>NT_039382.4:0-318070 GCF_000001635.26 Mus musculus
CTACACTTGTTCAAGATGCTCTTCATGAGAACAAAGTCTCTGCTGGGCTATTTTGAGACTTCCTTTGTCAGTGCAATTAATACAAATCTCTTTACTTTAAGGCTGGGTGTGATAGCACACACCTTTGATCCCAGCACTTGGGAGGCAGAGGCAGGTGAATTTCTGAGTTTGAGGCCAGCCTGGTCTACAGAGTGAGTTCCACAGAAACCCTGCCTCCAAAATAAACAAAACACAAAACAAAACAAAAAATCTCTTTACTTTAACCTCATGTAGACTTTTCAGACAAGGGCAGAAAGCAGTCACCAAAATACCACAAAAATAGTCTGTACGCCACATACTGGAATTTTTCTCCACTGAAACCTCTTGGGCTTGGTCTGCACAGTTCACATCACTCTCAGCAACAAAACAAAGTCTTCCATATTCCTACTAGGATAACCCATTGAGCTCCACTTAAACATTATACTGCTGTCTAAATCCAAAGTTCCCAAATCCACATTCTTTTTTTTTTTTTTAAGATTTATTTATTATTATATGTAAGTACACTGTAGCTGTCTTCAGACAATCCAGAAGAGGGAGTCAGATCTTGTTACGGATGGTTGTGAGCCACCATGTGGTTGCTTGGATTTGAACCCTGGACCTTCGGAAGAGCAGTCGGGTGCTCTTACCCACTGAGCCATCTCACCAGCCCCCAAATCCACATTCTTAAGACAAAAGCATGGTCAGGCCTATCACAGCAATACCCTAGTACCAACTTCTTTCTTAGGGTTTTACTGCTGTGAACAGACACCATGACCAAGGCAACTTCTATAAAGACAACACATAATTGGGACTGGCTTACAGGTTCAGAGGTTCAGTTCATTATCAAGGCAGGAACATGGCGCCATCCAGGCAGGCATGATGCAGGAGTAGCTGAGAGTTCTACATCTTCATCTGAAGGCTGCTAGCTGAATGCTTCCAGGCAGCTAATTGTAAGGATCTTAAAGCCCACATCCACAGTAATACACTACTCCAACAAGGCCACACCTCCTAATAGTGCCATTTCCTGGGCCAAGCATATACAAATCATCACACATACCTTCTGGAACTGGAATTACAGAGAGTTGTGGCTGCCATGTAGGTGCTGGGAACTGAATGCATGTCCTCTGTGAAGAGTAGTACGTGCGTCAACCACTGAACTATCTCTAGCTTCCCCCCATTTTTGTGATCTTCCTGAAGTGTCTTCTTATATCTTTTTTTTTTTTTCATTAAAATTGAGCTGTTTGCTTTATACTTCTAAGGGCTTGGTATTTATTCTGAATATGACTTTTTTCAGGTTTCTTTGTTTGTTTGTTTTTTTAAGATTCAGTGATAAATGTTGTTTGACATTTTTATAGTGATGTCTGTTTGAAGATTTACCGTCCTGTTGACTTTTTGTTGTTTTTTTTTTTGTTTTGTTTTTGAGACAGGGTTTCTCTGTGTAGACCTGGCTGTCCTTGAACTCAGAAATCCGCCTGCCTCTGCCTTCCAAGTGCTAGGATTAAGGTGTATGCCACCACTACCCAGCCTATTGACTTCTTTTATAAAATGGTTTTTTTTTTTTTTTTTTTTTTTTTTTTTGGTTTTTCGAGACAGGGTTTCTCTGTATAGTCTTGGCTGTCCCGGAACTCGCTTTGTAGACCAGGCTGGCCTCGAACTCAGAAATCCGCCTGTCTCTGCCTCCCAAGTGCTGGGATTAAAGGCGTGCGCCACCACGCCCGGCTTATAAATTGTTTTTGATGTAGATTTATTTTATGAGTCTTGCTCTGGAGCTCAAAGAAACATAGAGTTATTGCAATTAATTTCTTTCTTTCTTTCTTTCTTTCTTTCTTTCTTTCTTTCTTTCTTTCTTTCTTTCTTTCTTTCTTTCTTTCGAGAGACAGGTCTTACTCTGTCTTACTATTTAGCCCTGGCTAGCTTCTAACAATTAACTTGGATATCTTTGTATATTTGTGCTGCCCTGTTCTCCCAAAGTTAGCAGGCCTTTTCTTCTCTCTCTTTCTCTTTTTTTCTACTTTTTTCTTTTTTATTCTGTTTTTTAAAGTTTTTATGTATTATTTATTATAAATAAGTACACTGTCACTGTCTTCGGGCACAACAGAAGAGGGCATGAGATCTCATTATGGGTGGTTGTGAACCACTATGTGGTTTCTGGGATTTGAACTCAGGACCTTTTGAAGAGCCATCTCGCCAGCTCCTTTTTTCTTTTTCTTTTTAGTAAATTAATTTTCTATTGAGACAGTGTTGCTATGTAGTTCCAGCAGGCCAGGACTCCATATGCAGACCAAGCCAGCTTTGAACACCAGTGATCATAGATGTGCCACCATACCTGGTTCTACCCCTTTCAAAAGATAGCTTTTCTGATTGATTTGTTTGTCATCTTTATTGACCAATAGTTGATCTCAAAACTACATGCTTATTTTTGTAGTGTTCCACAGTAGTCTCTTCCTTATATGTGGTTTCATTTTCTCTCATTTCAGTTTACCTAGTTAGCTATGGTATGAACATAACTAATTTCATACCACAAGTCCAGATTAAGTCCAGAAATGTATAATCTATGTTTCACTTTACATTTCATTTTGAATAGTGTGGTTAAATCTTGTCCCTTCTTGCTCTAGCAATGGATTATCTATTTATCTCTGCCTTGTAGGTAGTTAGGAGACATTTTATATATTACATTTTCTGTTGGAATTATGGTACTTGTGTGTAAGCCATTTTTATTTTAGTTGATAATGGTCCAGAAAGGTAAAGTTGGCAGTTTACACCAAAGGAAAACTCCAAATTTACAGATGAATTTAGGTAAAAAGATGAAAGTACAGTAAGGAACTTTCAGTGCTATAGGCCACATTAATATAACTTCATATTACTATAGTTCTGTTTTTATAGTCAGTTTGTTTGTTGGTTGGTTGGTTGGTTGGTTGGTTTTCTTTCTGTGACAGGGTATCTCTGTGTAGCCTGGAACTTCCTCTGTAGACCAGGCTAGCCTTGAACTCAGAGATGCAACAGTCTCTGCCACCACCACCCAGCCATAGTCAGTATCTTACATGGTCTAATTTAAAAGTTGAAGTTTTGGGGTCACAGAGATGGTTCAGCAGCAGAAAGACTTGATGCTTCTGCAAAGAACTCAGCTTCAGTTCTTAGCCACCTACATAGCAGCTTACAGCCATCTGAAACTCCAGTTTCCGGGTATCTGATGTCCTTTCTGACTTCACAGATAGTAGAAACTTAGATGTATGCAGGCAAAACATTCAACACAGAATTAAAAAAATAAAAAATCATTGTAAGTTAAAGTTTATTCTAACTATAAATATACAGAAAGGGTATGTAGGGTTCAGGACTATGCACAATTTCAAATATCTGTATTTATCAGACATTTATATGTATCTATATTTATCAGACTATATTTCTACCCTATTACCAGTACTACACTGTCTTTTTGTTTTAAAGTTCTTTTATGATTATGCATTTGTGATTAGGGTTGTGAACCTACCCTTTAATGGCCAAGCCTTCTCTCCAGTTGTGTATGTTTGTATGTGGCTATGTGCAGATGAGTGTAGGCACCCTCAGAGGTCAGAGGCGTTTTCTCCTCCAGGAGCTGGAGTCATCGGCAGTTGAGAGCTGGCTAATGTGGGTGCTGGGAACCATACTTGAGTCCTCTATAAGAGCAATAGATAGTATTTATCTGCTGAGCCATCTCCAACCCCTACTGCACGATCTTCAGTGTTGTATTATAGTAACTTTTGAACCTCATATGTTCTCTAGTTTGGTTCCTTTTCAGTATTTTCTTTTCTTTTCTTTTCTTTTCTTTTTTTTTTTTTTAAACGCTTCACGAATTTGCATGTCATCCTTGCGCAGGGGCCATGCTAATCTCTGTATCGTTCCAATTTTTTAGTATATGTGCTGCTGAAGCGAGCACCCTTTTCAGTATTTTCAAACTATGCATTTTCACACAAATGTTAGTGCTTTAATTTTCCATGGAAAGAAATCCTGGGCATGCTGAAAAATATAAACAAATCCCATTGGGAGCATGGTTTGGTGGTGCATGCCTCTAATTCTAGAGGATCAGAACTTCAGAACTCTCCATAAGAGTTCCAGGCCAGTTCCAATGTCTTATGGATTTCATAAGATACTCTGAAGAACAGAGTAGAATTTGCTTTGTCAGGGATTGCTTTGAGCTTATAGATGACTGTGAAGTCAGGATTACCACCTGGATGTGGTGTTAGGGACTTATCTGGAAACTTGCTAATTTTTCTACTCATTTTCAAACTTGTTTTATTAGTGAATTTTCTCTCTTTTTGTGTCCTCTTTTAGGGTGTACAAATGCCTGATTTAGATCTTAAAGAAAAAGTTGAGGCTGAGGTTCTCAGCACTGACATCCAGCCTTCCCCAGAGCGGGGAACAAGAATGAATATTCCACCAAAGAGAACAAGACGAGTTAAGTCTCAGGTAGCTGTCAGTGTCCATTTAAAAATTTAGTGTGCATTTATGTCCATATCATAGTGTGTATGTGGAAGTCAGAGGACAATTTTTGGAAGTTCTTTCCTACCATGGGGTCCCAGGACACAACTTTGGCTGTCATGCTTGGTGGGAAGTGCCTTTACTTGGTGAGTCATCTTCAGTGGCCTGTGGGATACCACTCCCTCGACCCCCATAGACAGGGCAGGGTTTCTCTGTCTGTACTGGAGCTCACTCTGTAGACCAGGCTGTTCTTTGCCTCCTGAATGCTTGATCAAAGACATTTGCCACCACCACCTGGCTCCCATGGACTATTTTTAATAGAATTTATCTGGGGTTTGGTTTTTTTTTTTTTTTTTTTAGAGACAGGATCTCATGAACTTAATCATTTGGGGTAGTAGTATCAGTGTGTTTGTTTGTGTAACCCTGGCTGTCCTGAAATTAGCTCTATAGACTGTGGGGCAATGGGCTACGCGCAGACAGCCTGGTTTCCCGGTTAAGGCAAGATCTTGAACCCTGGGACCCAGTATTGATAATTCATGAATTACATGGGACAGGTGTTCTCTCATGTTTCCTGGACCCTGGCTCCTGTCAGAGTTACTGCCCCCCCCCCCCCAACAACCCCCACAGGAGAGGCCTGGCTATCAGCCACTTAGGAACAGCACCAAGCCCTCTAACATGCAAATAAGGTTTCCCCCAAACTCTCAGCCCAAGCCAATGAGAGGGGCTTGCTGTCAAACTCTAAATAACTGCCAGAACTGTATATAGGGAGAGCCATGCAGGGAATTAAAGGAATGGGAGAACTATTCCTTTGTCTGATCCTTTTGTTCCAAGAGTTGTAACACTTGGGAAGAGATCTTCTCTCCCGAAGAGCCATGAAGAGCCACGCAATTCCTCACTGGATTGTCTGCTTTTCACCTACCCAGGCTCAGAGTTACCTAGCAACCTGGAAGGCATGGCAGAGGCTTCTACTCCCTGCCTGCACTCACTTCCTTCGCTGGGGCCTTCCCACCAGGCCTGGATAAAGGTCTCCATGGAAAACTTCTGGTACCTAGGCCCACAATAGACCAGACTGGTCTCAAACTAAGAGATCTGCTTTCCTGTGCCTCTCAAGTACTGGGATTACCACTGCTCACTAAGACCCTACCTCTTAATTGTATGATCCCGAGTAATTAATATTATGCTAATATTAATTCTATTTATTTATTTATCTATATCTATTTATTTATTTATTTTTAGTCAGACTCTGGAGAAGTAAATAGAAACACAGAACTGAAGAAACTTCAGATTTTTGGGGCTGGACCCAAAGTTGTGGGCCTGGCAGTAGGAGCAAAAGATAAAGAAGGTAAAATCTGTTATTCTTATAAAATGAAGTGTAATGACAAGGTTGTTACAAGGCTCAAGTGATGTTTGAATTTCACTCTATGCTGGGAATTCTTTGTGGTTTAGCCTAATGAAGAATGTTTTAATCATGTATAGCAAGCTTTCAATCTTTGAAAGTACAAAATTTATGGTTTAAATGATAAAAGGGCACCAAGAAGTAGAATGGAACTGAATTCCATGTTCAAGGAGATAAATAAACAGATTATGAGAGTTGTAACATTGGACAAGATCCATGCTGGGAATTCTCTCTTTTTTTTTTTTTTGAGTTTTTTGAGACAAGGTTTCTCTGTATAGCTCTGGCTGTCCTGTTACTCACTTTGTAGATCAGGCAGGCCTCGAACTCAGAAATCCGCCTGCCTCTGCCTCCCAAGTGCTGGGATTAAAGGCGTGTACCACCACGCCTGGCATTCGGGGAATTCTTAACATTTGTACCTTGCTACCTTGGTTCATAGACAGACTGGCTTTTTTTTTTTTTAATATTTATTTATTTATTATATGTAAGTACACTGTAGCTGTCTTCAGACACACCAGAAGAGGGAGTCAGATCTTGTTAGGGATGGTTGTGAGCCACCATGTGGTTGCTGGGATTTGAACTCTGGACCTTCGGAAGAGCAGTCGGGTGCTCTTACCCACTGAGCCATCTCACCAGCCCCAGACTGACTTTTTAAATGGTAGAAGTATTAAATGTAATGTGTAAGGAAAAAATATTACACTGTATTTTTTGACTTTTAGAAGAATTGTCTGCCCTCCATGTCTAGTATACAGCATGGAACCTTAATTTAATGTCTAAAGGCTAGTTTAGTTTCACTAATGTTTAAGTTATTGGTTGCCATGCAGTCTTCTAAAACTTACTACTTTTAAATTAAAGTGATTCTCGGACTTTTAGTAGGGAAATACACTGAGGAGAGGTTAGAACTTTATACTATGACCACCATTTTAATTTTTTAAATATTTGTCCTCTATATGTTATACCATTGAAATAAATTTTCTTTAAAGTGCCTAGTTTAGCATTTTATTAGAAACTTATGGGAGTAGAGTTCCTGATGCAAAAACTATATTGCACTATTTTTATATAGCATGTTAACTTAATGTGTATTTTAACCAAGAATAAGCTGGAACATTTGAATTAATAATTTAATGAACTATTTCAAGTCATATATTGCTCTGCCTTTATGAGAGGAATAACCAGTATAATGTGGATTATGGGCTGAACTGTAAGGGATCAGATAATATTGTACCACTCTCAAGGCTTTGGGAATGTCCAGGCCTGGTAATGAAGATTTATTGTAAGTCCAGCTACTCAGTAGGCTGAGACAGAATATAGGTTGAGACTTGCCTGGACTACACAGTGAGTTTCTGGCCAATCCAGGCCATTTGGAGAGACAAAATAGCATTAAAGATAGATGAAAGATAAAAGGCTAGAGATGTAGCTCAGTGGTAAAAATATTTACCTACATAAACAAAATCAATCTAGTAACACAAAATACAAAAGAACAGCATCAGTCAGGCGGGAGAGTTAAGAGCACTGACTGTTCTTTCGTAGTTAAATTCCTGGAAACCACACGGTGGCTCAGAACCATCTGTAATGGGGTCCGATGCACTCTACTGGCGTTAAATATTTAAAAAAAAAAAAGAATAGCATCAGTCAGGCTCATAATAATTACCACCACTACTTCAGACATTATAAGACTTAGTTTTTTTGTTTGTTTGTTTTTTTGTTTTAAACCTTCATCTTTTGTTTTTGTGGGTTTCTTTTATTATTTTGAGAATTCTCATGTTTAGCCTCACAAGCCTGGGATTGCAGATATGAACCATCATGCCTGGCTCTGTTCTTTTGTTTGTGGCAGGGTTTCACTGTGTATCTGTAGCTGTCCTAGAATTTGTTTTGCTATGTAGACTAGTCCGGCCTTAAACTTAATAAATCTGCCTGCCTTTGCCTCCTGAGTACTGGGACTAAAGCTGTGCACAACCATTCCTGATGCCGTTCTTTTGTTGTTGTTGTTGTTTTTTGGGGGGTTTTTTGGTTTTGGTTTTGGTTTTGGTTTTTTTTGTTTTTTGTTTTTTTTTTTTGGTTTTTCAAGACAGGGTTTCTCACTTTGTAGACCAGGCTGGCCTTGAACTCAGAAATCCACCTGCCTCTGCCTCCTGAGTGCTGGGATTAAAGGTGTGCGCCACCACACCCGGCACCTGATGCCATTCTTATAATTACTGTGTTGCCTGACAATAATCTTAAAGAAAAAGCCTTGACTAACTTGAGACCCCACTCTAAAGTATACATATACACAGTATGTAATAAATATGGCATGCAGGCAGTCATTGAAGGTTTTAACTCTCTGGATTTGTGTAGATTAGGATCCCAAATCTGCTATACACTGGCTATATGATTTTAAAGAAGTTATCCAATTTTGCTATACCTTAGGTTCTTTATCTTCAGCTGCTAACAGTGACTAAGTCTAGCTCATATTGTTGTAAGACTTTATCTAATTTAAATAATTTTAAATAATGTGTGATTCATAATGAGAGTTCAACATCAGTTTACTTATATAACTTTTCTTTTCAAGATGAAGTCACCCGAAGAAGAAAAGTTACCAACAGGTCAGATGCATTTAACATGCAAATGAGACAACGGAAAGGAACTCTCTCTGTTAACTTTGTAAGTGTTTTGGGATTTGTCAGGAATGAAAGGATTTATTTTTGTCTTGCTGTATATTGATATATAGTGTTCAATTAGCTTATTTGGCAACTGGAGAGATGGCTTAGTGGTTAAGAGCACCAACTGCTCTTCCAAAGGTCCTGAGTTCAATTCCCAGCAACCACACAGTGGCTCACAACCATCTGTAATGAGATCTGATGCCCTCTTCTGGTGTGTCTGAAGAGAGCAATGTGTACTCATATACATAAAAATTAAAAAAATTAGCTTATTGATTAAAAGACATGGTGGAAAATCTCAAATTGCAGCTTTGGTTTGTAATATTAACTTTGCTTTGTCTTATGTACATTACCCTAAATCATATGCCTGTGGGTACTGAGTTAGGGAAGAGAATATAAATCTATGCATAATTAGCCCTCGTGTCTTCAGCTTCTCTCTGCTTTGGTTTAACTAAATATAGATCAAAGACTTTTTAAAACTTGTTCTTGGAGCTGGAGATGTGTTCAGTGGCCATACTCACTAGACACTCTTCCAGAAGACCTGGGTCCGACACCAAGCACATATCTGGCAGCTCACAACTATCTGTAATTCCAGTTGCAGGGAATCTGATGCCGTCTTCTGGCCTCTGGCTTCTGAGAGCACTAGGCATGTACATGGTACACAGCAAAAAACAAAACCAGCAACAACAACAGAAATACCCATACGTATTTTTAAAATTATAACAAATTGCTTTTATACAGAGCAATGCAGAGCTCTTTTCTTTCCTTCTTTTGTCTTTTTTAAGAAAACATGAGACAGGTTCTGGCTACATAGGCCAGGCTGGCTTAGAACTTAGGGTAATGCCTAAGTGGCCTTAGATAGGAGATGATTCTGGCTTAGCCTCTTGTGCTGGGATTACAGGTGTGCATCAGCAAGCCCACCATAAAATAATCCCTTTCCCTTGGCATTATTTACTATATATATATAAAACAGTTTAGTGTGGCAATTTCTAAAGCATTTACATAATGTTAGTATAAATAATCTAGAGATGACTTACTCTGAGGGATGATACGTATAGAATATAGACAAATATTAAGCCATTTTATTTTATGTAAGGAATTTAATCACATGTATGTTTTGATATCTACTGGAATGGGTATGCATGATTGGAGCCTGGGCTAAACTCTGACAAAATTCCAAGGATTGAAAATTTAAATTTATTGATTTTTTTTATTTCATGTACATTGGTGTTTTGCCTGCATGTATGTCTGTATGAGATGTCAGAGCCCCTGGAACTGGAGTTAGAGACAGTTGCGAGCTGTCATGTGGGTGCTGAGAGTTGAAACTGGGGCCTCTGGAAGAGAAGCCAGTGCTTTTTTTTTTTTAAATTAGATATTTTCTTCATTTACATTTCCAATGCTATCCCAAGAGTCCCCCATGCCCCCCCCCCCCCCCCCACACACACACACTTCTTGGCCCTGGTGTTCCCCTGTACCGAGGCATATAAAGTTTGCAAGACCAAGGGGCCTCTTTTTCCACTGATGGCTGACTAGGCCATCTTCTAATACATATGCAGCTATAGACAAGAGCTCTGGGGCTACTGGTTAGTTCATATTGTTGTTCCACCTATAGGGTTGCAGTTCCCTTTAGCTCCTTGGGTACTTTCTCTAGCTCCTCCATTGGGGGCCCTGTGATCCATCCAATAGCTGACTGTGAGCATCCACTTCTGTGGAAGCCAGTGCTTTTAACCACTGGGCCATCACTCTAGTCCTCTCCAAGGATTCTTAAATCACTGAGGTGTGGGATACTCAGTAGCAGTTTTTCAGAATTCATTCTGTAGTATAGTATTTGTATGTTGGAATGAGTGATGGTTTTGAAGTATGAATTTACTTTCCCATTTCCCTAGATTATACTGTTTCTTTATTCTGACACCTTATATCTTTATTAATTTGCCTATAGAAGTTCTGAGGAGAATTGTTTGAAATAGATTTCTTTAGGATTAAGCTATGTTTAAATTTTTGTTGTTTGTTTTTTCTTTTTGGGTTTTTTTTTGTTTTTTGTTTTTTGTTTTTTTTTGAGACTGGGTTTCTCTGTGTAGCTCGGCTGTCTTTGAACTCACTCTGTTCAGGCTGGCCTTGAACTCAGAAATTTGCCTGCCTCTGCCTCCCAAGTGCTGGGATTAAAGGCGTGTGCCACCACTGCCTGGCTTATGTTTTAATTTTTAGTGTACATTGATTTATTTGTTTTATGGAGTAGTTCATGAGAAAAATACAATACTCTATACTATAGAAAATATAATTATTTTTATTTATCTTCATAGGTTGATCTCTATGTTTGCATGTTTTGTGGTCGAGGAAATAATGAGGATAAACTGCTTTTGTGTGATGGGTGCGATGACAGCTATCATACATTTTGTCTACTTCCACCACTACCTGATGTCCCCAAAGGAGACTGGAGGTGTCCTAAATGTGTTGCTGAGGTACAAACTTAACCTTATGGATCCATTTAAAACTAATGACAGGAATCCATGTGTGTAATAGAAAGACATTTCCAATGGATGTGTAACAACTGTATTTCAGCAGTTTGTCTTAACTTTTTTTCTTCTCTATTATTTATAATTTTATTGTTTTAGTTGAATGAGACTTTGTACTTATTTTAACAAAATATCATAATAGATCTCTGAAGAAGAGGGATGTTCGAGATATCTAGATGCTGTCAGAGGCTTTTATGGCCTTTTAATTGCTACTTAAAAGACTTAGAGATATTTGAGTTTCTGAGACTAGTAGTGTGAAGAAACCATTCCCCTAGCCTAACAGTCCAGTGGATGTCCTATAACACGCGCCTTTCTTTCCTTTGCATTTATTTACTTCATGGATGCTAATGTTAATATCCTAGTGTTTGATTCCTAGTTAGTCTTCCTTTTGAGGCTTATTTTGATAGCAGAATATTACCTTAGAAGAGTGAACATTCAGTTGAGATTCTAGTTTCAAGTAACTAATCTGTTGCAAATAACTGATAACTTGTTTTGCTGTGTAAGGGTGATTAGATTGTTTCAGCTAAAGGAATGATCAAGAAATGCTATATTTGATACATTTATTTGCTGTATGTCTGGATATCAGACTTAAGGCTGAGAGCTTTTTCCACTGAGTTACTATCCATATCTCTTAGTATTGGCAGGTTTTAATGCTTTCTTTTTCATTTTTCAGTGAGTTTACCTCAGGCATCTTTTTTCCCCCACAGGAATGTAACAAACCTCGAGAAGCCTTTGGATTTGAGCAAGCTGTAAGAGAATATACACTTCAAAGCTTTGGAGAGATGGCAGATAATTTTAAATCTGATTATTTCAATATGCCAGTCCATGTGAGTAGCTATCAATTTGGTTGGCTTAGAGAGAAACAACGATATTTTTCCTGTCAAGTTTTGTAGAAATCGGGAACAATATGAAAAAGGTTAGAGACTACCAAATCTTAAAATTAGAGACCTAATAATCTGTTTTGTTAGTTTCACTCTTTTTTGTTTTGTTTTTTGTTGTTTATGAAATGAGGTCTCACTATGTATGTAGCATTGGCAGGCAGGCCTGGACCTTAATCTGTAGACCAGGCTGGCCTGGAACTCAGAGAGATCCTCTTTCTCCTGGTGCTGGGATCAAAGGTATGTACCACCACAACTCCTAAGAAAAGCATTTTGATGTTTAAATTTTAATTATCTTTAGCTTTTCCCTCTTCTCAGTGGAGAGATAATAGGAGTTAATTCTGCTCTGAGAAATGGGTAATTTCTTTGTTTTTATCATGTTTTTGTTCAGTTTGTGTATTATGTTTCAGGAGATTATAATGAGTTAATTATCGTCTTTGGTTTTATTATAGATGGTTCCTACAGAGCTAGTAGAAAAAGAATTCTGGCGGCTAGTAAGTAGCATTGAAGAAGATGTTATTGTAGAGTATGGAGCTGATATCTCTTCAAAAGATTTTGGAAGTGGATTTCCTAAAAAGGATGGTCAAAGAAAGATGTTGCCAGAAGAAGAGGTGTGGCTACTGTTCTGTAAACTTCTTACTCTGAAGCTGATGTTGCATTTTCATAGAAAACTTTCTTTCTCTAATCCTAAGGGACCTTGCCGGTATCAAATATGAAATATGTAGAATTTAGACAATATAAATAAAATTTAGTTTTATAAACAGTGATTTTGAACTAACCATAGGTGTGCATGTGTATAGTCCCAATGCTTTGGAATGAGATTTATGAATAGTTCAGCTTGAGCTGCACACGGAAACTGTCATAAACAAAGCATATGCAAATTATCTTTAAGAATTATTTTATCTCTAAATTTTAAAGTTAATTTAGATCAAATTTTAATCCAGTTTAAAAGTTGATTTTTAAAAATTGTATTATGATTGGGAGACAGAGGTGGGCAGATCTTTCTGAGGTCAGCATGTTTACATATGAAGTTCCAGGAAAAACAACCATCTCTTTGTTGTATTAGTGTTGTGTCACGTGCTGGAGTATTGTTTCGGGTAGACAGAGGACAATGTATGAGAGTCACTTATCTCTCTCTATAGAGTGTCTCAAGGATCTGACTGAAGTTATCAGGTTTAGCAGCAGGTGCCTTTAATCACTCAGCCTTCTCACTGGCCCTCATTTATAGTTTTTGCCTAGTTCTTTCTGTTCCACAATCTAAAAGTGGGCTGGAGATATGGCTCAGTGCTTAAGAATCCTTGTTCGAGAGATCCAACATGTTCTCTGGCTTCTGAAGATATATACCTAAAATAAAGGGGAATGTCAGTAGAACCTAGGAAAGTTTAAATATTTAGATATCAAACTTTTATTTAGATTAAGTTGTAGGTACCTAAATTAGTAGATTAGTTGTAGATTAGCTGTGGGTTACAAAATTCTCTTTAAGATTTTTGTTTAGTACTTGTAAACTCTTTTTTGTTGTTGTTGTTGTTGTTTAACTTTTTTTTCTTTTATAGGAATATGCACTTTCTGGTTGGAATTTGAATAACATGCCTGTTCTGGAGCAGTCCGTTCTTGCACATATTAATGTGGACATTTCTGGTATGAAGGTGCCATGGCTCTATGTGGGAATGTGCTTTTCTTCTTTTTGCTGGCATATTGAAGATCACTGGAGTTATTCCATTAACTACTTGCATTGGTATGTTCAATCTTGTTACAGCATATGTACTTAGCGACTTTGGCTTTTTGTAATGGGGAGTTAGGGGTCATGGAGTGGTATTAGGAATTAAATCCAGGGACTCATGTTGAAGTTAGGCATGGTTCTACCTCCCAGGCCTATGCTCCCAGAAATAAGACTCAGACTCAAAGCACATTTACAAATATCTTGGCCATTATAGATAGGGCTCCTCTCTGACTAAATTATATCTCAACCATTTTAACCCACATTCTGCCACATATCTGGTTACCTGTGTGTCCATCTCCTCACATATTTCTGGGTGGATCTTCCTATGCCTGGCTCTATTCCAGAATTCTTTCTTCTTTTGGGTGTCCCACCTTCCGTTTCCTGTCTAAGCCATAGGCCATAGGCTTCTTAATTGACAAAATATTCTCTCTACACATATATGCCAAGTACTTGAACTATCTATGAGCCATACTCTCAGCCCTGACTGTTTTTTTTGGGGGGGGGGTGTTTTATTATTTTTTTTTTTTTTTTTTTTGAGACAAACTAACCTCAAACTTGTGTGTAGCTCAACTTGAGCTGCTGTATCTTCTGACTCTTACTACTTCCAGAGTGCTAGGATTATAGGCATATATCACCATATTAGGCCTGGTCTTTTATTTTTAAGATATAATATTAGCTGATGTTTTAGGGAGAACTGACTTCAAAAGTATTTTTTACATAAAAGCAAAATAGTATACTGAGGAGGGGAGGGGAGTTGTCTCAGACTACCTACTCTTTGGAATTAAGTGTAATTACCAGAACCTAGAACAGGTTTTTTTGGTTTGTATTATTTATGTGTGGGGGTGTTCTGACTGCATGTATGTGTATGGACCATGGGTGTGCTGTGCCACAAGGGCCAGAAGAGAGTATCAGATCTTCTGGAATTTGAGTTACAGACAGCTTTGAGGTGGTACACAAATACTCTAAAAGAGCAGCCAGTTTTCTTAACCACTGAATTATCTTTCCAGCCCCCAAGTTTTAAATTAAATGTTTCTTCTGTAGTATATGATTAACGAATTAATGATGACTTATTTTGTATATTAGGGATTAAAAGACCTTGTTCCTGATTTTAGTGTTACCACTAAAGTTCTGAGCTATTATACATAGCCATATTTTTAAATTATTTATATTTTATTTTATGTGTATACATGTGTATGTCTGAGTGTATGTGTGTGTACACATGTGTATATAAGCCTTTGAAGGTCAAGAGAGGGCATCAGATCATCTGGAACTGGAGTTTGGGTGTTTGTGAGCTGCCATGGGGATGCTAAAACTGAACTAGGGTCCTCTGAAAGAGGACCACCTGGCCATCTCCATTCCCCCACTTTTGAAATATCTTGACAGGTAAAATGAGATACTTAAACTTCATAGCTGAAAGATTTGATTTGGTATTTGAAACTTAAAGCGGTTTTTCATTTTTGTAACATTTCCTCTAAAATGCCTAAAATACATACGCAGTAAATTCATTTACTGATTTTTTTTTTGTTGTTTTTCACTTAAAAGACTTTCATTCACGTAGTTCCTTACTTTTTTTTTAAAAGATTTATTTATTTATTATATCTAAGTACACTGTAGCTATCTTCAGTCACACCAGAAGAGGGCATCAGATCTCATTACAGATGGCTGTGAGCCACCATGTAGTTGCTGGGATTTGAACTCAGTACCTTCGGAAGAGCAGTCAGTGCTCTTAACCGCAGAGCCATCTCTCCAGCCCAGTTCCTTACCTTTTATTAGTAACTGGCTGCCTCCCCTCCCCCCCCCGCTGCCTTTTTTATCTTCATTTTAAATACTAGTTAAGAGTAAGTAAAATTGAAAATTTACTACTTCCGTTAAAGTAGTCGCATTTCAAGTGTTTTATGATTATATATGATTAGGAGCTATTTGATTTACTAGCACAAACAAAATAATACTTTTTAAAATATTACTTTATAATTTAATAAAAGATTTATTAAATTTTATGTGTATGTATGTGAAGTGTTTGTGTGTGTGTGTGTGTGTATACACATGAGTACAGGTGCCTCTAAAGACCAGAAGATGGCATTAGATTCCCTGAAACTGGAGTTATAGACAGTTGTAAGATGCCTTATATAGGTGATGGGAACTGAACCTGGGTAATCTTACAGGAGCAGCAAACGCTATTAACTGCTGAGTCATCTATCTAGCCCCAAATATTGCTACAGTAAATCCTATAGGGAATGGAATAGCTTTCATCTGTGGTCTTCTGAATTATGAAAATTAGGAAATGCAAATAGTTTTTAAATAGCTTGACTAATAAATTCATTTCTATTTTAGCCGTTTTATTACTGTGATAAAACACCATAATCAAAAGCAACTTGGGGAGGAAAGGATTTATTTTATCTTAGAGCTTGTATCAGTCATCCAGAGAAGTCAGGGCAGAATTCTCGAGGTAGGAATTGACTCATAGAGGAGTAGAGTACTTATTACTGGGTTACTCCTCATGGCTTGTTCAGCCTGCTTTCTTACAGCACTTAATACCTCCAGCCTAGGATTAGACCACCCATGGTGTGTTGGGCCCTCCTACATTAATCATAAATCAAGAAAATGTACCACAAGCTTGTCCACTCATCAGTCTGGTGGGGACATCTTCCAGTTTCCCTCTTCAAAAATGACTAGCTTGTGCCAGGTTTACATCCAACTACCAGTACTATTTCCTGAGTATTCTAAATGAGCTCTAATAATAATAGATTAATGATGCCTAATTTTTGGTTTTATCTTTTTGAAGATAGCCATATTTAAAGTTAGAGTAGTTTGTAATACTAGGTTATTTCCATGGAGACGAAATTGAACTGAATGGAGTTATTTATATGGACCCTGGAGATCATTGACTCTTTGCTTTAACCATTTGATCAGAATAGAAAAGACTCCTGTTCTGAGGTTCTAGAGAGTTATGTCCATATCCTTTTGAACAATGGTTTCCATGTAATCTATTTTCTGTTCCAAAAATTACTTTTACTGATCCCCTATTTATGTACTTTGGGTTATTTGCCCAGTGGCAATGAGTGTGTATTTTACCTGTCCATATATCCTTGCCTTATTTACCATATTAGTAGTAGCATTGATTGATGGGATGGATGTCAAGTTTCTGGGCATATAACCTATGGCCAGGAATACGGCATGGTTAATTATAATTTAGTGGATTTGAATGAAAGACCCTGGCTTTATTTGGTACCATGTTCTACCTAGCTAAACAGTTATTTCTTTTGCTAGGGGCGAGCCAAAGACATGGTATGGTGTACCATCTCATGCTGCAGAACAACTGGAGGAGGTGATGAGGGAGCTGGCCCCTGAGTTATTTGAATCCCAGCCTGATCTCCTACATCAGTTAGTAACCATCATGAACCCAAATGTGCTCATGGAGCATGGTGTGCCTGTGAGTCTTCTTGTGTCTTCCTTCGGCATTTTTAAAGATTTTCTAGTATAGCCAAATTAGAGTTTATACTTTGAATAGAACTTTAATATTAAGAAGGGATCCTTAAAGTATGAGTCATATTTTATGTCTTAAAGCTACCTATTTGAGTAACCTATTTTTCACTAAAAACTGTTAATTTTATTTTCTTTTTAAACTTTTGTTGTTTGGTTTTTAGTTTGTTTTTCGAGACAGGGTTTCTCTGTGTAGCCCTGGCTGTCCTGGAACTCATTCTGTAGATCAGGCTGGCCTTGAACTCAGAAATCTACCTGCCTCTGCCTCCCAAGTGCTGGTATTAAAGTCCTGCACCACCACTGCCCGGCCTTTTTTTTTTTTTTTTTTTTTTTAAAGTAGAGTATTACTTGGTAACTCTTCTGTGGACCACACACCAAGTGTGGACCAAGCTGACTGGATTTAAATACATAGAGATCTATTTCCTTCTGCTTCCCAAGTGCTGGCATTAAAGTGTATACCGCCATGCCCAACTTGTTTTTGACTTTAAGAATTATTTTTTCAAAATATTTTGTGTGGTCATTTTCACAATTTAAAATATACTTTTGATTTTAATATGTACTTTGATTTTATTAAGACATTCAATTTCACCAGGCAGTGGTGGCAGAAGCCCTTATTATTCTCAGCACTTGAAAAGCAGGGGCAGGGGGCTGACGAGATGGCTCAGCAGGTAAGAGCACTGACTGCTCTTCTAAAGGTCTTGAGTTCAAATCCCAGCAACCACATGGTGGCTCACAACCATCTGTAATGAGATCTGACACCCTCTTCTGGTGCGTCTGAAGACAGCTACAATACACTTATTTACAATAATAAATAAATCTTATTAAAAAAAAAAGAAAAGAAAAGCAGGGGCAGGTGGATTTCTTCACTCAAACTCTGTCTCAAAAAACCAAAATTAAATATGTATTTGATTTCACACGTTACTTAAATGTGTGAAGTATCATTTCCAAATGTTTGGGGTTTTTTTTTTTTTAAGAGTTATTTAATGTGTATGAATGTTTTGCCTGCAAGTATATATGTACATCATGTCCATGCCTGTTACCTGAGGCAGTCAGAAGGGGGCTTTGATTCCTTAGAACTAGAGATGAGGATGGTTATGAACCACCATGTGGGTGGAATCAAACCTGGGTCTTGTGCAGGCAGTAAGTGCTCTTAATGGATGAGCCATTTCTCCAGTTTATTTTATGTGTATGAGTGTTTTGCTTGCATGTATGTGTGTGTGCTATATGTATTCCTGGTTCCTTCAGGGGCGAAAAGGAGACACTGGATCCCTAAAAAAGGCATTATAGCTTGTTGTTAGCTGCCATGTGAGTGATAGAAATTGACCTAGATTCTTTTGTGGTTTTGTTTGTGTGCCCAGCCTTTGCCCTGTTCTGCCATGATGCATGTGTTGTAGTTTGTAGGATTCTTTCCTCTAATTATACCATGTGGATCCTGGAGATTGAATTCAGGTCATCAGGCATGGTAGTGTTATGGTCTGACTCCCCCAGAATAGCGGTAGCCGTTTGGTTCTATGCCTGTCAGCTATTTCATATTGTTGCTGTAACAGGCCTGGCAGTCATTGACACAGAGAAGTGACTTGGCTCAAGGACATACCCTGTTTTGTTCTGTATTTTCTGATTGAGGTTTGCTAATCTTAAGAAATTCCACAAACCTTTACATAGGATCCATCAAGTCAAAGGTCAATATGAACTGTTCTGTCTAAAATGGCTTGAGTCAGAGATGTTCCCCGGGCAGCCCTTTCTGAACCTGTGTATGAGCTCACTGTGGTTTTTCTCGCTGACACTGAAGAATGCTACTAATAAGTCAAAAAGTTATGATTATAATACTCATGCTCTGTTATCTCACTGTTCTGAAATTTCCCTGCTCACCGCCTATCCCCACCCTTAGCTTACTCAGGACCAATCAGCTTAAAGGTTGGCTGATAGACTTTGCCCAATGAGCCAATTGCTCTGCTCCTTGCCCCTTTAAACTCCTGAATCTGTTTTTTCCTATATATAAAAAAGCCTGCCCTATGGCAGACTAGTACCATTAGGTTTTCTGGACCTTTTTGCAGTCCTGGATGTTCAGTTAAGGTGTGTGTTCAGTAAATTATTTTTGCTTAGCTGAGATCAGTGTTAATGTGGTTTGAGTGGCAATTCCTGAACCCCAGCAGTAGCAAGAGCCTGTACCCACTGAACTATCTCAGTGATTCCCAAATCTACTGTTCTATATTCTTCCTACTCAACTAGAATAATCAAGTTCTTAAAATGGTAGCTGTTCTAGTTTTGTTCTGTTGCTGTAATAAAACCACTTAAGGAATGTTTATTTCAGCTTACAGTTCCAGATCATGCATAGTTCATCATTGAGGGAAATCAAGGCAGGAAGTTGAAGAGAAGCCCCCATGACTGTTCCAAACACAGCATTCGTTATCTCTGGCCAAAGAATTCAAAGCTAAAAGATACTGTGGAAACGTTGGAAGATGCCTGTTGCTGGCTAAGACAGGCTGATGCTTAGCTGTCTTTTTAGTATAGTGTATAGTGCAGGGCCATCTTGCCATTCCACATGGTGGAGCTGGGGTGGTCGTAGACTAGCCAGCCTACATTAATCAAGATAGTCCCCTTTCATTGGCAGGCCAGTCTAATCTAGGAAATTTTTCAATTGATGTACTCCTCTCAGGTGAGTTTAGGCTGTGCCAAGTTAACAAAGCTAATGAGAAAAAGATTTTTTCATGGCCAGCCTGGTCTACAAAGTGAGTTCCAGGCCAGCCAGGCCTATACATCGAAACCCTGCCTCAAAAAGCCAAAAGAAAAAAAAATGTACTATGGAATCACCACTTAGCTTAGATATTGGTGGGTGGGTTTTTTTCTTCTTTTGAGAGTGAGTTGTTTTTTGTTTTTTCCTTTTCTATTTCTCAGGTAGCAGCTGGCCTTGAATTTGCTGTATAAGTTTGCAACATACATTTGGCACTCATTAAAACTTTTTGTTTTGTTTTATTTTTGTTTGTTTATTTGAACTGCTGAGGCTGGAAATCAAGGCCTTGTACACTTTATGGTTTTTCGAGACAGGGTTTCTCTGGGTAGCCCTGCATGTCCTGGAACTCACTTTGTAGACCAGGCTGGCCTCGAACTCAGAAATCTGCCTGCCTCTGCCTCCTGACTACTGGGATTAAAGGCGTGGGCCACCACGCCTGGTCCCCTTGTACACTTTATAAATTTACTTTACCACTAAGCTACATTCCCTCAGAGCTTATTTGTCTGGGTTTGGCACTGAATTCGTGATCCTTCTGTTTCTGGCTCCCGGGTTCTGGGTTTATAAGTATGTGCTACTGCATTCCCTTCGTATAATGGTGATTCAAATGTAGATAAATTATGTTACCTTTGTCTTCAAACGGTGGATTTATGCTAGGACCCAGAGGATTAAGGTTAAACCTACTTAAAGCAGTTGTTGCCACTGTCTTGAAATATCTTCCATGTTTACATGCTAATTCTGTTTGATTTAACAACTGACGTGTATCAAGATACACTTTCAGAATATATTTTTGTAGGTTGTAATTAAAACACCTAAAGCATGATGGTGCACATCTTTAATCCCAGCACTCGAGGGCAGAGGCAGATGGATCTCTGATTTTTGAGGTCAGTCTGGTCTACAGAGTTCCAGGACAGACAGGGCTCTTACATACACAGAGAAACTGTTTTGGAAAACCCAAAATGATAAAATAAAAAAATAAATAACTGTTTTTTAAACTAATTTTAAAAAGCATTCATAATATTATCACAAAACAAAGTTATATTTGGTAAAATGGATTGGTGGTATTTCATGACATTAACCGATCAATTTACTTCTAAATATTATCTAATGATTGAAGGAAATCTAATCTTTTATCTTTATTTATAACAAAGGAACAAAACTCAGTTTTCTTACTTTTTAAAGAAAAAGGTTTGTTTGTTTGTTTGTTTGTTTGTTTTTTAAAAAGGAGGGTTCTCATTTAGCTCATGCTTGTAGCAATGACCTTGAGCTCCTGACCCTTCTGCTTCTACTCTTTGAGTGCTAGAATTACAGACATTCATCATTACTTACAGGACTTAACTTAGGAAGTGAGTACAGTTTTCTCTTTGAGAGTTTCTTTTGGCTGTTCATTCTTGTCATATATTTTATCATTTTAAGAAAGCAGAGTTTGGCCGGGCAATGGTAGTGGTGCACGCCTCTAATCCCAGCACTTGGGAGGCAGAGGCAGTGGCAGAGGCAGGTGGATTTCTGAGTTCAAGGCCAGCCTGGTCTATAGAGTGAGTTCCAGGATAGCCAGGGCTACACAGAGGAACCCTGTCTCAAGAAAGCAGAGTTTGCCAGACAGTGATGGCAGAAGCCTTTAATCCCAGCACTCAGAAGCAGAGACAGGTGGAACTCTATTGAGTTTGAGACCAACCTGGTCTACAGAGAGTTCAGGGACAGCCAGGGCTTCACAGAGAATTCCTGTCTTGTGAGGTCAAGGGTGAGGGGTTGGAGGGAGGCATAGTTGTAGCTGTTTCTTAAATCCTAAAATTATTTCTGATATTTATAAGGTAATCTGTTATTTTCAATTTTAGAAAGTATTTTTGAAATGATCTGAGTTGGCTTGTCTTTCCCCCCCATTTTAATCTCTGTTCCTAATTTGCCTTTAGGTGTACAGGACTAATCAGTGTGCTGGAGAGTTTGTGGTGACGTTTCCTCGTGCCTATCACTCTGGATTTAACCAGGGATACAACTTTGCCGAAGCGGTGAACTTCTGTACTGCTGACTGGGTCTGTTCTATAGCACGTGGCTGTTGTACGTCTACTAACACCCCTATAAAATTTTTGCTTAGCTGGGTGTGGGGTAGTGCCCATGAATATTTCAGGGTATACTCGAGTAGCTATTATACTTTAGATTTTTCATTGCGTTCCTTATTCATTATTTTCCCTGGTAAGTTTGCAATTAAATGGGCAGTTACTTGTTTGTCTCTCCTGAGGGAATAGATAGTTTCTTCTAGTCTTCATTCTCTCTGAGCTCTTTTAGATCTTAAAATGTATAAATGATGGGACTAAAGAGATGGCTCAGTGGTTGAGGGGCAGTAGCTGCTCTTCCAGAGGACCCAGGTTCAATTTCTAGCACCCACGTGGCAGCTCACAACTCCAATTCCAGGGGATCTGTCATGATCACATAGACATATATGTAGGCAAGACACCCAATGCACATAAAATAAAAATAAATAAATCTTTTAAAAACATGTATAATTAAAACACAACAATGACTATATCAAACCACAGTTAGTTGTGACTACATCATGTTGAATGAGAAATGACTGGCAAAGTCTGAATGAATGCTTAATACACATTGAATTTATTTTCCACCCCCAGTAACACTTTTGGTGTGGAGAACACTCTAGTTAAACACTGATCTTACGTTTTGTTTTTTTTTTTTTTTGGATAATTTAATTTGTTACATTTCATGACTAGTCCATCATACAAAAAATATATAATAATAAAATAGATAGTATTTTGTATTTGGCATGGAACTTTGCTGTGTTTCCTAGCCTGCCCTTGAACTAGGCTGGGAATGAAGTATGAGCTGTCTTGTTTTGGTTTAGTGTTTTAAAACTTCCATATTTGGCTGTGGAAACACATAATACAGTGTAATTAAAACTCAGTTAAGGATTTTTTTTTTGGGGCCTGATCTCTTTTGAAAAATACCTAACATTAATTAGGATTTACACGATACTGGATAGATATAGGGCAGGATACAGAATGATTCAGGTAAGAGTCGGAGATGATTTTTAATGTCTTTAATATGATCACTAATACGGGTTTTCATCCATCCATCCATTCATTTATTCATCCATCTATCTGTCTGAGGTAAGGTCTTAATTAACTATGTAGCTATAACTTACCTGAAACTCATTATGTAGACTAGGCTGACCTCAAAGTCACAATTCCTCTGTCTCCTGAGTGCTGGCCACCATACCCAGTAAACACTGATATTTAATCTTGAGAAT
Organism: Mus musculus; assembly: GCF_000001635.26. Classification (NCBI taxonomy): domain Eukaryota; kingdom Metazoa; phylum Chordata; class Mammalia; order Rodentia; family Muridae; genus Mus; species Mus musculus. The sequence continues at coordinate 23,081 of NT_039382.4, forward strand.
CTCTGAATTTGAGTGGTCTTAAATTTTTTAATTTTGTTGTGTTTTCTACATCTATTTAGTGTGTGTGCTGCAGTATGCATGTGGAAGTCAGAAGAAAACTGGTAGGAGCTGGTTGTTGTTCTACCATGTGGGTCCCAGGGCTTGAATTCAGATTATCAAACTTATTTTAAAGTGCCTTTACCTGCTGAACCATCTCATCAGCCCAAAGGCCTAAGTTTTTTTCACCTTGTGTGTCAAGAGACTAATACCTTGACTTACCCAACCCTAAACAACTTAAATGTTAATAGTTGAGAGCTATTGGGTTTTTTAAGGTGAAGTTTGTGATGTGAATGAAAATTTAACAGCTTTTCTAAGTTGCAATGACTATCAATTCTGACTTCCTCACATGTTATAATAATTAAGGACTGCAAAAAAAAAAAAAAACCAAAAACAGACCAGCTTAGTGGTTCTATTTTTTTTTTTATTGTAGCTATTTAAGAAATGCTTAAAGAGTTAAGTTTAAGAATAAAATGTGAATGAGGCCTGGTGGTTCATCCTATCACTTGGTAGGTTGAGGCACAAGGATTGCTGTGAGTTTGTGGTTAGACTGGACTCCGGTGTATAAGACCCTGTGTCAGAATCCCTGAAAGGGTATAGGGTAAGATACAGAGGAGTTGTGTGCCATTAGTAGACAGTTATAGCCACAAGTTCAAAATATCTTTTCGTGGATTCATTTAATGAATACAGCACTGCTTGGTTCAGATAACTCTCCTACATACACTCTGAGTCTGATTCCTCTCTGATTCCTTTTTTTGTCCCTTTGTGTTACAGGTTTTAAATTTAAATATGAGCTCTAACCACCATAATTTGGTTTACAAACTGGCTATAGAAATTTTCAAACACTGTCTTAAGACTATATTTGGGCTTTTTATTTTTTGGTGATGTGGGTCTAACTCAGAGCCTTGTGCTTGCTAAGGCATGCTGTACCAGTGAACTACATATCCAACAACAGAGTATATCTGTTGATTTTTGAAAAGTAGTCGTTTATAGTCTGTATAGATTTTATTTTTAGAGAAAACAAAGTGTATTATTCAGTGATTTCACAGTTTCTTAAAGATTTATGTATTTTATGTATATGAGTACACTGTAGCTGTACAGATGGTTGTGAGCCTTCATGCGGTTGTTGGGAATTGAATTTTTAGGGCCTCTGTTTACTCCACTTGCTCTGGTCAACCCCGCTTGCTCAGGCCTAAGGATTTATTTATTATTATACATAAGTACACTGTAGCTGTTTTCAGATGCACCAGAAGAGGGTGTCAGATCTCATTCATGATGGTTGGGACCTTTGGAAGAGCAATCAGTGCTCTTTCCCACTGAGCCATCTTGCCAGCCCGATTTCACAGTTTTGAACTCTCTTCAAGGCTGATTGTTACTGAAAGAGTTTCTAGAATCTAAATCATCCATTGCTTTGGTTCTTATTTTTAAAAAAATGACAAGTCAGATTATGTACATTTCTTAAGTAATATCCTTTTTTTTTCTTTTTTCTTTTGTTCCAATTCTGGTAATATTTTTTCTTTTTGTTCTATGGAATCTTAAGTTTTGAATACTTCCACTTAATACTTTAGCCTGAGCTTTAAAATTTTTTGCAATATTTTTTCTTTGTCACTTAAGGATAGTCCTGTGTTAGATTGGTTTCAGAGTTTGCTACCTCATATCACTCCAAGACCCTTCACTTAATTAATTATAGTCTTGTCTACCCTGAGCTGAACTCAAATGAGCAAAGGATGGTCTTGAACTCCTGATCTTCATACTTTGACTTTCCAAATGATAGAATTGTAACTTTGTTCCACCCTGTTCTACTCTTTAGTTCCTTTTTAGTTTGGTTTGTTCCCCTCCACCCCCCAAACAGAATGGTCTCTCTATGTAGGAGAGGCTGGCATCAAACTCAGAGATCTTCCTGCCCTTACCCCCTGAGTGCCGGGATTAAAGACCTGCATTAATAGGCCTGAGTCTCTTTAGTTTCTTCCTGTACACAGTGAGTTAGAAAGGTTTATGGACATTGTCTGGGAAAGAACTGAAATTTTGGCTGGTTTACATAGAATTACAATTAATGTTATATCTTTTGTTCAGATGGAATTTATTTTATCTTCTTTATAATAAAAATGAGTATCTGAAAGTAAATTAAGGTCTGTGTTAGGACATATCATAAATAATTTAATTCTGAAATCTGTTGTTTTCAGTTGCCCATTGGACGTCAGTGTGTAAATCACTATCGACGGCTCAGGCGCCATTGTGTCTTTTCACATGAGGAACTCATTTTCAAGATGGCAGCAGATCCAGAATGCTTAGATGTGGGGCTGGCTGCCATGGTATGCAAAGAGTTGACTCTCATGACTGAAGAAGAAACACGATTGAGAGAATCAGTTGTTCAAATGGTGAGTATGCTGAATAGATTTCTTTTTTCCCCTCTTTTAAATAGCAGTTGCATTTGTTTTGTTTTTCCTTAGGAATTTTATATATGGGAACTGTATTTCCTTTATTACCTGTTTCTCCTTTGTTTTTCATGTCTAGTACTGGGTTTCTTATTAGATATGATGTGGCATTATGGGGAGCATTATCACTCCCAAGTGTCATGTAACTTTATTTAAACTGTGTGTGTGTGTCTGTGTGTGTGTGTGTCTGTGTCTGTGTCTGTGTGTATACACATGTACATTTATGTATATTATAATCACCTTAATGTTGCTTACCCCTCTTCTGCCTAGTACTGCCTCTGCTTTTTCCCCATTTTGCCCTTCATGGCACCTGTACTGCTATTCTCCTTTAGCGTTGTTCCCACATTATCCACCTCCTGTGATCCACTTGTACTTGCCTAGTTCTGTGGTTACTTCAAGTTATATACTTATGTTTGAGGATTCAGAGCCAGGGACCACATATAAGAGAGATCTTGTAGTGTTTGTCTTTCTGGGTCTGCGTTACCTCACTCAATGTAATGCTTTCTAGTTCTTTTCATTTATCTGCGAATTTTATGATTCTATTTTTCTTATAGCTGAATTGTATTCCATTGTATATATGGACATTTTCATTATCCATTCATCAGTTGAAGGATATTTAAATTGTTGCTATTTCCTAGGTATTGTAAATAGAGCAGTGACGAAAATGGGTGAGCAAATTACTACAGAAAAGAATGTTAAGTCCTTGGGCATATGCCAAATAATGGTACAACTGGGTCATAAGGAAGACTTATTTTCAGCTTTTTAAGAATTTTCCAGCTGATTTCCACAATGTCTGAATGAATGAACTGAGCGTTGTCCTCTTCCCATATCCTTGTCAGTGTTTGTGGTTAGTTGTTTTTTGTTTCTGATATGTATGAGTGTTTGCCTGTGTGCATGTATATGCACCACATATGCAATACTCTTGGAGGACAAAAGTCTTTGATCCCTTGGAACCAGAGTTACAAATAGCTGTGACCAATATAGGTGCTGGAAACTGAATCTGGATCCTCTGGAAGAACAGTCAGTGTGCTCTTAACCACTGGGCCATCTCTCCAGCCCCAGTTGGTTTTTTTGTTTTGTTTTGTTTTTTTGTTTTTTTTTAATCTTAGCCATTCTGACTAGGGTAAAATTTGATTTAATTTTGGAAGGGGACAGTGTACATCTCTGTGTGTGTATTTAGCCTGTGCACCACATGCTTGCCTGACAGCCGCAGAGGCCAAAGACATTTGTGAGCCACCATGTGGATGATAGGAATTGAACCTAGGTCCTCTTTGAGAGCAGTAAGTGCTCTTGATCACAGGGCTATGTCTCCATAGACATATTCTTACTCTGTAGCTCAGACTGGCCTAGAACTAATTATGAATCCCAGAGTGGCCTTGAAGTTGTGACAATCCTGGCAATCCTCTTGCCTTGGCCTTTCAAGTTCTCAGATTACAGATGTGAATCACTGGCTCTAATATTAATGAATTTTTACTTATTTTTTTTTTACATGTATGTGAATGTAATCATCTATTTCCATGGTGCATGTTGAAGTCAGAGAACTCTTAGAAGTTGGTCTTCTTGAAATCTGGACATTAAATTCAATGAGTCAAGCCTTCATGCAAGCAACTCTACCTACTGAGCCATCTAGCTGGCCCTCTAATATTAATTATTTTAAATAAGAAAATTAAATCCACTTTCTTTTGTTTTTCATCCAAGTTATGTGATTCTGGACTGTCAGATTGGACTACTCTGTCTTCTCTCTTATTTCTTCAAATGCTAGTTGTTTTTAGGGTATAACTTTTGATCTTTCTTTCTTTCTTTCTTTTTTTTTTTTTTTTCGAGACAGGGTTTCGCTGCGTAGCCCTGGCTGTCCTGGAACTCACTCTGTAGACCAGGCTGGCTTCGAACTCAGAAATCCGCCTGCTTCGGCCTCCCGAGTGCTGGGATTAAAGGCGTGCGCCACCATGCCCAGCACTTTTGACCTTTCTAAATCTTTTGAGTAGTTTCTGTTGATAGAATTGTATATTTTGGGTTGTTTTGTTATGTTTTTAAGACACAGTCTCACTGTGTAATTCTTGTACCCTGAAATTCAGAGAGCTCCACCTGCTTCTCTCTTCTGAGTGCTGAGATTAAGAGTGCTTCACCATGCCTAAATTTGAGTTTTTTTTAAGCTACTGTTTTATTTTCAGTTGAGACCTGATCTGATAATATAAATTATATTCTAGGGTGTCGTGATGTCAGAAGAAGAAGTCTTTGAACTTGTTCCTGATGATGAGCGGCAGTGTTCAGCATGCAGAACTACATGTTTTCTCTCAGCTCTCACATGCTCCTGTAATCCGGAGCGACTTGTATGTCTGTATCATCCAACTGATTTGTGCTCTTGCCCCATGCAGAACAAATGTCTTAGGTATTTAAAAGTTACTGCACCTTTTTTGTTTTGTGTGTGTGTGTGGTTTTTTTTTGTTTTTTTTTTTTTTTTTTTAAGGATAGGATTTCTTTTTGTAATCCTGGCTAGCCTAGAGCTCACTATGTAGATCAGGCTGGCCTTGAACTGACAGAGATCCTCTTGCCTTTGCTTCCCAAGTATTGGTATAAAAGCAGTCTCGAAGTATCTGTCAAGAAAACCACCTTAATTGTTCTTTGCTTTCTTTCCTGTTCCTAAACAGATATCTATCTACTTCTCATATTTGAAATTTCCTATAAAATTAGCCATACCCAATTCATGACCAGTTAATGTCATGAATTTCTTCGAATTCTCTCTCTCTCTCTTGCTCTCCCTTCCTCCCCCTTTCCCCCTCCCCTCCTCCCTCCCCCCTCTCCCCCTCTCCCTCTCCCCCCCTCTCTCCCTTCCCTTTCCCTTTCCCTTTCCCTTTCCCTTTCCCTTTCCCTTTCCCTTTCCCTTTCCCTTTCCCTTTCCCTTTCCCTTTCCCTTTCCCTTTCCCTTTCCCTTTCCCTTTCCCTTTCCCTTTCCCTTTCCCTTTCCCTTTCTCTTTTTCTTTCTCTTTCTCTTTCTCCATTGAAATTGGGAGTTTCTCTGATATTTTTCCCCCCGCTATTTTTCAGGTTGTTGTATTTTGAAGCTTTTACTTCTGTTTTTTAAACTTTTTTTTTACTTTTTTTTTTTTTTTTTTTTGGTAGGTACCGCTATCCACTAGAAGACCTTCCATCTCTGCTTTATGGTGTCAAAGTGAGAGCACAATCCTATGACACTTGGGTCAATCGTGTTACAGAAGCATTGTCAGCTAGCTTCAACCATAAGAAAGGTTATGTTTCCTTCATTTTTTAATTATATGTTTTTTTCTCCATTAACAAATGGAAGTTCTAGCTTATAATGACAGAGTTGAATATACATTTAGTTTTCTCTTGTCCATGTACTTAGCAGACCTGATATAACTCAGCTTCTGAGATCAGATAGCAGGTATGGTCATTTGCTATGGCTGTAGGCTTTTAAGATTATCTACTGTGCTTTGTTGCCTCAGTCTCATGACCTTTCTACCCTTGGTGTCATTGCTATCACACCTATTGAGAATCTGTTTTAAATGAAAAAGCTGGCTTAAAATAGACAAGTTTGTAGTCGACATGTATTTTAGAGAACCAGATTTAGTTTAATGATACTGAAAGACTTTTGATTGTTTTCAAGAGAGACAAATTGGGATACGGGAAAAGGAGACAGGTCAAATATACCTTATTTGAGTGAAGTCATCTGTTGGGAATAAACATCTGATCAGAAGGTTTTATACTAGAGACTTTCAAAGCCACATTGTTTTACTAGTATGTTAGTGACTCTTAAGTGATCTTTATGACCATTGTAGAATGGCTGTTTTGTGTCTATTAATAATATTTGTCTTTACAGATTTGATTGAATTGAGAGTAATGCTGGAAGATGCTGAGGATAGGAAATACCCAGAGAATGATCTCTTTCGAAAGCTCAGGGACGCGGTGAAAGAAGCTGAGACCTGTGGTTCTGTGGCTCAGCTGCTTCTGAGCAAAAAGCAAAAACACAGGTAAACCAAGAACAGAATTCTGTGGATTCCTAGTCTTTCCACTTTAATTGGCCTATGAGGCCCTATTTTATATTTTGCTCCAGTGGCCATGTTTCTTCCATCCCTAGTAACTCCCATTCTTCCTCTCCAATCCTTCCTTCTCCATGATCATAAATTGTCAGAAGTTCTTTAAATTTAAGCTAGTTGTAAACTACACTAAGAAAACAGCAAAAGACCTGCTAGTTTCAATGCTGAAAATAATACTGAAGTTTATGCAGTATCCTTGTGACAAAGACCTAGCTGTATATTCAACTTTATCTGAAGTAACAAAAATCTTAGACACATAGGTTCAAGTTCCCCGAGATCCACTTGCCCGTTGTGGGGAGGTTAAGGGTATGCACCACAACATCCAGAAAATAGAGGTTTCTTAGCAGCATGGCTCAGGATGCTTAATCACAAAAGATTTGAATATGAATAAACTATTTTGAGTTCAGACAATTAGCTTTATTTTCTACCTTTTGTTAGAACTGATTGACTTTTTAGAAGAAGTTACCTTTCTAATTTTACATTTTTCTTTTCTTCAATAAACTTATTCCATTCTGCAACACTCTTTGACTTGCTGTTATTCGTACATACCAAGTATGCTCTTGTTTAGGGTTCCCGATTGTTTTTCATTCAGCTTGGGGTTTTCCTGCCATATCTGAGGCAGCTTGTTCACTTCTTTCTTCTTCTGACTTTCCTTCCTATTTTATAAACAATTTCTGTGGTATTATTTTATAGTTATTCAATATATTTCTTCTATCTGTGTGGCTATTTCTATAGTACTTTACATTCGATTTTAAGTTTTTATTTTTTTAAATCTAATCAGAGAACCTTTGCTAGAGACATTTTCCAGTGGATATTAACTTGCTTTTAGGAAAACTTGACCATATTTTTCTATGTCTCAGTATTATTTCGTATCAGGCAGAGCTCAGACCTGTTTCAAAATAAGTGTACGTGTAAAAGATTTTGGGGGACTGAAGAGTTGGCTCCATGGTTAAGAGCACTGACTGTTCTTGCAGAGGTCCCAGGTTCAGTTCCCAGTACTCACATGGCTTCAGTTCAAGAGATCTATGTATGCCCTTGCTCCTCCTTGAGCACCACACTCATGTGACACACAGACATATGTGCAAGCAAAACATCCATACACAGAAAATAGAAAGAGCTATAGTAAAACAAAACAGAATTTGGGATGTATTTAGGGGGTTCAGTAGTCTAAAGCAGATCAAAACCCTATGTTCCCAGTGTGAGCCTCTTTAAGATACAAGGATTTCATTTTCTCAGTGGTCTTCATGTTCTACCATGGGAATTTATTTAATGGTCAAATGTATAGTAGTTATAGATTAGAAGGACTGTTACTATTTCTTGATAATTATCTGGGGGGAATTATTCAACACTAGAATTCTAGGATTTCTAAGGCTTTAATTCATAGGAGAGTAGGAGCCCCATTTGATATCAGATTGACTGTATTTTTCTATGTCTCAATATTATTTCATATCAGGCAGAGCTCAGATAGTGGGAAGACTCGGACCAAACTGACAGTAGAAGAATTGAAGGCCTTTGTCCAACAACTTGTTAGTCTTCCGTGTGTCATCAGCCAAACTCGACAAGTAAAGGTGAAATATTCTTTTTGTTTTATTTACGAGCTTCTGTTCCAAATTAGAATTGTATGTATAGACTAGTGTTAGGGTCTGTGTATTCCTCCCTATATATGCTATCTTAAGAAATCTTAGATAGTATACATATGAGATACAAAATTTAGAGAGTTGAGATTTAGATAGACTACCTTTAGAAAGACTGGGCAGACTCTTGGCTTTTTTTTTTCAAGTTGTTTTGCCTCCGTGTATATCTGTGCACCATGTGTGTACAGTACTCATGGAGGCTAGGAGAGAGAGCATCAGATCCCCTGGAACTGCAGTTACAGGCCATTTTCTTTACCATGTAGGTACTAGGAATCACACTTGGGTCCTCTGGAGCAGCAGCCAGTGCTAGTGCTGTTAACCACTAAATCATCATTTCTCTGATCCCTTGGCCTTTATTCCATTTAAAAATCCTGAACTATGAGTACTTTAGAATTATTCTTCTCTATGCTAATTTTGAGTCAAAGTTCCATCTAACACAAATGTATTTTAAGTGCAGTGTACATAAAAAGAACAGAGAGTATAGTGATAAATCATTAATAATGCATGACACTTAAAAATCAGGGCTCTGACATTTCTAGGACTATTATTATTTAATGATCATAGAAAAATCTTAAAGGTGGCCAGATAGTGGAAGCACCTGCCTTTATAAGATCTTAGTTTGTAATATCTTAGTATCAGTTACATTCTTGTTTTATTGCATCTTGTTAGCTGTCTATTTTAGGAACAGTTTTCTTCTAAGGCTGCTTATGACACAATTTGTATCTTTTCTTCATTTTCTCCCCTTTTAAAAAAGTTTATTAATTTATTATTGTTCTTAGCTTGACTAATAAGTGTTAGACTATATCAACGAATATAGCCCTTTCTTTAGGTGTGCCCTCTTCTGATACCTTCTTATTTGTCTGGTTTCAATGAGTATCACCTATATCATGTTGATTTTCAAATCTCTAGCTCTAAGATTTTTTCCTTTCCTTTTTTTTTCCTTCCACAGACCCTATGTTCTGATGATACTCTTTATTTCTGTAGGCAGACTAAAAAGAATGGTAAAAGACTTCTGATGAATCGATATACTTGTTTCCTTGTTTCCAGTAAACACCTTATTTCTGTTACTTAAAGTTTGCTGTGTGTGTGGGGGGGGGTATGTGTATGGTGTCTGTTTATTTGTCTGTAGAACACTTGCATGCATAGTGCCCAAGGATTCTAATAAAAGAGGACATCTGATTCTCTGAAACTGAAGTTAGAGATGATTGTAAGTTTCCCTATGTATGTTGGGATACAAATCTTCCTCTGGAAGAACAGCTTGTCAGTGCCCTGAGCAGCTGAACCATCTCTCTGGTCCCTGTAATACCTCTTACTAACTGTTTTTCTCTTTCCCTTTTTACTGTTAATGGCCATCTTATAAATCAAATTAGACTCCTTTCCTATGATTAAAATTTTCTTGTGGATCTCCAGAGTTACAGATGGAATCATTTTTTTGTTTTCTTTTGTTTTATTTTCAAAACAGGGTTTTTCTGTATAGTCCCAGGGGTTCAGGAACTTGCTCTGTAGATCAGGCTGGCCTCTAACTCAGAGATCTGTCTGCTACCTGAGTGCTGGGTTTATTTAAAGGTATGTGTCACCACTGCCTGGCTTCAAATGAAATCTTAACTTGCTGTAGTCTGTAAGAGTTATCTCATCTGTCTTCTGCCTACTTAGTTTTGTTGCTTGTACTTCACTCACTTGTAGCAACATACTGAGCTCAGGCAACTCTAAAAATCATGTGTTTAGTGGCTCTGGGGCTGTGTGTAGTTCATTTAGTAGAATGCGTTTCAGAAACCCTGATCTACAATATCAGATTAATGAAAAACAAAAATCAGTATGGCAATAAACATCTATAATTCCAGTGCTGAAGGAGGACTAGAAGTTCAAGGTCATATTTAGCTACATAGTGAGTTTGAGGTCAGCCTAAAATACATGAAAACCTGCCTCAAAACAAAGAGTGGGGCGGTGATTAATGTTTGTCAGACTTGAACATTTTCTACTACACTCCCATCCCACCTCTCCACCTCTTCATTTAATCTTTACTTTTCCTCTTCTTTTCTCTCTCCCTTCCTTCTTCCCTCCCTCCCTCCATCGCCCTCTCCCTTCCATCTTTCCTTCCTTCCTCCCACATGTATGGTATACATGCACTTACATATGTATGTTCATATGTAAACACATTAATACAGGTGTATGTGTATGTGAAGGCCAGTGGTGTCTTTTTCAACCATTCTCTATTTAATGAGGTGGGGTCTCTTTCAACTTTATTTACTGAGCAAGGGTTCTTGCTGAACCTGGAGCTCACCTATTCAGCTAGTCCAGCCAGCCAGCTTGTTCTGGAACTTCTCTTTCTGTGGCTACAAGTCCTAGGATTACAAGCAGGCCACTATTCCTGCCCCATCTCTGTCTGGATCCTCACATTTATACAGCAAGCATTTTATCTACTGAGCCATCTCCCTAATCTTTTGTTTAGTTCTGGTTCACTCTTGTATATGGTTACTACTACTAACTAATAGACCTTTTTTCACCTTGGGCTATTCTGTTAGGTTGTTCTGGTTTATATTTAGTATGTGTAACACTAATTGACACAGTTTTATTTAGATATTTACTACTATCTATTTAAATTAGAATGTATGGGGGTCTATCAAGATGACTCAGTGGGTAGAGGTGCTCGTCACCAGACCGAATGAGTACCATTCCTGATACCTACATAACTTATGGTGAGAACCACCTCCCACAAGTTGTCTTTTGACTTTGGCCTCTCCCCTCATCTTCAAGAAAGAAAAATGGGAAGAACAAAGGAAATGCTATAGAAATGCCTGTGTCTACATTAGTCAGCATTTAATATTTATTGAATATATCAGTTGTACTTTCCTTGTCATAAGAAGACATGTTTTGTTGACTTAGCCATTTTTTTTTCCTGAAACAGGGTTTTTCTGTATAGCCCTGGCTGTCCTGGAACTCACTCCGTAGACCAGGCTGGCCTTGAACTCAGAAATCCACCTGTCTCTGCCTCCCAAGTGCTGGGATTAAAGGCATGCGCCACCACTGCCCGGCTAACCATATATATATTTTTAATATATGAGTACACTATTACTGTCTTTAGATACACCAGAAGAGGGCATCAGATCTCATTACAGATGGTTGTGAGCCACCATGTGGTTGCTGGGAATTGAACTCAGGTCCTCTGGTAGAGTAGTCAGTGCTCTTAACCGCTGAGCCATCTCTCTAGCCCAATTTAACCATATTTTAATTGAAGAGGTGGAAGCTATAGAGGTGGCTCAACAGTAAAGAGTACTGCTTGCTCTCCCTGAGGACCCAGATATGGCTCCCAGCACCTACATGGTTGCTTATGACCATTCTTAACTCCATCTCCAGGGGGTCTGAAAAACTCTTTTGCCCTCTCAGAACACAAGGCACCCACACATACCTGTGGTACACATATACACGTGTAGATAGAACACTCATGTATGTAAATAATAAATCCTTTTAAAGGGGACTATAGAAAGAAATTAGTTAGCAGGTAACATGCTAAGATTTTCAGATGTCTGAATATCTTGTGCTATTCTGGTGAGACTGTAGGAGAATAGAATTGACACTATACCTGAGCTATTTCTAGCACTTCCTCTTTTAGTTTTTTAGTAGTAACACTGGGGATCAAACCCAAGGCCTTGTACATACTAGGCAAATACTACATTGTCAAACAAAATCTGCTGCTTATTTATGTTTCATTTTTTTTTTTTACATTTTCAGAATCTGCTGGATGATGTAGAAGAATTTCATGAACGTGCCCAGGAGGCCATGATGGATGAAACCCCAGATTCTTCCAAACTCCAAATGTTAATAGACATGGGCTCTAGTCTCTATGTGGAGCTACCTGAATTGCCCCGACTAAAGCAAGAGCTCCAGCAGGCTCGATGGCTGGATGAAGTAAGGCTAACTCTATCAGATCCACAACAAGTCACTTTGGATGTCATGAAGAAATTGATTGACTCTGGCGTAGGCTTGGCACCTCACCATGCTGTAGAAAAAGCAATGGCCGAACTACAGGAACTCCTTACAGTCTCTGAACGATGGGAAGAGAAGGCTAAGGTCTGCCTGCAAGCAAGGTAAACATATTTTTCCCTTTAATAACTTAAGTGAAGGGGTAGGTAGAGAGATGGCTCAATGTTTAGAGCACTGCTAGTTCTTCCAGGTACTAAGGTTCAAGTTTCAGCACAAGTGGCACATAACTATTTGTAACTTCAATCCTAGAGGATCTGATACCCTCTTTTAGCCTCTATCACTCCGGGCACACACATGGTACATAGACAAATATACAAGAGAAAGCACCCATCCTGAGTAAAAGAGTAGATGAGGTGGAGGAACATAAAGCCCATTTCATTAACTTTCATTATTTGTCTTGTGCCTTTTGACCAATGACTAGTAATCAAATGTGGCTACATGTAGAGAGTTTCAGATATGTCCAGACTGTTGTGTAGAGGATGTTGTTAAGTAATTCCCTGAAATGATGGGAAATAGTATTGTTTCAAGTCCATGCTATCAATACAATTGCAAAATCAGAGTTACAAAATGCTCATTAAAGGGGAAGACTGCCAGTTCAGCAGCTAAGAACAATGGCTCCATATCAGAGGATCCCTGGTTTGATTCTTAGCACCCATGTGGTGGCTGACAACTGGCTGTAACTTCAGTTCCAGAGGATCCAAACGTGCACATAGGCAGAACGCCCTTGGAAGCATTTGATAGGGAAAACTTTAGGTGACTTCATACAGTTTTGCTTAGTTAAAAGGGGCCTCTGTGTAGCCTGGATATTTTGCTTTGTAAATGCTGTGTAGAATACATACCAATATTTATTTATAACTTCTGATATCCTAAATACTCAAAGAACTATGTATCATCTCTTTGTGTTCATGGAGATTGGAACATTTTAAATGGGGAAAGGGAAATAACTTTGGAATAAGAAACTAGTAATTTTTGAAGCTTCTCAATTTTTGATTAAGTCACTAAACTCTGTAATGATTTTGACTCAATATGATTTTATCTGTCTTTTAACTATGTTGCCACTAGCTTAACTATAATAATCATTATATATTTCCCTTGAGTGTTGTAGTGCGGTGTTTGCAGAGTATCTGCTCCGTATCACACTATTTCTACATTTCTGTGAGGATAGTAGTAAACAAGACCCAGAAGGTCCCAATTTCTATAGTGCTAAGATTTCAGTGAGGAAAAAATGGTAGATAAATGAATTTTAGATACTTAATATCTTGAAGAAAATAAAATAAAAAGTGCTGGTGTCTGGCCAGGTGATGGTGGCACATGCCTTTAATCCCAGCAATCGAGAGGCAGAGGCAAGCAGATCTCTGTGAATTCTAGGACAGCCTGGTCTACAAAAGAAGTTTCAGGATATCCAGGGCTACACAAACTCTATATCAAAAAGTCAAAAAAAAAAAAGAGGAAAAAAAGGTGGTAGTGTAATTTTCTATTTCTGACTGACTGAGCTTTCAAGCCTTCTGAACCATATCTTAGTACATTTGATCTCTTAGCATTGATTACTGTATCTTCCATTTGCCTTTTCTTTGCTGCTTAAATGATGGCTTTTTTATGGAAATAACAGCCTCTTCTTTTTACTCTATATAAAGTTTCCTTGGAAATTTCATGGCTTTATTTACCATCTTTGTATATATTTATATAGCAAAACTTTTTTTAAGATGTGGGGGGGGGGTCTTGCCATGTAGCTCTGACTGTCCTAGAACTTTTTTTTTTTTAAAGATTTATTTATTTTATGTATGTCCATTACAGATGGTTGTAAGCAACCATGTGGGTGCTGGGAATTGAACTCAGGACCTCTGGAAGAGCAGTCGGTGCTCTTAAATGCTGAGCCATCTCTCTAGCCCGACCTGGAACTTTCTATGTAGACTAGGCCTTGAACTCACAGAGATCCATCAGGTGCTGGCATTAAAGGCATACATCACCACAGTATCCTAACTCATAATATTTTAATCAATAACAAGTTTCTTTGGTAAATGCCTTCTGGTTTTTGTTTGTTTGTTTTGTTTTGTTGTTTTAGCTAATGCCATTGAATTTTCCCATGTCTCCTAACATGGAATTCAATTCATGATGATAAGACTGAAGCTTCCCACTGCTTTACATAGTGGATGTGTGGGGCTCAGAATCCTTTATGTGTCACTGCCCACACTCTCCTAGTTCACACTCACTCACACTCCATCATTCCTGCACCTACCGTAAAGTCTTCAGTCTCAAGATGAAACTGACTGCTTAAAAACAAATTTTGTCCATACTTTTTTTTTTTTCACTTTCTTTCATTAGGTAATGTACTTTTTTAGAGCCTTCGTTAAAGCACTTTTAAGTCTCTAGGCAGAATTACTTACTATTGCCTGTGGCTATGAGCCCAAAATAATTTGTTCCAATACCAGTGTGATTCTTGGATTTTGATGAATGAGAATAAGATCATCATAAATGTGTTGCTAGCCATGCCCACCTCTGATCATTGCATGTATTTTAGAGAGGTAGAGTAGAGGTAGTCTAGGACTAAGTAGTAAGTAGTAAAAGGAACCTGGAGTGAAGACTCATTCTGAGTCAGTACATCAGGTTTGTCAATTAGTTTATGAGAAATAAGATAGTTTTCTTGTCTGTAAAATAGAAATAAAGATGGCAGCTGCTTTGTTTGCCTTGTGGGAGTGTGAAAAGAAGTGAGCTCATGAATATGAGTTTCTTACACACTGGAAAATGCTATTTTAATTCTTTTAGTAATTGGACTTTTACATAGTATCTTACTGTTTTATTGTTCATTTAGACCTCGGCACAGTATGGCAAATTTAGAAAATATTGTGAATGAAGCCAAGAACATTCCAGCCTTTCTACCCAATGTGTTGTCCTTAAAAGAAGCCTTACAAAAGGCTCGTGAATGGACAGCTAAAGTGGAAGCTATTCAGGTAAAGAAACGTTCAGATTAGCCTACCTGTCAGGTATTACGTTCTTATAAATAAATTAATAAGCCTTACTTCATTAGAATATGCATAATAAAGTAATAGTTCATCTATTCTTTCCTATGATCTTAAAATTCAGAATATTTAAAGGTAAATATTTAAAGGTAACTAGTTTTGATTAGGAAAGCTGTAGAGTTAGATAATCAACTTTTCAGAGAAAGGGGCAGGTATAAATTTTATGACTACAAATTATTTCACAGTTTTTACTCTTTTTGGGGGGAGGGGTGTTGTTTTTTTGAGACAGGGTCTCACTGTGTAGCTCTGATTGGTCTGAAACTCAGAATAGAGTTGTACTACATTCAGTTACTTTTTTGAGAAATAAAATAGTTTTCTTGTCTGTAAAATAGAAATAAAGATGGCAGCTGCTTTGTTTGCCTTGTGAGAGTGTGAAAAGAATTAAGTGAGCTCATGAATATGAGTTTCTTACACATTGGAAACTGGCCTGGACTTAACTGCATAGAGCTGCCTGGCCTCCAATTCACAGAGATCTGCCTGCTTCTGCTGTCTCAGGACTGGGCTTAAAGTCATGTACCACTACTTCTAACTTACCTTCTTGATGATTTTTAAGAACTGTCTGTCCGTCCTTCCCTTTGGTAAAATACTGGCTTGAAGGCTCTGAGTGAGTAGATTCTTTTACTAGGACAGCTCTTCAGGTCACATGACTTATAGTTTTACCCAGAAGATAATCCGTGGTCAAAGGACCATAGTTGGACACCAGAAGGAGTAAGAATGAGTATATTATTTCTTGGCCCTTTTTGATATCTGAGCGTTTTTATTTGTTTCTTTAAGCTAACTCTTCTTATCCTGCTACCTTAGTGATTTTTGCCATTAGTGTTTCATAATAACACAATATATTATTATTTAAAAGCATTGTTTAATTGTATTTGTGCCTGAATGTATGTTTATGTACCACATTCATACACAAGCCCAGAAAAACTAACAGAGGGTTTTGGATTTCCTGGAACTGGAGTTCCATGCTGTAGTGAGATGTAATGTGGGTGTTGGGAACTGAGCCTGGGTCTTATACATGAGCAGAAAATTCTTAGCCACCAAGCCATTTCTCTTGTCCCCTGTCTCTATATTATTATTGTAAAGAATTGATAGAGTTAGTTGGCTATTTTTTTTAAAACACTGTTTCATATAGCCTAAAACTGCCTTCAAGCTGTGTAGCTAAAGTGGGCCTTGAACTCTGAGTTTACCTCCTATCTTCTGAGTGCTGGGATTATATGCATACACCAGCAAAAATTCATAGATTTGTCTTTATTTTCCAAGACATGTCAGTGTATCTTTCAAAATGAAATTTCAAGCAACCATATCAGTTACTACATGGGAAATAACATTTTCCTAGAATGTAGTAGAATGGTTCTGAAAACAGAAGTGATTTCACAGCATGGAAATACTGAAGCCACATGTCTTTTGGAGGGAAGTAATCATTCATAGCTTTCATTCTGTAACTGCCCAGGAGTGACTATGCGGTCTAAGGAACTGCTTTTAATCTTATATCCATAGAAATTAAATTTGGGGTTGTAATGGTAAAATAGATTTCTACACTGCAAAAAAGATTCTTCTGTTGTCCTCTGTGATTCTTTATGAAGGCTGAAGCAATGGCTTAGAGGTTAAGAGGACTAACTGCTTTTGTGAAGGACTTGGGTTCAGTTCCCAGCACTCACATGGCGACTCACAATATCTGTAACTCCAGTTCCAGGGAATCTAACACCTCTGACCTCTGTAGGCGCTGTACATGCTACACATACATATTGGCAAGTCAGTCTCATAAAATCTTTAAAAAATATTTACTTGTTTTAGTAGCAAATTCATTCTTTTTTTTTTTTTTTTTTTTTAAATGGTTTTTCGAGACAGGGTTTCTCTGTGTAGCTCTGACTGTCCTGGAACTCATTCTGTAGACCAGGCTGGCCTCGAACTCAGAAATCCGCCTGCCTCTGCCTCCCGAGTGCTGGGTCATTCTTCATTTCTAATTTCATTTTTATATTTCTGTTCTTTAGCTTGTCCTTTGAAGTATTTTTATCTTACTGGTTCTCTTATTTATTATTAAAAGAAAAATTTTGGTAATTTGTTCATTAAAAAATGAATTACTTGGGCTGGAGAGATGACTTAGCAGTTAAGAGCACTGGCTGCTCTTCTGAAGGTCTGGAGTTCAAATCCCAGCAACCACATGGTGGCTCACAACCATCCGTAACAAAATCTGACGCCCTCTTCTGGAGTGTCTGAAGACAGCTACAGTGTACTTACATATAATAAATAAATCTTTTTAAAAAAATGAATTTCTTGCTGGGTAATAGTGGCACACATCCTTAGTCCCAGCACTTCGGAGGCAGAAGCAGGTGAATCCCTGAGTTCAAGGCCAGCATGGTCTACAGAGCTAATTCCAGGACCATCAAGGCTATGCAAAGAAACCATGTCTTTAAAAAGAAAACACGGGACTGGAGAGATGCCTCAGTGGTTAAGAGCACTGACTGCTCTTTTAAAGGTTCTGAGTTACCAGCAACCACATGTTTTTAGCTCACAGCCATCTGAAATGGAATCTGATGCCTACTTCTGGTGTGCAGGCATATATACAGGAAGAACATTGCATACATAATAAATTAATAGATAGATAGATCTTTAAAAAACAAAACAAGCTGGGCATGGTGGCGCACGCCTTTAATCCCAGCACTTGGGAGGCAGAGGCAGGCAGATTTCTGAGTTCAAGGCCAGCCTGGTCTACAAAGTGAGTTCCAGGACAGGCAGCAGGGCTATACAGAGAAACCCTGTCTCGAAAAAACAAAACAAAACAAAAAAGTTAATTCCTTTGGCGGCAGAGGCAAGTGGATATATGTGAGTATGAGGCCAACCTCACCTACACTGTCTCAAAAATAAACTACATTAAATTAATTTTTACTAACCTTTTCTGTAAAAAATTTGAAGTTTAAATTTATTAAAAAGACCTAATTACTTTAAGACAGAAATTAACATGAATACTGAGGGTGTCCCTTGGTGGAACTCCTACCTGCCTAGTCTACAAAGGATAGGTTCCATTCCCTTTTTTGAATTTAAAAAAAAAGAAACAAAAGCATTAACTAAGTTCCTCCAAATATTTTGCCAGACTCCATGAAAGAATTAAAATTGTATGGATCTACTTTTTTTTTCCAGAGTGGCAACAACTATGCTTACTTGGAACAGCTTGAGAGCCTATCTGCTAAAGGACGCCCTATCCCTGTGCGTCTTGATGCCTTGCCTCAAGTGGAGTCACAGGTAGCAGCAGCACGGGCCTGGAGAGAACGTACTGGGCGGACCTTCCTTAAAAAGAATTCCAGCCATACATTGTTACAGGTGAGGAATAATTCATGTGTGTGCTTTGGCACTCTCACAGCAGTTGATAAACCACTCCTGGTAGAGGTATTAGTGAAGTGGTCTTTTCAGTTAACTTAGCCTTCATTATAATTTATTTCTGTTAGCTTGTATCAGATGTGAAATTCAAACTTGGAGTCTTAGGCAAACTCTTATTTCATTAATCTATGCTGTATCCATGAAAAGCAACCAGCATATATTTAAACTTCTGTCAACAGACTCTGCTAAAGAATTTTATCCCTCAGAGACAAATTTAATTCTTTTTTATCTTGAACAGTTGAACATCTTTAACAGTAGTCAAAGAGGATAGATACACTTTGGAATTTCAGTTTTTGTCCTTTGACAAGTTGTCCCTTGTCTGAGTCCATTTTTCTTATCAATAAAATCTGGGAATTCGTAACTGCTGTGTACAGTTGTGAAATTTTAATTAGATAACATACCTGTGATGTGGTGGGTGAGGGAGAAGGAGCACCATAAATTATAGGACAGACAGGGCTACAGAGTAGGATCTTGCCTCTTAAACATTAAAGTTAAGTGAATAGGAACCGTGGACATGGAGAGTGTTCCAGTAATGGTTATTTTTACTCTCAAGGGTTTTAATTTTTGAACTAGTTTATTTTTTAATATTTTTAAAATTTTGCAGGTGCTAAGTCCACGAACTGACATTGGTGTATATGGGAGTGGTAAAAACAGGAGGAAAAAGGTAAAAGAAATAATAGAAAAAGAAAAGGAGAAGGACCTCGACCTTGAGCCTTTGAGTGACTTAGAGGAAGGACTGGAGGAGTCAAGAGATACAGCCATGGTGGTAAGGATCCAAGGGACAGACCTTGAGTTTGCTCTCTGAATGCAAAATTTTATGAAGATGTTAGCAGGTTCTTAACTATTTGTTTACCTATCTTGTGTGTATGTGTGTGCAGACGCACCTGCACACACGTCATAGTGTAAGAAGTTTGCTCTTCTTTTTCCAAAGATTTTCCCCCACTTTTTCCTCCTTCCTTCCTCCCTCTCTCCCTCTCTCTCTCTTCCTCATGTATGGTTGGGTGCTATCGCACTGAGTTATATTCCCAACCTCCACATTTATTCCTTATTGTTCTTATAATGCAAAATATTTCATCAAAGCAGTCCATACTTTTCTGTTTTTGTGCTTTGGATTAAGTGTGGATCTCTGGACTGAGCGCTAGTGTGTTCTGCTGCTGAACTATATCCTCCCTTCAGTTTTAAATATTTTACGTGTTACTAATCTGAAATATTTATCATTTTTTTTGTGGTAAGAATATCCAAAGGTTTTTTTATGTTTTTAGTTTTTTGGGAGGTGATCTTGAAGTAATATCTTATATTATTACTATATTGGTAGAAACTACTCTTAAATGAACTTTTTAAAAAAGATTTATTTATTAATTTTATGTATATGAATACGGTGTAGCTGTCTTGAGACACACCAGAAGAGGGCATTACAGATCCCATTACAGATGGTTGTGAGCCACCATGTAATTGTTCAGAATTGAATTCAGGACCTCTGGAAGAGCAGTCAGTGGTCTTAATCACTGAACCATCTCTCCATCCCTTTAAATGTACTTTTTAAAATTAGACACCCCATCCCCCCCCCCAAAGAACAGCTTTAATTTCTAGAAAACTGAATGAAAGGCACAGGTATTCTCCATGAATTCTTTGCCCATTTCTTTTTTTGAAACTATTTTTTCTAGTCTTGACTTGTGGGAATAAAATTGCTGAGTTATGAGTAATAGCATTTTTATGTGTTTTTTTTTTGTTTGTTTTTTGGGTTTTTTGTTTTGTTTTTTAGATATTTTCTTCATTAACATTTCAAATGCTATCCCCAAAATCCCCTATGCCCTCCCCCCCCCCCCACCTCCCGATCCCCAACCCACCCACTCCCACTTCCTGGCCCTGGCATTTCCCTGTACTGGGGCATATGATCTTCACAAGACCAAGGGCCTCTCCTCCCATTGATGGCCAACTAGGCCATCCTCTGCTGCATATGCAACTAGAGACACAGCTCTGAGTGTTACTGGTTAGTTCATATTGTTGATCCTCCTATAGGGTTGCAGACCCCTTTAGCTCCTTGGATACTTTCTCTAGCTACTTCATTAGGGACCCTGTGTTCTATCTTATAGATGACTGTGAGCATCCACTTCTGTATTTGCCAGGCACTGGCATAGCCTCAAAAGAGATAGCTATATCAGGGTCCTGTTAGCAAAATTTTGCTGGCATATGCAATAGTGTCTGGGTTTGGTGGTTGTATATGGGATGGATCCCCGGGTGGGGCAGTCTCTGAATAGTTCTTTCTTCTGTCTCAACTCCGAACTTTGTCTCTGTAACTCCTTCTATAGGGTATTTTGTTCCCCATTCTAAGAAGGAAAAAGTATCCATTCATTGGTCTTCCTTCTTCTTGAGTTTCATTTGTTTTGCAAGTTGTATCTTGGTAGTCTTAAGTTTCTGGGCTAATATCCGCTTATCAGTGAGTGCATATCATGTGTGTTCTTTTGTGTTTGGGTTACCTCACTCAGAATGATAACCTCCAGATCCATCCACTTGCCTAAGAATTTCATAAATTCATTGTTTTTAATTGCTGAGTACTAATCCATTGTGTAAAAGTACTACATTTTCTGTATCCATTCCTATGTTGAGGGACATCTGGGTTCTTTCCAGCTTCTGGCAATTATAGATAATGCTGCTATGAACATAGTGGAGCATGTGTCCTTATTACAAGTTGGAACATTTTCTGGCCCAGGACAGGTATTGCTGGATCTTCTTGTCGTACTATGTCCAGTTTTCTGAGGAACCACTAGACTGATTTCCAGAGTGGTTGTACCACCTTGCAATCCCACCAACAATGGAGGAGTGTTCCTCTTTCTCCACATCCTCACCAGCATCTGCTGTCACCTGAATTTTTAATCTTAGCCATTCTGACTGGTGTGAGGTGGAATCTCAGGGTTGTTCTGATTTGCATTTCCCTGATGATTAAGGATGTTGAACATTTTTTCAGGTGCTTCTTTCTCAGCCATTCCGTATTCCTCAGGTGAGAATTCTTTGTTTAGCTCTGTACCCCATTTTTTAATAGGGTTATTTGATTTTCTGGAGTCCATCTTTATATATATTGGATATTTGTCCCCTATCTGATTTAGGATTGCTAAAGAAAGATCCTTTCCCAATCTCTTGGTGGCCTTTTGTCTTATTGACAGTGTCTTTTGCCTTACAGAAACTTTGCAATTTTATGAGGTCCCATTTGTCGATTCTCAATCTTACAGCACAAGCCATTGTTGTTCTGTTCAGGAATTTTCCCCCTGTGCCCATATCTTCAAGGCTTTTCCCCACTTTCTCCTCTATAAGTACTATATTGAATAGGTAGGGAGAAAGTGGGCAGCCTTGTCTAGTCCTGGATTTTAGTGGGATTGTGTCTTAGTCAGGGTTTCTATTCCTGCACAAACAATCATGACCAAGAAGCAAATTGGGGAGGAAAGGGTTTATTTGGCTTACACTTCCATACTGCTGTTCATCACCAAGGAAGTCAGGACTGGAACTCAAGCAGGTCAGGAAGCAGGAGCTGATGCATAGATGGAGGGGTGTTCTTTACTGGCTTGCCTCCCCTGGACCCACAAGGGGCCTTTCCTCCTTGATCACTAATTGAGAAAATGCCTTACAGCTGGATCTCATGGAGGCATTTCCTCAACTGAAGCTACTTTCTCTGTGATAACTCCAGCTGGGTCAAGTTGACACCCAAAACCAGCCAGTACAGATTGCTTCAAGTTTCTCTCCATTTAGTTTGATGTTGGCTACTGGTTTGCTGTATATTGCTTTTATTATGTTTAGGTATGGGCCTTGAATTCCTGATCTTTCCAAGACTTTTATCATGAAGGAGTGTTGGATTTTGTCAAATGCTTTCTCAGCATCTTAAAGAGATGATCATGTGGTTTTTGTCTTTGAGTTTGCTTATATAGTGGATTACGTTGATGGATTTCCATATATTAAACCATCCCTACATCCCTAGAATGAATCCTACTTGAGCATAATGGATGATAGTTTTGATGTGTTCTTAGATTAAGTTAGTGAGAATTTTATTGAGTATTTTTGCATTGATATTCATGAGGGAAATTGGTCTGAAGTTCTCTTTTTTTGTTGGGTCTTTATTTGGTTTTGGTATCAGAGTAATTGTGGCTTCATAGAATGAATTGGGTAGAGTACCTTCTGTTTCTATTTTGTGAAATAGTTTGAGGAGAATTGGAATTACATGTTTTTTGAAGAACTCTACACTAAACCCATCTGGTCCTGGGCTTTTTTTTGTTGGGAGACTATTAATGACTACTTCTATTTCTTTAGGGGATATGGGACTGTTTAGATCATTAATCTGATCCTGATTTAACTTTGGTGCTTGATATCTGTCTAGAAATTTGTCCATTTCATCCAGGTTCTCCAGTTTTGTTGAGTATAGCCTTTTGTAGTAGGATCTGATGATGTTTTGGATTTCCTCGTGTTCTGTTATGTCTCCCTTTTCATTTCTGATTTTGTTAATTAGGATACTCTCCATGTGCCTGATAGTTAGTCTGGCTAAGGGTTTGTCTATCTTGTTGATTTTTCTCAAAGAACCAGCTCCTGGTTTGGTTGTAGAGATCTGTTAAATCCATTTCTTTCATAACTTCTGTTAGTTTCAATGTGTCTCTGTTTAGTTTCTGTTTCCAGGATCTGTCCATTGATGAGAGTGGGTGTTGAAGTCTCCCACTATTGTTGTGTGAGGTGCAATATGTGCTTTGAGCTTTACTAAAGTTTCTTTAATGAATGTGGCTACTCTTGCATTTGGAGTATAGATATTCAGAATTGAGAGTTCATCTTGGAAGATTTTACCTTTGATGAGTATGAAGTGCCCCTCCTTGTCTTTTTTGATAACTTTGGGTTGGAAATCAATTTTATTCGATATTAGAATGGCTACTCCAGCTTGTTTCTTCGGACCATTTGCTTGGAAAATTGTTTTCCAGCCTTTCACTCTCAGGTAGTAGGTCTGTCTTTTTCCCTGAGGTGGGTTTCCTGTAAGCAGCAAAATGTTGGATCCTGTTTGTGTAGCCAGTCTGTTAGTCTATGTCTTTTTATTGGAGAATTGAGTCCATTGATATTAAGAGATTAAAGAAAAGTAATCGTTGTTTCCTGTTATTTTTGTTGTTAGAGTTGGGATTCTGTTCTTGTTGCTGTCTTCTTTTAGGTTTGTTGAAGGATTACTTCCTTGCTTTTTCTAGGGCATAGTTTCTGTCCTTGTATTGGTGTTTTTCCTTTATTATCCTTTATAAAGGGCTGGATTCATGGAAAGATATTGTGTGAATTTGGTTTTGTCAAGAATACTTTGGTTTCTCCATCTATGGTAATAGAGTTTTGCAGGGTATAGTGGCCTGGGCTGGCATTTGTGTTCTCTTAGGGTCTATATAATATCTGTCTAGGATCTTCTGTCTTTCATAGTCTCTGGTGAAAGTCTGGTGTAATTCTGATAGGCCTGCCTTTATATGTTATTTGATATTTTTCCTTTACTTCTTTTAATATTCTATCCTTATTTAGTGCATTTGTTTGTTCTGATTATTATGTGTCGGGAGGAATTTCTTTTCTGGTCCCGTCTATTTGGAGTTCTGTAGGCTTCTTGTATGTTCATGGGCATCTCTTTCTTTAGGTTAGGGAAGTTCTTTTCTATAATTTTGTTGAAGATATTTGCTGGCCCTTTAAGTAGAAAATCTTCATTCTCACCTAGTACTATTATCTGTAGGTTTAGTCTTCTCATTGTGTCCTGGATTTCCTGAATGTTTTGAGTTAGGATCTTTTTGCATTTTGCATTTTCTTTGACTGTTGTGTCGATGTTCTCTATGGAATCTTCTGCACCTGAGATTCTCTCTTCCATCTCTTGTATTCTGTTGCTGATGCTCGCATCTATGGTTCCTTATTTCTTTCCTAGGATTTCTATCTCCAGAGATGTCTCCTTTTGGGGTTTCTTTATTGTTTCTACTTCCATTTTTAGATCTTGGATGGTTTTGTTCTATCACCTGTTTGGTTGTGTTTTCCTGTAATTCTTTAAGGGATTTTTGTGTTTCTTCTTTAAGGACTTCTACCTGTTTAGCAGTGTTTCCTGTAGTTCTTTAAGGGATTTTTGTGCTTCCTCTTTAAGACTTTCTACCTGTTTAGCCGTGTTCTCCTGTAGTTCTTTAAGTGAGTTATTAACGTCCTTCTTAAAATCCTCTACCAGCATCATGAGATATGATTTTTAAATCCAAATCTTGCTTTTTGGGTGTGTCAGGGGTATCCAGGACTCACTGTGGTGGGAGTGCTGGGTTATGATGATGGTGAGTGGCCTTGGTTTCTGTAAGATTCTTACATTTGCCTTTCACCATCTGGTAATCTCTGATGTTAGTTGTTATAGCTGTCTCTGGCTGGAGCTTGTTCCTCCTGTGATTCTGTTACCGTCTGTCAGCACTCCTTGGAGTCCAACTCTCTCCTGAGTCTCAGTGGTCAGAGCACTCTCTGCAGGCAAGCTCTCCTCTTGCAGGGAAGGTGCACAGAGGTCTGGAGCTCAGCTCTGCCCCCTGGCTGAAGATGAAGTTCCGAAAGGGACCCTGTCCCAGAAGCTATGTTGCTTCTGCAGCCTGTGCGCTCTCCTGCCCATTTTATGGTTCTTAATACATTGTCATGGTTTTCAAAGAAACTACCAGCTTATTGATAAGTTATTTTAAAAACTGTCACTGGGTAGTGGTAGCTCATACCTTTCATCCCAATACTCAGGAGGCAGAGGCAGGTGAATGTCTGAATTCAAGTCCAGCCTGGTCTACAGAGTAAGTTCCAGAACGACCAGGGCTACATGGAGAATCCCTGTCTCAAGCCAACAAGGACAAACCTCTCAAAGTTCCCTTCTAGTATCCAGCAGTAGAGTGTGTGCAGGAAAGCACTGGCAGTGACAAGATCTGTGCTTCTTCTGGACTTACAGACTAACAAGAATGGAATTATTAGAAGCCTAAGAAGTAGAGAAAATAAGATTAGTTTATGAAATACATAATTGAAGGGTTTTAGATACACTAAATTACTTGATAAGATTCTTTCTGTCTGGGGCTGAAGAGATGACTCAGAGGTTAAGAGCACTGGCTATTCTTCCTGAGGTCCTGAGTTCAATTTCCAGCAACTACATGGCGGCTCATAACCATCTTTAATGAAATCTGGTGCCCTCTTCCGGTCTTCAGGCATACACGTAGGAGACTGCTGTATACATACATACATACATATTTATACATGTATAAATAAATCCTTTTTTTAAAAAAAATTCTGTCTTATAAATAATCCAAATTTGAGGCCAAAGAAAACGATCTTCCATTAAAAAGCTTGCTTAGTCAGTCTTGTCAGCAAATAGAACTGGAAATTATTTTAAAATTGTTTGCAACCAGTGGCTTAGAAAGAAAATATGCTGATGGTACATATGATCTTTAAATTCTAGTTGTTCTTGTTTTCTGGGTTAAAATGAATTTTACAAGATATTATTGTAGTTGATCATGGGCTTTCTTCTGCTTCTGAATGAAATGGAGACGTCTTCCAGAGGGAAGTGAGAGTGTTTATCTGAACAGAACTTGCCCTTGAGGAATGGGAGACCATTAGTTACTGTTTATGTTGTGCTGGGCACTAGATTAGGCACTTTGGTGTATAATTGTATTTAATCCTTAAAACAATAAAGTGTGGTTGGTGGTGTGCCTGCACTTTTCAGAAAAACTGAAATCTGGAAAATTTGTACCACTGATCAGTGGTCTGTAAGTCCAATAGCCGGGCTTGGTACCTAGGGTACTTGATCTCAAGAAATACACTCTTTATACTGTACCTTATGTAAAGTACTATGGTATAATGTCCATTTCATACGTGAGAAATGTTTGTGTGCTAACACACGTTTTAGGAAATTGCCACTGTACTTTAAAAGGGCAGTATTTGGTTACGGTGATGCTGGAACATGGAGAAACACTCCTCAGCTTAAGCATTTACTATTTTGTGGGTGATTTAGAATGATTTCTTTTAATTAAATGCTTGTTGTGTACAGGTGGCAGTTTTCAAAGAACGAGAGCAAAAGGAGATTGAAGCCATGCATTCCCTCAGAGCAGCCAACCTAGCCAAGATGACAATTGTGGAGCGCATAGAAGAAGTGAAATTTTGTATTTGCCGCAAGACAGCCAGTGGGTTTATGCTACAGTGTGAGCTCTGCAAAGACTGGTTCCATAACAGCTGTGTTCCCCTTCCTAAATCAAGTTCCCAGAAAAAGGGATCCAGCTGGCAGGCTAAAGATGTAAAATTCCTTTGCCCTCTTTGCATGAGATCTCGGAGGCCAAGGCTAGAGACTATTCTGTCACTCCTGGTATCCCTTCAGAAGTTGCCTGTACGGTTGCCGGAAGGAGAAGCACTGCAGTGTTTGACAGAACGTGCCATGAGTTGGCAAGATAAAGCACGCCAAGCTTTAGCCACAGATGAACTGTCCTCTGCCCTGGCCAAGCTCTCTGTGCTAAGCCAGCGTATGGTGGAACAAGCAGCTAGAGAAAAAACTGAAAAGATTATCAGTGCAGAACTCCAAAAAGCAGCTGCCAATCCAGATTTACAGGTCAGCTTCTAATTTACCTTCTTATGTTTCATGTGGTAGCATCTGTTAGTATGTAACTCATAAATTAAATGTATTTAACCTGTTGACTTGGGTAGGAAAGCAACTATCATTTGCCAGCAGTTCTATGGTCCATAGCATCTTTTTCCTTCTGCATACACAGCTTTGCTTTTCTTCTCACTAAAAAGTCAAGTAATTTTAGTGAAATACTACCTGAAAATATTTAGGTAGACTGTAGTATATTTATTTTCTTCTCTGTTGAAGAAGTCTGTTAGCTGCTTTTTAAGTAAAATGCTTACATTTTGTTCATGTTAAGCATACATCAATTGCCTATGTTTTAGTCTGTCTGTTCATCTTATTGTTTAGGGACACTTACCTAGTTTCCAGCAGTCTGCTTTTAACCGGGTGGTGAGCAGTGTATCATCTTCCCCCCACCAAACAATGGACTATGATGATGAAGAAACAGATTCTGATGAAGATATTCGGGAGACATACGGCTATGACATGAAGGTAATTATAGGGACAGGCTAAGGATTTGTATTTGGTAAGTTCTGTTTTTAAAACTGCTGCTATTGATACTTAAGGACTGAGGGTGGAAGAGAAATAGTCATATATTTGTCTCAAGTATGTGGTAATGGCAGTTTTTCAAAACTTAAATTAAAAAAAAAAAACAAAAGTGAAACTTTAAATAATATGTTTGTGGTGAGGTGCCCCTGCCATGGCGATTATGTGTTATATAATATTATAGTCAATTTTAATGTCGTGTTTTTAGTATCTTAGGTCAGAAAAGCTTTCATTTTTAGCTTTTTGTAAATTAACTGGTTACAATTCTGATAACTTCTCTTTGTTCTTTAGGATACAGCCAGCGTGAAGTCCTCTAGTAGTCTGGAACCCAATCTCTTTTGTGATGAAGAGATTCCCATCAAGTCTGAGGAAGTGGTGACTCACATGTGGACGGCACCGTCATTCTGTGCAGAGCATGCATATTCTTCTGCTTCAAAGAGTTGTTCTCAAGGTATTAATTACCTCTTGAAAAGGTACAATCTGGGCAAGGTGGTACATGCTTGTCATCTAAGTAAGCACTTGGAGATGTAGGCCGGAGAGCCTGGGAGTTCCTGACTATCAGATAGCAAGTTGGAGGCCAACCTAGGCTACCTGAGATCCTGTCTTCATGAAAACAGAAGTGGGCTTGGGAGATGGTTCAACACCAGCCATGTAAATCTGACAACCTAAGTTTTATTTCCAGAACCCTTATAAAAACGTTAGATGCAGTGTCATGTGTATGTAGTTCTGGTGCTGGTACAAGAGGTAGGAAGTGGAGACAGATTTGGCTGGGAATTCTCAGACTAGCCTGTGTGCAGTAAGTAGCACAACAGGAGAAACAACAGGTCCCTCAACAAACTCTCGAAACATTGTCATCTGACCTCTACATGCTGTGGCACACATGTGCCTGTACTCACTTGCACGTAACACACACATAACATAAATAAAAAGCAAACAAAACAGAAAACAAGGTTTGGAGATTGAGTTCTGTGGTAATGTTTGCCTAGCAAGTGAAAGGCGTGAGTTTGGTCCTAAATCCTGAGAAAAACAAAATAATATATATTTAGAAAGTAAATTGAAACATATAGAAAAGACATCATATTAACCCAGACTGTCAAGCTCTCTTGAATACATGACCTGGTTGCCACCTAGTGAGAGAACTTGAAAACACTATTGTGGTTGGTAAAAGCCAAAATTTGTTTTCATTTTCTATCATTAGATGATGACCTGAAAAGATAATAGAAGTATAGAGTCCCAACTAGGGCTATTTTGGGGGTCACATGATTGCATGTCATAATTTGTACCAGCTGTCAAGGAACTCACTGATGCTTAATATCCATACGGGACTCGGATATTCTTTTATTTTGTGGAGTTTATTGGTTTGTTTGGGGTTTTGCGCACACGTGCGGGTATGGAGACAGTCTCATTCTGTAGCTTTAGTAGGCCTGATGCTCTTGGTGTAGACTCTGTTGGCTTCACACTTACAACAAGCCTCTTGGATCAGCTTCCTAAGTGCTAGGATTTCAAGTGTGCCACTCTACCTGGTTAGACTTTAACACTTGAGTTTTTTGTTGTTTTTGTCTTGTGATTTGTTTTTTTAGTGCGTATGAGTGTTTGGTATTTTTAACTGTGAGGAACTTCTTTCTTTTGGTGAATTCTTCCTCACTGATGTTTACTTTTCTTCTACCCAGAGAAATAAGTAATAACTTTATTTCACATCCCTAGAAAATGGAGATTATTTTCTCTATCATAAACTTTTAGAAATTTTATGGATCATTATATTATCCATTTAGTACAATTTTAAAAACCTTTTTTGTATTAGAATAATAATTCAGTTATCTAAATTTCCTATAAAGGGGAGAGGTACATTTCTTTCTTTTTTTTTTTTTAAAGATTTATTTATTTATATGTAAGTACACTGTAGCTGTCTTCAGACACACCAGAAGAGGGCGTCAGATCTTGTTAGGGATGGTTGTGAGCCACCATGTGGTTGCTGGGATTTGAACTCTGGACCTTCAGAAGAGCAGTCGGGTGCTCTTACCCACTGAGCCATCTCACCAGCCCCCGGTACATTTCTTTCTAAACATTTACTATCATAATATGTGTACACCACTTTCAGTTCTCTGCTTTGTTTCTTGATGTCTTGGGGGAAAGGTTCTAGCACTCCAAGAAAGCAGCCTCGGAAGAGCCCTTTGGTTCCCAGAAGTTTGGAGCCTCCAGTATTGGAATTGTCTCCTGGAGCAAAAGCCCAGTTGGAAGAACTCATGATGGTTGGAGACCTCCTAGAAGTGTCTCTGGATGAGACACAACACATTTGGCGGATTTTGCAGGCCACACATCCACCCTCAGAGGACAGATTCTTACATATCATGGAGGTATGGACTTCATACTGACTTTATTAGTGATTTTAACCTGTCCATGTTCCTTAGTAGTGCTATGATACTGGCAATGGGATGGCTGAGTGGGTAGTAGTTTGGCAGTCATGTTCTCTCATTTAAGCAAAAATATTTGTTTCCTTATTTCTTCATTGAAATTTTATATAATAATTCTATTTCTGCTAGAGAGAAGGAAGGATTAAAAAACAGTTTAGCCAAGTATCATGCATGGTTCAGGCTTATAATCCTAAAATGGGAAGTGGAGGCAAGAAGATCAGGCATTCAAAACCATCCTTGGCTACTTTGAGGCTAGCCTCCACTACACAAGCTCTTTTCTCAGAAATACATAAACAAACAAAACAAGAAAGCAGCTTAGGGGTTGAGAAATGTTAAGATTATCCATATGCTCTAGGTCAGTTCCCAGCACCCACATTAGGTGGCTCACAACCACCTATAACTTCAGTTTCTGGGGATCTGAAGTCCCCCTCTACTTCAAAAGCCCCTCCACTCACATGCATATACCCACACAGAAACACACACACATATACACACATCATTTAAAATGCCTCCTTTTTTTATAAAAAGAATCAGTTTTATAACAGTTGACTTAAATAACTAGATAAATGTTGAAAAATTTAAAAGGCTGGGCTGGGGAATTGCCTACTGTGCAAATATGAGGACCAGAGTTTGGCACATACATTTTTTTTTTAAAGTAGATGCCCCCCCCTCCAAAAAAAAAAAAAAGGCGTGGTGGCGCATGCCTTTAATCCCAGCACTCGGGAGGCAGAGGCAGGCGAATTTCTGAGTTCAAGGCCAACCTGGTCTACAAAGTGAGTTCCAGGACACCCAGAGTTATACAGAGAAACCCTATCTCAGGGAAAGAAAAAAAAAAGTAGATGCTCTTGGTAGCCTGCCTGTAATCCCAGTGGGTGGAAGACAGAGACAGGGAATCTCTGGAGCAAACTGGCTAGCCACACTAGCCAAAATGGTGAGGTCCATGTCCATTAAGAGACTGTACCTCAATTTCTAGAGTGGAGAGTTGAAGACACCTGACATCAACACATGTATACACACACCACTGGCACTTCCAAACATGCCCACAGATAAAGAAAGGCAAGGAGGTGATAAAGTAGAACTGGATGAATTAGGATACTTTACAGTCATATACCACATTTGCATCAGCAGTGTGCATATCATATTGGTGTTACAGTTCAGTTCTATTATGTACATCATACTGTATGCAAATACCACCACAATACATTTCTAGAACTCATTCACTCTCACTATATAGACCAGGCAACCCTTGAACTTGAAGCCATCCCATTGCAACTGCCTCCCAAGTAAGTACTGGGATTACAGATGTGTACCACCAATGCCTAGCTTCCCGCAACTCTGTAATCATCCCAAACAGGAAATCGCCACCATTAAAAAAATAATTATCTGCTAATTTTCTTGTTTTAAATACCTCACATAGGAGAGTGACACTATTTTTAAGTTTTGCATTAAGACTTGATTAATTTCATATTTTGAAGGATGATAGCATAGAAGAGAAACCATTAAAAATGAAAGGAAAGGACTCTTCAGAGAAGAAACGGAAACGGAAGCTAGAAAAGGTAGAACAGCTTTTTGGAGAAGGAAAACAGAAGACCAAGGAGCTAAAGAAAATAGATAAACCTAAAAAGAAGAAATTAAAATTAAATGTGGACAAATCAAAAGAGCTGAATAAATTGGCCAAGAAGTTAGCTAAAGAAGAAGAGCGAAAGAAAAAGAAAGAAAAGGCTGCTGCCGCCAAAGTGGAGCTTGTGAAAGAGAGCACGGAGAAGAAACGGGAGAGGAAGGTGTTGGATATCCCCTCAAAGTATGACTGGTCGGGGGCAGAGGAGTCTGATGATGAGAATGCTGTGTGTGCAGCCCAAAACTGCCAAAGGCCGTGTAAGGACAAGGTGAGGTGCAAGGGTTCACTGCCTGCTGTGAAGGGCCAGAGCTAGTGGTCGTAGACGTGTGTATGATGTGATAATATTATAGTTGTGATAACAGAATTTGGACTTCAAACTTATTTTTTATACAATTTTTATAAACTACTGTTATTAAGCTCCTTAAGTATGCGTTAACGGAAAAAGTTTTTAAGTCATTTACTAGAAACATACAGAAGCATGGAAAACTTAGCTGGCGCCCCGGCAGGCGCTGTACTTCTCATGCAGTGTGCATGCAGGCCAGTCCTCAACACACTCTCCCAACCTGAATAGCTCATCCTGAGCCTAGCCACACTCAGATAAAAGATACTCTCTTAATGCACACTTAAACAGATACTCTCTTAAATAGAAAGTGATTTTTTAAGCAAATAATTCAGACTCATAATGTTATTGTTAAAATTTTTCAGCCTAAGCTAGTAGATGGCTTAGTTGTTAAAGGTACTTTTCACAGTTTTCACAAGTTTGACAACCTGAGTCCAGTCCCAGGACCACATGATTTAAGTAGAAAGCTAGTTTCCTCAAGTTGTTTTCTGACCCCTACATATGGACTGTTAAGTGACTGCAAATACGTGTAGTAACTTGTTTATTTGGTTGGTTGGTTGGTTGGTTGGTTGGTTGGTTGGTTGGTTGAGCTTTTATGTTTTGTATAGCCCTGACTGTCTTAGAACTCACTCTGTAGATCAGGCTGGCCTCAAATTGAGAACTCCACCTGCCTCTCACTCCTGAGTGTTGGGATTAAAGGCATGCACCACCACCGGCTCATGTAGTAACTTTTTAACCCTAAATTTTAAGAACAGTAATTCAGTGTTGGCTAGTTTCTGGGAGAAATGGACAGACTTTACCTCAATTCTTTAATGATTGAAGACATCTTTTATTCTTCTTGTCAAGAATACTAGAAAGGAGCCATTGTGATACAAAACAATTCAGCTCCTAGGAGGCAGAGAAAATGAGGATTTCAAGTTAGACACCAACTTGACCTACCTAAATTTTAAGACCAATACAGATAATTTTAAAGTGCTAGGGAAACAGCTCAGTTGTTGAAGCTTGCATGTAAGATCCTGAGTATTAGAACCTATGTAACAGCTGGGCATAACAGCACTGAGCTGTAACAGCGTTGAGGTGAAAGAGAGGGAGGACAGGTGTGAGACAGGAGCGGCCCTAACTTGCTGGCCACAGTCCAGCCACTTGAGCTCCAGGTTCAGTGAGAGACCCTCTCGAAAACTAGGGTGCAGGGCATTAGAGGAAGACATCTGATGCCAGTCGACCTCCTGCTGCTACACACAATTTGTGATTTTAAATTTATTTTCATACCATGTGATATTTTAGAATCTTACTAGCTCCTCAGTTTGAAAATAAAGAATAAATAGAACTGCACCACCATTTCTTGAAAGTAGTGCCCCACGTATTTTCTGAATTACAAACTTAACACACTTTTAGAGCCTGAAAGGAACCAAAAAGTCTCTTGTCCCAACTTCTCACATTCACAGATGGTAATGTGAGCAGTTACAGAGCTAACTAGTAGCAGAGCCACAGAACCAAAAGCCAGCCCTGGTGTCCGACTGTTCCAGATTCAGGTTCTCTACTAAGTCCCTGACTCGTGGGTCGTTCTTCATTCATTAATAAACAGGCTGATGGGAAGTTAGCTTTTCCTCTTTGGCTGTGAAGACAGCAGCTCAGTGCTCTTAGATCTTCCTTCTATCTTCTTTCCTCTTTAGCTGATTTTCAGTAATTTCAGTACTAGCAACGTGTCCCTGTCTTCTTCCTTCGGCATGCAAACACTGCAGGCACCACCACCCCACTCACTATACAATTAAATATAAATTAACTCATGAAAAAAAGAAGACACAGTCTGTGAGAACACTTGGTAAAAGGAAAAGTGTAAAGAGGTGATATTTGCTCCTACCGTAATTGATAATTATATGGGTATATTTTGATAGAACATAGATTTAGCTACATCTTTTGGGAAAAATGTTTAAAGGTGAACACTGGTTTTCCCTGACATTAACTTACATAAAATAAAATTAATATTATATTTCTTTGTTTAATTCTATGCAAATTATTTCAGATTATAAGTATTTCATCTCCAGTGCTATTTTGCAGGGTTTTGTTTTGTTTATTTTGTTTTGTTTTGTTTTGTTTCTGGCACTAGTTTACTAAATTAAATTTTTTCATTGGGCTGTGGTGGCACACACCTTTCCAGCATCTGTGAAGCAGAGGCTGTGAATCTGTGAGTTCAAGGCCAGTCTTGTCTACAGAGGAATTTCAAGACAGCCAGAGCTACACAGAGAAACTAACTGTCTTTTTTATTTTTTATTTTTTTTTATTTTTTAAATATTTATTTATTATATGTAAGTACACTGTAGCTGTCTTCAGACACTCCAGAAGAGGGCGTCAGATCTTGTTACAGATGGTTGTGAGCCACCATGTGTTTGCTGGGATTTGAACTCCAGACCTTTGGAAGAGCAGTCGGGTGCTCTTACCCACTGAGCCATCTCATCAGCCCTATTTTATTTTTTTTAAGTTTTTTTCAACTTTCTTAATTTGTAAATTAAGTATCTAACAGACGTCTGATATACAACTTCAGGATAAGGAAAACTTTTTTTTTCTCAGCCTGGAGAATTGGCTCAGTGGTTAAGAGCACTGACTGCTCTTCCAGAGGTCCTGAGTTCAATTCCCAGCAACCACATGGTGGCTCCCAACCATCTGTAATGGGATCTGATGCCCTCTTCTGGTGT
The DNA here is from genome assembly GCF_000001635.26 of Mus musculus. Classification (NCBI taxonomy): domain Eukaryota; kingdom Metazoa; phylum Chordata; class Mammalia; order Rodentia; family Muridae; genus Mus; species Mus musculus. The sequence goes on from NT_039382.4 coordinate 57,800, forward strand.
GTCTGAGGACAGCTACAGTGTATTCATGTACATGAAATAAAGAAAAAAAAAACACTTTTTTAGGAAAATATCCTGTTCTTTAAAAATCATGCTGAATATCCCTTCATCATTTCTCCTATCAATAATGGATATGATTTCTTTCTAAAAATAGATTGAAACAATTTTTAAAATTGTTTACTTGAATGGACCTAACTTCAGTTTCAAAATAGCTAACAAATAGTAAAGAAAGATAGCATCCGAGGAAGGTGAAGGTTTCTGAAAGTCTATTTCTTCCATTGGCTATGACATTTGAGCTGAAATTACCTTTTAAAACAAGATAGAAGTATGTTTGGAAATGTTTTAATCTAGAAGCTTTTTCTCCCTGAGGTCTGCTCCTGTATCCTGGTAAGCCCCTAAGAAAACTGGAATGGTTAGTCATAATGCTTAGAGTACATAAATTGATTAAAACTAGTAAGCTAAGACTATCACTAAATATTAGTTTTCTTCAGTTCTTCCAACAGTATTACACTGTAAGGCATACAACAAAATACAAGTTGCCAGGAACTTAAGTCTGAGTATGAAATGATAAAACTAAAGAAGGCCAGGCTATTACTGTTTCTGCTCCCCTCTGTTTCCCTCCCATTTCCATTCCTTTTCTTCTCTGTCTTGATTGTGCTGGAGATAAAACCTAGATCCTTTAAGATGCTAGGCAAGCATTCTTAGCACTGAGATTATAGACACCTAACCTCAATATATTAATGTGTTTGTTTGTGGAGGAGGGTGTACATGTCAGCAATAGTTAGTTCTCTCCTTCCACCATGTGTAGTCTATCCTAGGGGTCAGCTCAGGTTGTTAGACTTGGCAGCAGTGTTCTTACCAACAGAAGATATCTGTGGCCCTATTCCTCTTTTGAACAGACATTTCTCTTACACCTGAACACAGTAACCCACTTGTTCTATTTTAGTAGTTTTTTACCAGTTAATCTATCACCTCATAGTTATTGAGACACTTGCCATCATGCTTGCATTTTGGGGAAATTTATTCTTATTCTTGTAATTTCTTAAACAATAAAGTCCTTTTCCCTAATCAATGGTGGGGAGGGGCAGGGCGGGAGGTGACTATTAGAATGTAGTATTCAGTTAGCCAGATTCTATGCTTTTGAACTTTCAGGTTACCATATAGGTCACTGCCTCCCTCTCAGAATTGTCTGTAGATTCAGTTGACATTTTGAATAGTTTGATTTGTGCTCCGATGAGGCTGTTCATACAGAAGTAGAATTCAGGTTGATTGTTAATAAAGAAATTGGTGCATGAATGATATAATTTCCTTACTTGAATTATCAGGGTAAGTTGTCATATAACCAGAAGGCTGAAGTAGAATCTGTACAAATGAATACCCACCTCAAGAAAAATGTAAAAATTTATTTATTTATTTATTTATTTATTTATTTATTTAGAGACAGTGGAAGAGCTAGGTTAGGAAGGTACTTCTAATCAAGATCACAAGAGAAAAGAGAAAAGAAATACTGTCTTTTGGTTTTTTGAGACAGGGTTTCTCTGTGTAGCCCTGGCTCTCCTGGAACTCACTCTGTGGACCAGGCTGGCGTCAAACTCAGAAATCCGCCTGCCTCTGCCTCCCAAGAGCTGGGATTAAATGCGCCACTACTGCCCGGCTAATACCGCCTTTCTTATTTGAAAGAAAATAATAGTTTTAGTTTTTAGAAACTTGAAACCAGTGTATACATTGAAAAAAATAGATTTAAAAACCATAGAATTTTCTTTTTGGTAGGTAGCAGATACATCTGACTTAGTAACTTTTTTTTTTAAGATTTATTTATTATATGTAAGTACACTGTAGCTGTCTTCAGACACACCAGAAGAGGGCATCAGATCTCATTACAGATGGTTGTGAGCTACCATGTGGTTGCTGGGATTCGAACTAAGAACCTTCAGAAGAGTAGTCAGTGCTCTTAACCGCTGTCATTCTCCTGGTAACATTTTTTTTACTATTGACTAGTATAAATGAAGACTTGATTCATTTAATAGGCTGTCATTATAAAACAGCATAGGATTTCAAATCCCATACAAAGCTGGTCATTTTTCTAATTCGCTTACAGACTCCAAATACCCAAAACACTCCTCTTCAGCTCCCTTGCAATAGTTGGCATTTATAAGTGCTGACTTTCCTTTATTCTACAGCCTGTTACATCCTAGTTTTTCTCTGGTTACAGCAGGATCTTTTCTTTATTTCTTTGAGCGGGATGGGGGATGTTCTATTTTGTTTGAGACAGGGTTTTCCTATATAGCCCTGGGTGTCCTGGAACTCACCCTGTAGACCAGGCTGGCCTTGAACTCAGAGATCTGCCTGCCTCTGCCTCCTGAGTGCTGAGACTAAAGGTGAGCACTACTAACTACTGCCTGGCTGTTATCAGTTTCATAACTATACTTTTGCTTTCTTCTGAGGCAAAACATGGAATTGAGTTTAGTTGGGAATAATTAAGTTGCTCTGAATTTACAGGAAGCAATATCACAGACAGCAGTGGTCTGAAATACATAGGAATCATCTAGAATGTCTTAAAGTCCACACTTAGTTCTTGGAATATGTACTTTCCTTTGCTTAATAAACTTAAAATTTTGCCACAGTGATCCCAACACTCTGGAGGCTGAGACAAGAGGATCTCAAGTCTGAGCCTGGCAGAGTGCTGTACTGAAAGATGAAGATGAGGCTAACCTAGGCTACATAGTAAGACTGTATGCTTAGGAGGGAACACCTAAAGAATTTAATTACAGGAGGGGAAATGAACAGATATTTAAGAACAATACAAATATTTAAGAATGCTTAGAACAGAAATGATAAAAGATAATAAAAGCCAAATCGCAATATTTTATAATTTTTCCATCCTTTATTATAAACCCAAAACTTACTGACATGACTTGTTTTACAAGCTATGGAAGCATTTTAAAACCACTCACTTTCCCTAAATAAAACGTATTTACCTAGCCAAGGCCTCCTTTGTCCTCTGGCTGTGTTAAGGGACTTCTTTGATCCCTTCATAATTCTTTGCTCCAAGGTCTAATAAAACTTATGATTTTAAGTGCCTTCCTGTATTGCCACCACAGTAACCAGCCTTTGTATTGTGAAGGGGGATGCCCGTAGCCCTATTGTAATGATAGATCTTGTCTGATAGGACATTAAGTATAAGGTTGCCTTCTGAACAGAAAAGCCTGAAGTTGCACTACTTTCCTACTTTACTATTAGCGCCAAGGTTTTAAGTCACCAAACTAAAGCCCTTTTGTGCCCCTCCTAGTCACTGTAGGGTCTGAAGGATCAGTGTTTGCCTGGCATCTGCCGCTGACACCTGTCACTTTCTCAGACTAATTTTAAACCCCAGAGTTAATCTATTGACCTGTGTCTTTGACTGTTGTAATTGGTTAACTTGTAAGATTTGACCTCTGATATTTGCTAACTTTTTATAGGGAGTTGTATTTGTAACGGAAGAAGAGAAGAATAAAAAATAGTAGTTTTAAAAGTGGCCTATGTGACTGCTTTTCTAAAAAGGTATTTAATGCTCTTAGTACTTTGGCTTATCTCTTTGAAATAAAGCTAATCCACAGGATTGCCTCACATTGTTGTCCTCTTCCTTTCTTGATTGTTAATTGCATTATTTTAGAGCCTAGAAATTGTTAATATTAGCTAAAACTACTTGGCTGCTCTATTAGAAATTTCTTTTTTGTTAAGTATTCCCCAATCATGTTTCTGCCTCACAAGGAACCCCAGGTATTCATGAGGGAATGGAGTACCTAAGAGGCCTAATTTTGTGGACACACTATGGTAAAATATAATTTGGGGGTATTAACTTCTCAGCTTCTTTCTTTGAAAAATAACCCCATAAGAAGTCATATCTATCTCTGGATATCCCAGTTGTTTGCTCTTCTAATTCCAAGAAAGTTCTCTGGTTTGCTTTTATTCTGGCCTTACTGTTATGATGCTAAACATCTCCCAATCTTTATCTCCTACAGGTAGACTGGGTACAGTGTGATGGTGGCTGTGATGAGTGGTTTCATCAAGTTTGTGTTGGTGTATCCGCAGAAATGGCTGAAAATGAAGATTACATCTGTATAAACTGTGCAAAGAAGCAGGGGCCAGATAGCCCAGGCCAAGCACCACCTCCTCCCTTCCTAATGAGCTACAAACTACCAATGGAGGATCTTAAAGAGACCAGTTAGCAGATGTCTGGTTAGCTTGCAACATGGGGGGAAGTGGACCACATTGAGACCTTACTCATCAAGCAGAGTGGTTCCGACCACTCAGAATGTTGTTTCCAAAGATGAATGGACTTCAGAAAAAGTCCTCTTAGTGCTGGCTTCCTCTCTGCATGGATTGTGTGGGCTCCATTCTCTTATCATCTGTGCAGAGGATGTCTTCTTTGGTGCAGCAGCCAAGTATTTCAACTCTTGATTCGTTGAGTGTGGTTTGCTGAATTAAGGTCAGGTTCTAATGGAACTCTCAGGAGGCTGTTTGGCATTAATACATTGATGTGCTTAGTGGGGCATATAAGAAGTGGCTTTCGACCAACTGATACTTGTTGTAGACGGTTACAACCTACAGGTGGTGCCATTGGAAGGCCCTGACCGTTTAAATATCCTTAGTTAGGATAATTGGACAGGAGTCAGAGCACAACTTTGTAATTACTGACATTTATGCCCTACTGATCCAGTTAAGAGAAGCAGGCCAAAGTTATCCCTTCTAGAAGTCTTGGAGTGGCAGTGCAGTCTATGACCTCAGCTGCTTGTGTTTATTTAGACCAATAAGAAAATCCTCCAAAAGATCCCCTCACTTTCCTCAGGAGGATGTCAAGCAGGTTAGAATATCTGATTAGACTGGATTCTGGGAAGAAGGGGTTTTTTTTTTGTTTGTTTGTTTGGTTTGGTTTGGTTTTTTCTTACTTCAAGGCAAGTAGGCCATTGGTTTGAGAAGTCCATCTGGGTCTGTGTTTTAGAAAAGAAAGGTAGGTACACAGATCCAGGTTTCTGGAGGGAGTAGGGATGACTAATGAGAATGTTTTACTGAGCCTCGGTGATGCATGCTTATCTGGGAAACCCTCATTCACAAGTATTCCAGACTCCACCATGCTTCACGCATGGCCATGAGCAAGACTGGCAGATAACAGCTTTTGCCTTGCAGCCCTAACCCCAATGCCTGTAGTTTCCAACATGGCCTCAGCAGATATTTGTGAATAACACCATGGCTTCATCAGAGGATGTGGGGCTGTAGGTCCTCTGGGTGTGAAGCTGTTCTAGTAAACCCATTTTTAAAAAGAAAGACTTGTTTTTACTTTTTTCTAAATGTCTCTGACTACTGACTGTTCTATAGATTATTTTTCCTTTTTTGATATACATATATGAATATAGATATATATATATATATTTACTGTTACCAGCAGCGTATGATAGAGTTTGAGCATCAGAAATCCATTTGGAAGCTTGCATTTTCTTTCTGCTTTTTGATAAAGAAATCCCATTCCTTCCTTGTAGTACAAGGAGTTAGCACTTCCTTCTTCATTCTCACCTAAACATATCTTCCACTTTTCTTCTATTCAAATAGATAATATATTTCCTCCATGTTGGGACTTGTCCCTGTCTGTTGGGCAGCTTGGTCTTATTCTAGTCAGTGCTGAATGTTTTGTATGTCTGAAACTATGGTGCTGTGCCCCCCCCCCCTGCCCCTATTGGGTTCTGTGTTCTTACAAAGGTCTTAGGTGGACTCTGTAAACTCCTGCTAGAAGGAGAATAATATATTTTAAAGGACAAAAAGGTTTTCTAAAAATGGTGTTTATCTTCACTATCCTTTGTTCTTTATTTTGGTTTAAGAATCTGCAATTTAACTTAAACTCATCACTTGTCCTGTTAAAGGGGCATTGAGCAAACCTAGGAAGTTTGTAGCCTCTGTTCCCCTTTACTCCAGTCTCTTAAATAAATGTCTTCTAGTAACTAGAAGTGAGATGTACTGTCCAGTTACAGACTGTGTGGGTATGAGGGCTACCTCAAAAGGCATCTTAGGAAAAGAAAAGGTTTTCTTACAAAACCCTTTATCCCAAGTGCTAACCAGGCTTGGCCCTGCTTAGCTTCCAAGGTCAGAGGAGACATACACGTGCAGGTGGTACGGCTATAGGTACAACATCCAATTTCTGAAAATACTTTCTCTGGTTTATACTACCTACTTTTTGGTCTCTTCACTTAATGTTAAGTAACATATCTTGACCAGTTATGTTGTTTGAATGTGTTGCTGTGCTTGTATCTTGAATTTCCATCTCAATGTGAGTGTGAGCTAAGATTTCAGTAATGGTTACAAGGTTAATTAAGTAAATAGTTAATTTCACACATTTTCATTTTGCCAAACATGAAGATTATCACGTAAGAATTTTATTTGGTTATTGTTATAATGAAAAAAAGCACAATATTTCTTAACTTTTAGTCTTTGTAAAAGACTTGAGATACTTGTGGTTTAAAATTGAGTGTACACCAACCCTTCAGAAATTTACAATGTAAGTGATAGAATCCCAGAATACATTTTACAATTTTGATTTTCCTTCCAGTTAACTACTTTTCATTAACTGTGTTATCAATAGTAAGGAGTCATGAGGATACTGAAAGGTGACTGTTTTGAGTAATTTGTGTTCTTTGTACAGTGTTTGTCTGTTGGAGACCTCAGACATAGGCAGTCTGTACCTGTGAATAGCTGCCTGTCATCTTCTGATGTTTTGAAACTTTTAAATATATAATTTAATTGATTCATTCGGCTCTTCTGTACTTATTTGAAGACTTTGATATCTTAACCATAGATTTAGACAAAAACTCAAAAGACCATAAGGGAGGGGGTGGAAAGATGACTCAACGGTTAAGAATCCTGGCTGCTCTTCCAGAGGACCCAGGTTCAGTTCTCAGCACTACATGGTGGCTCACAGCCATCTGTAATGTCCTCTTCTGGACGTTACTGCACTGTACACATGTGGCATACAGACATCTATTCTGGAAAATACTCAAAACACAAATACAAGTAATTAAAATCTTTTTTTAAAAAATTAAGGATATAAGAGAAACTAGCACTCTACCCACAAATTAAAAACCCTATAGTTTGTGAGTTAATGAAATAAAGAGTCATCTATTTAAGGAAAAGTAGATGTTCTAATGTAAAGCTTTGTTTCACAAGAATTGCAAGTAACTCCATTCTTCTGTACTGTTTGTTTACATTTTGTATTAAAACTTGATTTATGTTTCTTTCTGACTCCTCAAAGTTGCACTTCTTCGTTATTAAGTGTTTAATATTTTTTAAGCTATTTCTCACTGCCTTCATTATACTTTAACAAAGGTAACGGAATGAAAAAAGTTGGAAGTCTGCCTGGTGTTTTGGCACACACACTAAGTCCTAGCACTTGGGAGTCAGAGGCAGAAGATTTAAGTCCAGTGAGTTCTACACTAGCCAGGGCTACATAATAAGAAAGAAAAGAAAAGGTAGTAGGTCATTTAGAACTCTACAGAAATACAAGGTAGCAGTCGTTACAGGTCCCTAGTTGTTGGAGAAGAGGCAGATGTTTGTTTCACCTCCTGTTATTGCTGCAGAAACCATGAGCAGTGGCTGCTGTGAACCAGCTCTGCCTGGCTGACTCTGACTTGAGCCGCAGTGAGATTATGAATTACAGTGTGGCATACTTAGAAGAACTGGGAGGCAAACATTCAATCTGTGATTGCCCATGACCTGAGGAACATGGCAGACACTGCCAGATCTGAGAGATGGATGTGATTTCACAAGTCCTTCCCTTCCTTTCCAGCTCCGCCTTTGGTCCTCAACAGGGTCCAAGAAATGTCAATTTGTTTTTCTTAGTTTGCTGGACACAGTTCAGTGAATATAAAGAAACTGCTTGTCAGCTGGGCATGGTAGTATATACTTAATCCTGGCACTCGGGAGACATAGGCAGATTGGTCTATATAGTGTGTTCTAAGACAGCCAGAGCTGCATAATAGAACTTGTCACCAAAAAAAAAAAAAAAAAAGGAAAAGAAACTGCCTGTCAGCCATTAAAATAGAAATAATGGAAAAATAAAGCCTGCCTTTTGCCAAGCAGTTATGAAGCACACCTTTATTTCCAGCACTCAGGAGCCAGAGGCAGGAGGATCTTTCTTGAGTTCGAGGCCTGTCTGGTATACAGAACTTGTTCAAGAGCAGCCAAAGCTACAGAGAGACCCTGCCTTTCAAAAGGTTACATCAGAATACTTTTGGGAGAAAGTAACAATTTGGAGTGGGTTTTGAAAATTGCAAGGTGTAAAGATTTTAAGTTGTTTAAGTCCCAAATAACCCTAAACCAAGTCCAATGAAGTTTCATTTATGAAGTTTCAAATGTGAATTCGCTTTATGTGTGTAGAATGTTGCTTTTAGCGTAGGTCCTTGAGCACAGTACCTTTCAGACATCCTGTCCCTTTAAATCAAACCACACCGTTACTTTGAATATGGATTTACTACGTGGTATTTATAGCACAAGAGGGAAAGAATGGACTTTGATGTCTGAGACTGGAGTATTCTCTTGGCCGGGATCCACTCACCGCTGTGCGGCATAGGATGTGCACCGGGAAGGGACACAACATCTTATACAATGATATGTCTGTCTAAACAGGAATATATTTTAAGAACTTGAACCTCCCCCGGTTGATGATTCCCTTACATGTTCATTAAATTTTACCAGGGTTTTTGGTTGTGTGTAAGAGTAACTTTTAGTCGTCTGGCTTAATTGTTCTCAGGCTTACTGCCTCCCTCTGCTAACCTAAGCTTAGAATATATTCACCTCCGAGACTTTGTGCTTGCCCTTTCTAGCTCTTTGTGAACTCTGGCTTTACTCTCTGCTCTGCTTGAATTGCTCTGCTAACTCTAGCAATCTGTTCCAAACTTCTGGCTCCTTTTCATTCTCTGGCTCATTCTGTCTTCACCTGTCTCTGTAAAATTAACTCTCCCAGTAAACTGCCTCTGAATTCCACGAACTCAGCTCCACTGCCTGCCTTTGAACTGACTCAACCGAAATGACTAAAGAGAACTAACTAGCACTGAGAAATCTGCATGCCTCTCTCTCCTGAGGGCTGGGATTAAGAGTGTGTACCCCCACGTCTGGACTTGAGCTTCTTGTTACCTGAAGTTTGCTGTGTACCAGGCTGGCCTTGAATCCAGAGATCTGTTTGTCTATGTCTCTGGGATTAAAGGCATGTCTGTATTCCAGCCAGATCACAGAGACCTAGAAGGTCTTTGGATGTGATCTCTTGGCAGAGCAGCCATGTTCTGAATTAAAATTACTCCACAGTTGTGCCTTACAGAAATTGTAACTTGATTTCATGATGTTTGAGCATCTGGTTTTTTGTTTTTTGTTTTTGTCTGAACTGTAGCTAATTTTACTACATTGTTTGCCATTATGTCTGTGCTCAAGATTCCCCACCCAACTCTCAGCCAATCCCATTATTTGTATTGGTGGTGATTTCAAATGGTTACCAAGTAAATGTAAATTCTAGAATGAGTACTGAAAATCCTGAGGAAAAATAGCCAATAAACAGGAGCCACTTTTAACCAGGGCCAAAGCTGTTTTTTTACTTGCTGTCTATAAAATGAAGAGCTAGGCTGAAAGAATGATTTGATTATTGGTGTGGTTATCCTGTTAGCACTGCTTAGAAAGGGTATGTGTGTGTGTTGTAAATAGAGAGAAGTAACTCTCTTCTTTTTTTTCCAAGACAGGGTTTCTCTGTGTAGCCCTGGCTGTCCTGGAACTCTGTGAACCAGGCTGGTCTCAAACTCAGAAATCCGCCTGCCTCTGCTTCCCAAGTGCTGGGATTAAAAGCGTGCGCCATCACCGCCTGGCTGAACATCTATTTTCAAGCTTATATGCTTAAAGATGCTATTTAACTCCTTGTGGGTCATTTACTTTTGAGCTACAATAACTAAAAATAATTTTCCACACAAAAGGACCACTAGCAAGATTTAATGTTTTTATTGTAATTGTTTTGTTACAATACAAACAATTGGTAGATTGGTTGATCATTGGTTTTGGTTTTTCGAGACAGGGTTTCTCAGTGTTAGCTCCAGCTGTCCTGGAACTTACGCTGTAGACCAGGCTGGCCTCGAACTCCTGAGCACTGGTATTAAAAGCTTGTGCCACCACTGCCTGGCTTAACTATTTTGAGGCCACTCATTATATTTATCTAAGCAAATATGTACATCTTTATTAAGGAATCTCACTCACTGTACTGCCTTGTACCTTGCCTTTTAGTTTATTGAGAACATTGGTATGTAACCATAAATACTGATTTTATCGCTTTTTAAAGGCTGTATCATTTGCATTATGTGAATTCTTGATTATTTATTTATTTTGGATTTTTAAGACAAGGTTTCTCTGTGTAGCCCTGGCTGTCCTGGAACTCACTCTGTAGACCAGGTTGGCCTCGAACTCAGAAATCCGCCTGCCTCTGCCTCCCAAGTGCTGGGATTAAAGGTGTGTGCCACCACTGCCTGCCTGAATTCTTGATTTTTAAGAGCTATGCATGTTGTAAGCATTCTTTATTTTGTGTTTCAAATTTTGAGCCCCTTTTTATTAGTCTTTCAACCTTATTTATAATGTCTGCTTTAACTTTTATGATAACCAACTTTTTAAATTTTATGGATCCTGAGTTTTGTTTTGATTTATTTTTTTGACATGCTTACAATGAGCTTTGGCATTACATGATATAAAAGGACTTCCCCAATGGCTTAATACTTTGATAGCTTTATTCTTTATATTACATCTCTGTTCGGTCCTGAGTTAACCACTGTGAGATATGGCAGCTTTCTCTAGATTATTCCCCTCTTGACTACATTTCTTAAGTACATATGGTGTGTTGTTTACTCTCTGACTATTGGCCTGTGCTTGCAACTCCCTGCATCTCTACATACAGTCATTTCAAAACTTGTAGTGCAAACACAACCTCTCAAGTGTGTGTGTTCAGTATGCTTGCCGTATTGCCTATCAGTTATGTGTAACAGTATCAACATAGAGTTGTATGTTATATTATACTATACTATACTATACTATATTATATTATATTATAACGTGTGCACTTATGATGCCAGTACTCAAGAGGGAATGGCAGGAAAAACAAGCATTTAAGACCGCAACCCCCCCCTCCCCAGCTACATATTTAAGGCAAAGCCTTATCCCAAGAAAACATGCAGTGGAGCCAAATAGATGGACCAGTGGCTAAAAGGCCACAAAAGTCTGAAGAGCTTCCTTTGAGCCCTGGAACCTACAGGAGAGAACCAATTCTAAAGAGTTATTCTGTGACTTCTCCATGTACATTTTCTCTCTCTCCCTCCCCACTTTCTTCTCTCTCCCTATCTCTCACTCTTCCTACTCTATATCACTCTCTTCCCTACTCTTTAAAAAGATTTACTAAGTTTATGTATATGAGTTTACTGTAGTTGCTGGGAATTGAACTCATGACCTTGACCTCTTGGAAGAGCAGTCAGTGCTCTTAACTACTGAGCCATCTCTTCAGCTTAACATTTCTTAAACTGCAATTCTTTTTAGTTTGTTTTAAAGATTTATTTATTTATTAAATGTATATGAATTGTCTTCAGACACATCTGAAGAGGGCTTTGGATCACATTACACATGAGTATAAACCAGCAACCACATGGTTGCTGGAAATTGAACTCGTGACCTTTGGAAGAGCAGTCAGTGCTCTTAACTGAGGAGCCATCTGTCCAGCCCTTATGTTTAGATTCATAAGTATTTAAGATTTTATTATATTATTAGCGGAGCTTTCCTTTTCCTTTCTTCTGATTATTGTCTTGGAAATAAGAGTTATATTTCATTTTTTTAAATGTCTAGATCTTATTATTATGTATGTGTAAGTGACAGGAGACAGAGAGGAAGGAAGAAGAGGGGGAGAGAGAAAGAAAAGGGAGAATAGTATAAAGAGTAGGTAAGAGGGGGCTGGTGAGATGGCTCAGCGGGTATGAGCACCCGACTGCTCTTCTGAAGGTCCTGAGTTCAAGTCCCAGCAACCACATGGTGGCTCACAACCATCCTTAAGGAGATCTGACTGGTGTGTCTGAAGACAGCTGCAGTGTACTTACATATAATAAATAAATATTTAAAAAAAAAAAAAAGAGTAGGTAAGAGATGGCTCAGTGGTTAAGAGCACTGACTGCTCTTCCAGAGGTCCTGAGTTCAATTCCCAGCAACCACATGGTGGCTCACAACCATCTATAACGGGATCAGATGCCCTCTTCTGGTGTGTCTGAAGACAGTGACAGTGTGCTTAGTACTCACATACATACAATAAATAAATAAATCATAGAAAGAAAGGAAGAAAGGGAGGGAGAGAGAAGAGAAAAGAAAAAAAACAGCCAAAAAAAAAAAAAGTTAAAGCCTTATGGGAAAAACTAAACTCAAAGATTCAGATATACACCTTTAATCCCACTACTCAGAAGGTAGAAGAAGGGGGATCTCTGAGTTTGAGGCCAGCCTGGTTTATAGACTTTATAGAGGCCACGAAAACTAAAAATGCACTATTGAGGCTGAAGAGATGGCTCAGTGGCTAAGAGCACTGGCTGCTCTTTCAGAGGATCCAAGTCAGTTCCCAGCCAGCATCCAGGTTAGGTGGCTCACAGCTAACTGAAACTCCAGTTCTAGGAGATTTGAAACCTTTTGGGCTCTGTAGGCACCTACACATGTACACATATAGCATACATATACATTGATACACACAATACACATAAATAAAAAAAAATGAACCTTACACAAAGGCACAGAGTTAAGAAGTATAGACCCGGAGGCTGGAGAGACAGCTCAGCAGTTAAGAGCGCTGACTGCTGTTCCAAAGGTCTTGAGTTCAAATCCCAGCAACCAAGTGGGTGGCTCACAACCATCCGTAACTAGATCTGATGCCCTATTCTGGTGTGTCTGAAGACAGCTACAGTGTACTCACATATAATAAAACTTAAAAAAAAAAAAAAAGGAAGAAGGAAGTATAGACCCAATTCCTCCAGTGATTACATACAATATAAAAACCAAGAAAGCAATGCAGGTATGTGTGTGCGCCTTTGACACACGCCATTACACATGTGTTTTTGTGTAACCACTGCACCAATCAAGACAAGAAACTCAATTACCATAAAGATATCTCTTCTTTCATCCATAAATAGTCACACCAGCACCTGTGGCTAACTGGATGTACTGGCTGGTTTTGTGTGTCAACGACATGAGTAAGAATCATCGGAGGAAAGAGACTTAGTTGAGAAAAATGTCTCCATGAAATCCAGCTCTAAGGCATTTTAGTGATCAATGGTTGAGGGCTAGCTCACTGTGGGTGGTGCCAACCCTGAGGAAAACAGTCCAGGATTCTATAAGAAAGCAGGCTGAGCAAGCCATGTGGAACAAGCCAGTAAGCAGCATCCCTTCATGGCCTCCACCATCAGTGCCTCTGTCCAATTCCTGCTTGTTTGGGTTTTTATCCTGACTTCCTTCGATGAAGAGCAGCAATATGGAAGTATAAATCAGATAGATCTTCTCCATCCCAAGTTGCTCCTGTCATGCTGTTTCACCAGAGAACTAGTGACCCCCACTAAGACAGACCAAGGACACGGCAGGGTGGTCCCTCTCTGCATGGAAGACCCAGAAAGACTACTGTGGGACTCTGTGAAAGAGAAGCTTGAATTGTGTTGGAGATTCCAAGATGTTAGAGATGAAGAGCCGGAATACCTGTCAAGGAGAGCTGCTTGTAGGAAATGGAAGTAGTCCAAAAAAGAGTATGTTGAGAGACCTCTAAGCTCTTAGACTTCAGACAGGGAGTGACAGGGTTTGAAGTCTTCCCTACTGGTTTTTAGTCTTTCTTTGGTGTCATGTATTCTTTCTATTGGAATAGTAATCAATATGTGTGCCAGTATTAGTTGGAAGTATGTAATTTGCTTTTGTTTTTTTTTGTTTTTTTGTTTTTCGAGACAGGGTTTTTCTGTATAGCCCTGGCTGTCCTGGAACTCACTTTGTAGACCAGGTTGGCCTCGAACTCAGAAATCTGCCTGCCTCTGCCTCCCAAGTGCTGGGACTAAAGGCGTGTGCCACCATGCCCGGATGTAATTTGCTTTTTGATTTTACAAGGGGTCACAAGAGAGATTAATTAAGAGATATTGCTTTGAGTCTTAAAAGAGATTTTGAACTTTGAGCTTGCTTTATTTTGAGACAGGGTTTTTTTTTTAACTTTTTTTTTAAATTTTTTTACATTTCAAATGCTATCCCGAAAGTTCCCTATACCCTCCTCCCACCCTGCTCCCCTACCCACCCACTCCCACTTCTTGGCCCTGGTGTTCCTCTGTACTGGGGCATATAAAGTTTACAAGACCTAGGGGCCTCTCCTCCCAATGATGGCCAACTAGGCCATCTTCTGCTACACATGCAGCTAGAGACACAAGCTCTGGGGGTACTGGTTGGTTCATATTGTTGTTCCACCCATAGGGTTGCAGACCTCTTCAGCTCCTTGGGTACTTTCTCTAGATCCTCCGCTGGGGGTGAGACAGGGTTTTTCTATGTAGCCCTGGCTGTCCTGGATCTCACTCTGTAGACCAGGCTGGCCTCAGACTCAGAGATCCTCCTGCCTCTGCTTCCTGAGTGCTGGGATAAACCATAGATTATTAAACCCAAATAAAGGACACTAGAGAACAAAGCTGAACACTATTTCTAGAATTTCTCTTTGTCCTTTAAATAACTATCCCTCTTTTGGCCTCTATGGCACTAGGTCTGCATGTGGTGCACAGATACACATGTAGGCAAAATGCCCATACACAGAAAATGAAATATCTTAGTTAGATTCTTTCTAGTAAGAGTTTCCATACAACACACCGAAAGTTAAGTAGCTAAATAGAGCCTGGGGGGCTGGTCCCTAATGGGCATCTTGGTGCTCCACCTTCCAAGCAAAGCATTATAGTTGCTCCCTTAAGATTTAAATTACCAGCCGGGCGTGGTGGCACACACCTTTAATCCCAGCACTCGGGAGGCAGAGGCAGGCGGATTTCTGAGTTTGAGGCCAGCCTGGTCTACAAAGTGAGTTCCAGGACAGCCAGGGCTACACAGAGAAACCCTGTCTTGAAAAAACAAAAAACAAAACAAAACAAAAAAAGATTTAAATTACCATATACAGGGTAGAAATTTCAAGGATTTGCTGAGGCCCATCAAGTAAAAGCTTCCTTCTAGTTAAAATAATGAATTCTGGGTTCTACCCCTGGCCCTGGATAGAGACGGGACCTTCTGATATGCGCAGAATTCATATACTATTGTTTCTTCACTTAAGAGTTAATCCAGATAGGCCTGTCAGTCAGCTACTCAGGAAGAAGCCATGCTAAGGAGATGGGAGGAGTAATTCTCCCCTTTGTGAGATAATGGATTTATCTTCTCCACAGTCTCTCCTCATGCAATGCTTACAGAATTTCTCCCATACCCCACTGCTAAGCTTGCTCGCCTTTCTGAGTTTTTCTGGCTATATACTGACTGTCAGTAAATATGCAGGGCTGGTGAGCTAGCTCAGCCAATAAGAGCACTGGCTGCTCTTCCAGAAGACACAGATTCAATTCCCAGAACCCACATGGTGGTTCACAACTGTACCTCCAGTTCTGAGGGATGTGATACCCTCTTCTGGCTTCTGGGCACTAGGCACAAACACACACATTTTAGTATATTAATTTAAAAGTTAAAAAAGATTATCTATACAGCCATGCAGTGATCGGTAACTCTGAAGATGTGGAGAACTTTCTGCCATGAACTTTGTGTTATCTTGTACCAGCCATAAAGTTAGGTGTGCACTTCAATGACCTGTCATCAAGTGGAGAGGTTATTTACACTCTGAGCTCAAAAAAACATAGAGCAGGAAAGTTATGAGCCAATCTCCTTTGACACTGAGACTTCCATATTAACTCCTTCAGTCTAGGCCGCATCACGAGTTACATCAGATCAGTTGCCTGAAGGAGAAAGGACTAGAGGCTGGCTTATAGAGGGTTCTTCATGATACATGGACCACACAGAAGTAGGGACTGTAGCATAAGGGCTCGGTAAGTGTGTGCCTGGAAATGAGGGCTCTCGAATTCAGACGCCCAGATCCATGTAAAGTCTGTGCACCGTATCATGAGTCTGTAGCTATTAGCACCAGGGCAATGAAAACAGGTCGCTTGCTGAAGCCCACTGGCCAGCCAGACAAATCACTGAGCTCATGCTCAGTGGGAGATTCTATCTGGAGCCATTGGCAGAGATGGATGGTTCAGTCGTTAAGTGTTTTCTCTGCAATCTTGAGGACGAGCGTTTAGATCCCAGACTCACAAAATAAGCCTTGTGTTCCATAAAAACCTATAACTCAGCTCTGAGTGATTCAACACCTTCTTCTGGTCTCTGTACAGTCACAGGTATGCACACATGCACACACATACTCATACAGTCACACAGATGCTGTGTTTGTTCCATACACTACCTTTGTTCATTTTCTATCACTGTAATAAACACCAGGACCAAACCCAACTTAAGGAAGAAAAGTTCATTTGGCTTCAGCTTACAGTCAATCATCAAGGATGGCAAGGCAGGAACCCAAGGCAGGAGTGTGGAGGCAGGAACTAAAGCAGCAACCAAGGGGGAAATCCAGCTTGCTGGCTTGCTCAGAATGCATTCTTACATAACCCAGGTCCACGTGTCCAGCAGTGGTACCTCTCACAATAGGCTGGGTAGTGAGAATGTTGGTTTCCTTAAAACCCCACTTAGGCTACATAAACATGCCTTTATTTTAATCCAAGGTTTGGAATATGGGGTTGCTTCAGATTGTCCATAGCAGCAGACTATGTGCCTCGTGCATGCTCTGGCAGGGGCCTGATTCTGCCAGCTGCAGAGAGTTTATTTCTGGAATCTGGAGAGGGTATAAATGCCAAAACCCTGAGAGGGGTGCACTCAAGGGGGTGGGAGTGGGAAGAAGAAGAGAAAGAAGAAGGAGGAGGAGAAAAGAACAAGAAGAACAAGAACAAGAAGAACAAGAACAAGAAGAACAAAAGAACAAGAAGAAGAAGAACAAGAACAAGAAGAACAAGAACAAGAAGAACAAAAGAAGAAGAAGAAGAAGAAGAAGAAGAAGAAGAAGAAGAAGAAGAAGAAGAAGAAGAAGAAGAAGAAGAAGAAGAAGAAGAAGAAGGTGGTGGTACAGCTGTTCCTCCTGCTGGTTACTGCTGCTTCTGCTGTTGCTGTTGCTGGTGGTCTAGAGAAAAGAGACTAGAAGAAGAAGTTGCAGATATCCTGACTATGAATATTGGGCTTGCCCAAGGAACTCAATGCCCCTATTCATCAGCAGGAAGTAGTTTAAAGAAACCTACACCCTTTCCCCCCTCTAACCTTCTTTCTCTCCTACCTGGCGATGGGTTGTTGGAAGGAATGACTCTGGGGCAAGAGGGGAATAGAGAATTCAAGTGTCCTGGTTGACAACTGGTCGTCCACTTCGATAGACTGACAGATGCAGAAAGATAACCACAAACCGTGAGTGGTTAGCCATCAGACAGTGTGGTCAGGGTAGTCAGGGACCTAAGAGGAACAGAAAAGTGGAAGCACCTCCCAGAATAGCCACAGGGAGGTGTCTCCCCCCCCATGCTTGGTAATAAAGTGGACAAAATAATACACTCTGACAGCCAGGCTAGGTGGCGCACACCTTTAAACCCAACACTCGGGAAGCAGAGGCAGGCAGATTTCTGAGTTCGAATCCAGCTTGGTCTACAAAGTGAGTTCCAGGATAACAAGGGCTACACAGAGGATACTCTGTCATGAAAAACCAACCAATCAATCAACCAATCAAACACTGTCAGGTTCTTTACCCCAGCTGCCACATTGATTTATCAATGGATTCGTGAGCAAAAGTGACCTTGGTGGCAGAGATGGAAGGTACTCAAGAACAGATAGAGGCCTCCCCACTGAAGTGAAAGCTGCTTTAGAGGAGTCTTCACCAACAGCGAGGCCCGGGTGGAGTGGTTTCCCTAGGGCACCAGCCAGACATTAATAGCAAGCTGGTGACCTCTCCCACTGTAAGAGGAGGGAGTCGTCCTCCCTAGAGTAGATATATTTTTCCAGACATGAACTTTCTTTCCTGCACAGTGCTTCTGCTAACATGCCCATCTGCAGACCGGTGGGCTGTCTCATTCAACTGTCCTGCCCACAGATCACATCTGATCAGAGAACCAATCTCACAGCAAGGGAAGACGAGCAATAGGCTTGTGCCTGAGCACTCTCGCCACAATCACCCAGAAGCCAGTGGGTGACTTCCTAGACACTTAGTCACCGTGTCAACTGTGAGATGACACCCTAAAGATATGGCACATGTCTCAAGGGTAGCAGTGGGTGGTGTGAGGCAGAGACCTTGTGCTGGGAACCACAGGGAGACAGTGAGACAAGTTCCTCTCATCATTACTCATTATTACGACCACATCGAGAAGCCTCAATCTTTCCTGGATTGGAGGCCTCTGTGGGAATTAAAGGATACAACACTGGCTTCCCCTTTATAGAGATGTCTACTGCTCAGACAGTGGGGCTCCACTAATGAGCTGGCACAGCAGATCCCAAATACCAGTGGGAAAGTGAGCTGCTGTCCCACAGGAGGGAATGAGGAACCCACCTTAGGCTCCTCAGCCAACAGTAAAGGCCAATAAAAAACTGGAGCAAAAAACAGAAGGGGAAAAAAAAAAATCAAGATTCTCAGTGATGCTTTGGGTCATCTCACCCACATGCACACCCCCATCGAGGTATGGTTTTAGTTGAGGACAGAAAAAATGTGTTCTGTTTTTCTTTTCTTTCTTTCTTTTTTTTTTTTTTTTTTTTTTTTTTTTTTTTGAGACAGGCAGGTTTTTTCTGTGTAGCCCTGGCTGTCCTGGAACTCAATTTGTAAACCAGGCTGGCCTCGAACTCAGAAATCTGCCTGCCTCTGCCTCCCAAGCGCTGGGATTAAAGCTACCACCAAAGAGGGGACACACATTTTAAAGAGAGCAGAGAACGATGTAGAGACTATGAACTTGTAGTTAATCACAAGGACCGTAATGAAAGTTTGGTTACTGGGTAAGAGGACTGTCAAGGGGCTTCCACTAAGTGCAGACTTCAAGCACCCAGGATAATGGATGTGATGACTGTGGGGGCAATTCGCTCCTTTAGGAGGGGAGAATGAGGACATCTTCCCTTGTGGGAAGGGCAGTTACAGCTTGTGGGGCAGAAACGGAAGGCTGTTTCCTTGTGTGGATGTTCAGATGTAGGACACGTTGTGGACGCTGAGTGACCAACCGCGTTGTTGTCGGGTCTGGCCTCTCGGCTCCTCCCTCCCTTTCTCCCCAGGCGTTCATACTAGAGATGCACACGGTGCACCTTCTGCCTTGCCAGATGCCTTAATGGTGGGATTGTGGAGAGGGCATCTGGGAGAGACGCTGGAGGAGATAAGGAAGGAAGGGAGTTTGTTGCACGGTGCTTGTTTCTGGATGGTTCTGGGCTGGCTTGAACTCGGCACCATTCACCATGTAGCCTGTTTGGGCTGGCTCTCATAGCACCCGCTGATGGCCCTGTGGACAAGCTGTGACTTTGTCCTTCACCGTCACCTATTTGTGGCAGCTACCTTCCCTCCCTTACTTCAGTCCCAACCTCGGGAGCTGCTGCTTTCTGCGCTCTTGCTCCTGGAACCCTTAGTCAGCGCTTCCTTGCTCACGAGCCTTTGCGTTCAGATTACCACGTGTTTGCCTAGAGTCTCAGAGGAGACTTTGGACTTTTGGACAGGGTTGAGACTGTGAAACATCATGGGGACTTTCGAAATCAGACTAAATCTGTTTTGCATTATGACATAGCCACGAGCCTAGGGTCAAACAGGGGGGTTTGAATGAGAAATGTCCATCACAAACACGTAGTTTCCCACTGGAGGGAAAGCTGTTCAGGGAAGTTATGAAACCGTTACGAGATCCTTGCCAGGGGCCCCTACTTCTGGCTCTCTCTCTCTCTCTCTCTCTCTCTCTCTCTCTCTCTCTCTCTCTCTCTCAACTTCCTGTGTGTGGTTGAGATGTTGATTGCTCAGCTCCTGCTCCTGCCTCCCCTGCCATCAGCCTTTGGTCCCCAGACTGAAAAGGATAGGCTGGAAGTTTGAGTGGAGGATTTTGGGCAAGAAGGCTAAAAGAGAATGATGCAGAGGAGGCTCCCAGCACGTAATTTCTGAGAAGCCAATTTTTACTTTCTATGGTGGGAAGCTCTGTGGATCACTAAGACACATAAGGCCATACATATAACTGTGGGAGCAGGCGCACACCACTTCCTAGAGCTATTTTAATTCTAGGCAAACCTAAGGGAGACTCTTTTAAGTATACATTTTAAAACCATTTCCCTATGTGTTACCAGATTTAAGAGACTCTACCACGAGGTATGATCTCAGTTAATGTCTGTTGCCTTCATGGGGTCTTTTAAAATAGAGACAGCAAGATGGCTTCTATTGTTTGAGTCTCTATTTTTCACAAAGCCAAATCTTTTTTTTTTTTAAATTTTTGTTTTTGTTTTGTTTTTTTGTTTAAAGATTTATTTATTATTATATGTAAGTAGCTGACTTCAGACACATCAGAAGAGGGCATCAGGTCTCATTAAGGGTGGTTGTGAGCCACCATGTGGTTGCTAGAATTTGAACTTAGGACCTTCAGAAGAGCTGTCAGTGCTCTTACCCACTGAGCCCATCTCACCAGCCCCCAACAAGGCCAAACCTTATTCTAAAATAATCTTAACCACATTATCAACTGCAGCAATTGGGAGGGAGAAGGCCTCTATCCACCTATAGAGGCAGTCCATTCATTGTCCTCAGTCAGTGTTTTCTTATTTCTACCTTGGGCATGTCTGTGACTCCAGCTGCTAACTCTGAAGGGGTCTGGACTCAGGAGGCCTCCCTCCCCACACATACACGGGTTCTGTTTTCTCATCCTTTGCTTGTCTTCTGCAACTTCTACATCCCTCACACACCTGTTGAGCTATGGTATAGAGAAAGCTTCATGCAATTATAACTTTTATACTGGATCCCGCAGAGCTGGAGGCCCCAGGACTCGTAGAAGGTGTGTACTGGTGAGAGCCCAGTCTCGGCGGATTTGTGACTTCCTCTAGGGTCCTGACTGGATGACTTTGCTCCTCTGTCCCCACTGCTGCAGGCTTCCAAGCTTTGAGGAACACAGAGCAGCTCCACCAATCTTGTCCCTTTAATGTCTATGTAACATTTAGGTAAAGTTTAGACAAAATAATCCAAATTTTTAAATCTTGGATTTGCTATGACTCAATTTCCCCAGGTGGTTAAAGTCTAAAAACGTGAGCAAAGGCACGGGTAGTTAGCGTAATTAGACATATGTTAGTGTTCTTTGACCAGCTCCTATAAATGTTGCCACAAGTAGATCAGTGTAGCCTTAGGAATTCTCATAAACTTTAACCATCATCCACAAACCTTATATAATTTACTCAAAACTTTGGTGCTTGGTTTTAAGTTTCTCCCTTCATTCTTAGAACAAAAATCTTATTTTACCATATAACATTTGCCCTCATCTAAAATATCCTCTCTTCTTTTTTTAAAGATGTATTTATTTATGTATATGAGTATGCTATAACTGGACAAATGGCTATGAGCCATCATGTGGTTGCTGGGAATGAAGGTCGCTCGCTCCAGGCAGCTCTGCCCTGCTCGCTCCAGACAACCCTGCAGGTCAGCCCCACTCACTCTGGTCAGCCCTGCTCACTCTGGCCTAAAGATTGTTTTTTATCATTATACTAAATACACTGTAGCTGTCACCAGAAGAAGGCATCAGATCTCATTACAGATGGTGGTGAGCCACCATGTAGTTGCTGGGATTTGAACTCAGGACCTTCAGAAGAGCAGTCAGTGCTCTTAACCGCTGAGCCATCTCACCAGCCCTTCTCTTTTCTTTTGAACTCCTTAACTTCACACTTCCATCCTTCTCAACAATTCTTTCTCATAATTGTTTATCATTTTCCTTGCTAAGTATAAATTAAATCTAAATTACATACATGGCATATCAGAAAATTAAGAATACATCTATTTTTAATTATCATACTGTTTCTCATTATTGCAAGAAAAACCTCCTCTCCACTTGGACCTTCACCACCACTCTCTCTTCACCCTGTGGCCTGAGACTTAGAAAAAAATGACACTCTCGGGGCTTGAGAGATGGCTGTTCTCTTAAGAAAAGGGTCTTCCTCTTGACGAGGGCCCCACTTGCTCACAGCCATCTGAAACTCTAATTCCAGGGGATCTGATGCCCTCTTCTGGCCTCCTGCAGAATTACACTCACAGGCACATGAATCAATAATAAAATACTTTTTTTTTTTTTTTTTTAATGTAAGTACACTGTAGCTGTCCTCAGATACTCCAGAAGAGGGCATCAGATTTCGTTACAGACGGGGTTGCTGGGATTTGAACTCGGGACCTTCGGGAGAGCAGTTGGCGCTCTTAACCACTGAACCATCTCGCCAGCCCAATGAAATATTTTTTAAAAGTCACTCTATCAAGATAATTATTGGGCTGGAGAGATGGCTCAGCAGTTAAGAGCACTGATTCCTCTTCCAGAACACCTGAGTTCAATTCCCAGCAACCACATGGTGGCTCCCAACCATCTGTAATGAAATGAAATCCAACGCCCTCTTCTGGTGTGTCTGAAGACAGCAACAGTGTACTTATATACATTAAATAAATAAAAATCTTTTAAAAAGAAAAAAAAGCAAAACCTTTAATGGGCTGGCTCATTAAGAGCATTGACTGCCTTTCCAAAGGTCCTGAGTTCAAATCCCAACAACCATATGGTGGTTCACAACCATCTGTAAGGAGATCTGACGCCCTCTTCTGGAGTGTCTGAAGACAGCTACAAGGTACTTACATATAATAATAAATAAATCTTTGGGCCGTAGTGAGCAGGGGTGGAGCAACCACATGATGACTCACAACCATCTGTCCAGCTACAGTGTACTCATATACCTAAAATTAATAAATAAATCTTTTTTAAAAAAGATAATGGGAGAGATGGCTCAGCAGTTAAGAGCACTGACTGCTCTTCAGGAGGTCCTAAGTTCAAATCCCAGCAAACCACATGGTGGCTCACACCGGAGCAAGTGGGGGCGCAGCGAGTGGGAAGGGGGGAAAAAAGGAAAGAAAAAAAGATAATTATTATCTGAAGAATCAAATGAGAAAATAGAATAGACACAGAAGAGTTTCTGGGATAAGGGATGCTAAAAAATAGGATATCAGATAAAATAAGAATTTTGTCCTAAGAGGATGAAACCATGGTTCACAGTTGTGACCTTAGAGGGGATGTTGTTGTTGTTGTTGTTAACGAGAAAAGACAAAAAAAAAAAATACACAGGAAGCCAAAAATCTTTACATATTGGTCCTATAGTTGCAATTTTAGATGATATTAACTACTACTATCTTTTAATCTTCATCCAAAGTCGGGAATAGTGTTGTTTGCTGTTCTTTCTAAAACAGGGCACGCCCTCTGTGGGCACACCCTCTGTGAGTTTCCTTTCCCCTACATTCTCAGCACCTCCCACCCTCTCTGGAGGTTTCTTTCAGTCCATCTAAACTTCAATCTTCTACCTTTTTCAGTGTCAGTGCAGCTGTTAGATATAAAGTGTAACTTCAGCATCCTTTGACAAGGGGCTCCTCTGTGTCTAACCTGAGTACTTTCTCACCCGATTGTCAGCCTTCCTAGGAACCCACAGCCTTTTCATGTTTCCAGACTCACATACTGAGGTTCCCACTTAGGACCAACCTCTGAAGACCCTGGCCAGTCACCTCCTTGGACTCATTATTATTATCCTGTGTGGGGTGTTGGGTGTGTGTGTATGTGTGTGTGTGTTTTCTCAATTTGTTGTCATTAGTGGTGACAGAGATGGCTCAATAGTTAAGAGCATTGGCTGCTCTTCCAAAAGACTAGGGTTCCAATTCCCAGCATCCACGTGGCAGCTCACAACTGACTGCAACTCCAGTCCTAGAGGCTCCTACACCCTCATACGTGCATACAGGCAAAACACCAATGCACATAAAAAAAAATACAATTTACCAAAAAAAAAAAAATGTTATCATTATACAGTGTTGGGTTGATGTTTCCTTCTAAGCAGCACCAGAGGAGAGAACATTGAATATTGACACCAACTTCGGCAAGATATGGAGTTGAGGCCTAAGGAACTGATCCAGCCGATCAGCCAGACCACATGGATCCTCTGCCAGGGGCAGCAGTCTTCAGAACTGAAAAGGTGGACAGAGTTCATCCCCACAGCAGGGGAATGTCCTAAAACAGAACATGGATGGGTGGGTTGTGATGGGCGGGTTTGTGGTGTTTAGAAGGGAACATTTTGGATATCCTTCTGGAATCCTTAAGTTTTTCTTTCCTTCTTTCTTAAACTGAAGAGTGAGGTATAAAAATAAGGAGGGAGGCCTGGGGAAGGGGAGAGTTAGGAGGGGGAAGGGCTGGGTAGAAGAGAGGACGGAGGAGGGAGAGCGCAGGCTGGGAAGAGGGGAGCATGGGGCTGGAGCCTGCATTGCCAGTTCAGACATTGAGGGTCCCAGCTCAAGAGCCAAAAGCTGAAGGTGGCTAAGGGGATCCCACCCAAAAGGCAGGCTTCCCTTCTGTTTGCTTTGTTGCTGCTGTGTTTCAAAGAAAAGAGGGTCACAGATCCCTTTGCTAATCTGTTTCTTTCCCTTGCTAACATAGTCTGTAAGAGTTTACATACAAATCTTCCCCTGCTGGTTTTGTTACTTTTGTATGAGGTTTATCTCCTCAATTACAGAACTACATGTCCCAGATGAAACATATAATATATAATTGTAATATATATTATACATTGTTTCATTATACATTATATTTGTTATATATAATATATTTATAATATATAATATAGCATTCTGTATATATTATGCAATATAATATATAATATAGTATATAGTATATTGTATAATATATATTACATAATTATAATGTATAGTATATGGCATATAGTATTTAGTATATGATCTATGATAAATGACATATGACTTGATATAATGAATTATATACAATATATAATACTTATTATATTGTACATTAAGTAATATAGTGTCTATAACATATGTTATATTATACATTATGTTATAAATATTATAAGGGAATTTTTTGTTTTTTGTTTTGGTTTTTCGAGACAGGGTTTCTCTGTATAGCCCTGGCTGTCCTGGAACTCACTCTGTAGACCAGGCTGGCCTCGAACTCAGAAATCCGCTTGCCTCTGCCTCCCAAGTGCTGGGATTAAAGGAGTGCACCACCACGCCCGGCTGGGAAACATTTTTTTAAGTTTAGTTTATGTGTATATATGTCTTCCCTGTATGAATGTCTGTGCACCACTTGTGTGCCTGGTGCACTAGAAGGTCAGAAAAGGTTGTTGGGCCGGGCAGTGGTGGTGCACGCCTTCAATCCCAGCACTTGGGAGGCAGAGGCAGGTGGATTTCTGAGTTCGAGGCCAGCCTGGTCTACAGAGTGAGTTCCAGGACAGCCAGGGCTACACAGAGAAACCCTGTCTCGAAAATACAAAAGAAAGAAAGAAAGAGAGAGAGAGAGAGAGAGAGAGAGAGAGAGAAAGGAAGAAAGGAAGGAAGAAAGAAAAGAAGAGGATGTTGGATCCCCTGGAACTGAAGTTATATATGGTCGTGGGCCACTATATTGGTGCTTTATTGAATCCAGGTCCTGAAGAAGAGTGGTCAATGCCCTTTACCGCTGAACCATCTCTCCAGCCCTGAGAATTGTATTCTTACTGGTCTCAGATATTTTATTCTTCTCCTTTCCACAAAATGAAACCTGGCAAATATCATATGGCTACTAAACCATACGCCATTATTAGCTCGAAACCCAGGATATTTCCAGGTGATACAATTCTGGAGACCGGAGAAGTAATTCCACCAATGAGAGGTTTTCCTGATCAGCATCATTGAAGAGTACATAAAAACTTAACAGACTTGTGTAACAGCACAAGTATGTTCCTAAAGTGCTGTATTTACTGAATCTGTTTCCTGGAAAAGTAGTTAATAAAGCTTATTCTCAGAGTGTTTAAAAAAAAAAAAAAAAAAAGAAACCTGCCTTTCCATCCCTAGCTTGCCGCTGTGATGTCCGGATCAGAGGCTTCATCCTCCCCTTTCCTTTGTGAAAATCCCAGAGAGCGTCACCGAGGTCCTTCGTGGCTGCTGGTGGGGGTCCGTGTAAAATTCCTGCCGAGGTCACTCCCGAAGTGAGTCTGTGCTGACCACCTTATGCCACATGAAGGGATCCTCCAGAGCGGGCTCCTTAGGGCTACATGGAGGTTTCCTGCGCCTGCCCAAATCACTCCCCCTGTCTCTGGTCCCTCTTGGGAGACAGGAACCTCAGATGAGAGTCTGCACATGCTTCCAGCCTGTCTCACACAACCTCAGGGATGTCGCAGCCACCAAAGCAGGCAGTGTTCTATAGTGCGGTTCTCCTGCCGGGCTTCGCGTGGTGCTTCATGCCGTGGTGCTAACTTGAGCTTTGCGGTCCTGGTTTACTTCTGGTTTGGGGTTTCTGTCAGTCTAGAAATTAGAGTGTGGGTCCTCATCCAAGCCCACAAGACAACAGGGTGTACCTCCCTGTGCCCTCCCTCCACAGCCTTGGGCGGGCTGAATTAGACCTTGTTTTGCTGCAGTAGGCTAGCCCACCTAGGGTGGAGTCTTCTGACCTAGGTAAAGTCTATTGTCCTGCCACTTCTGCAGCTTCCCACGAGATCCTGGCATAGTGGGGGATGGGGCCCCCCCTTTAAATTTCAAGGATTAAACATTGGGCCTTGATCAGAATCTTTGTCTTGGTCTCATTCTTCTCTAGTCATCATTCCTATCCAACCCCAGCTTTCCTTTCGGGAACCCAGTTCTCCGTGGCCGCTGGCGACTACACCTCCCGAGATGGGAATCAGCTCCCAAGAACCTTGGTAATAAAGAGAGAGCCCCTTGTTGGGTCTGAGAAAATAGCCAAAGGGTTTCAGTAAGACAAAAGTTTCCTTCTGCAAAACGGTGTACAGCCGTGTCTT
The DNA here is from genome assembly GCF_000001635.26 of Mus musculus. NCBI lineage: Eukaryota > Metazoa > Chordata > Mammalia > Rodentia > Muridae > Mus > Mus musculus. The sequence continues at coordinate 84,914 of NT_039382.4, forward strand.
ACTGAGCGCATAAGCGCATCCAGTGAGAGTCGCGCTTGGTTTTATTCCCAACGTTAAGGGGTCCTGTGCCTTACTCCAGGTGGTCAGATCGTGGCCTCACATTCTTAGATGTTGCGGTTGATACCCAGAATGCAGTTTTTAGCAGCGGTGCAACCATGAGCACATATTTTCATTACAAGAAGTGTTAGTCTTGGAGAAATTTGAATTCCTAGTGGCTTCTTTGAATTTTTTTTTTCTCTCCAGGGGGTTCTAGAGGGCATCCCCAGGCCTTGTCAGAGACTCTGTCCGTTGTACTGCTCAGTCCCCCATCCTTCCACGCCTCTGCCCTCAGCCTGGCCTCAAACCTTCCTATGCTGTGTACCTTACCCAGCCAAACTGCACTCGGCGAGGCCACAGTGAGGCTCCTTGAAAGAGCTGGCTGTCTACACAGGCTGTCTCCGTTTCCCTCCTCTGATCCACTTTTAACCCTTCATACTTAGCAATGCTACCCCCCCCCCCCACACACACACACATCTCTGTTACAGAATGCCGTGTTTGCTTTAGTCCAGCCATGAGGTGACTAATTCACTGTCCAGGGTTTTGTTTTGTTTTGTTGGGTTTTTGTTTTGTTTTGTTTTGTTTTGTTTTTGAGTGTGCAAATGTATGATTCAACGCTGAAAGGGAAAAAATATAGTTTCATGGACTTGCTATATGAGACTTAAGCTACATGATCTGGCCATCAAAAACTAGAACTTTGTAGAAAAAACAAAAAAAACAAAAACGAGAAATAAGCATTACGACGATGCGATGGGCTTGTTTCTCCATAAAAACTGAAAGGGAGATTGAGCAAACAAACTCCTTGGAGTCCCGAGTCGGAAATTAGACTAAAATGATGAAACAGATCAGTGTAAACCGGGAGGGTACGATGGCGAGGACAGTCATAGCTCCACAGCAAGTTGACAGCGGGGCTCGGCTCCTTAAAACGGGTTCCTGGGCTCCTATCTTACTTAGCTGAGCAACATCCAAGGAGAGCCAAAGAGGCCAGGAGCACACCTGGGCCAAGGCGGAGGCGGGGCCAGAGGAAGGACAGCCCCCACCCAAGCCCCGCCCCGAGCGGCCCGCCCTCGGGGGAGCCGGAAGCGGGACAGAGGAGGCCGTGTGAAGCCGACGAGCGCCAGTCCTCGGCCGGGAAAGCCATCGCGGGCCCTCGCTGTCGCGCGGAGCCAGCTGCGAGCGCTCCGCGACCGGGCCGAGGGCTATGGCGATTCGGCGCTGCTGGCCACGGGTCGTCCCCGGGCCCGCGCTGGGATGGCTGCTTCTGCTGCTGAACGTTCTGGCCCCGGGCCGCGCCTCCCCGCGCCTCCTCGACTTCCCGGCTCCGGTCTGCGCGCAGGAGGTGAGAGAAGCCGGGCGGAGCGGGGATGCCCGGGCCGTCGGGGGTGGTGGAGAGGACGGCGGAGGGTGGTGAAGAGGTGTCAGAGGGGCGGGCGTCGGGAGGGCCGTCGGGAGTGCGGAGGGCTGTCAAAGGTGCTGAGAGCCGTCGCGAGTGCGAAGGGGCGGACGGCCCAGGCTCTGGCGGGCCCGGGGAGGCTGAAAGTCCGCCCTAGGGGCTCGGAGGACGGTCCCGGGCATGGGCGCAGCGTGGAGGCGCGCTGGCAGCGACTCCGGGAGTGGAGTCGCGGTGAGGGGGAGTTCTAGGGAAACTACGCGGGCGGCGGAGTCACTGGTAGCGCGAGGCGGGGTGACAATTCCGTCTGGGCCTCGGAATTGGAAGATGGAGGCACCAGAGGCTGGCAGCTCGGGATGGACATGGACCTAACCTTGGCAGGAGCTGAAATAATCTGGACTGGCCCCTAACTCCTTGCTTCCTGAGCAGTCAATCCTCCAGCTCTCCCATGCTCAGGTGCCCCAGCCTGGCCTCGGGGGTCCCCACAGGTTGGGTAGTGCGGGCGAGCCCAGTGCCCAGGGGAATCAAACAGGATGTGGGTTGAAAGATGCCGTCCATCCCATCTTTTTTTCACCACCACGTGTGTCCCAGAACCGAGCCTGCCAAAATTGAGTTAACATGTGTGGAAGTCTGCCAGTTTGTTACTGCCAGGGAGGACCACCCCACCCCCACGCCCCGCTGCGCTCTTAGGAAACTGACACACCCCTGGCGGTTGAACCTTACTTACTGTCAAAACAAAGCATAACAAAAAAACAGCGAACCTGTGCAAAACCTAGTGTCTGTTCCACGCATAAACTTTCCTCCCTGTCTCCCTTCAAGCCTTCTCTTCCTCCACTGGTTTTTCCAGCCCCTTCCCCTCCACTTCCACAGCTGACCCCAGGAACTGTGTCCAGTCGCTGAGTCGGAGGATATGAAACAAAAGGATAGTTCTTATCTAATTTTGTAGATTTACCAAAAGAGGGTGGGGAGAGGGTGACTATTTTTACTGGAAAAACTGTGTTTTTTAAAAAAGTCTGAGGGCTGCTGGGAAATGTCATAGTGCTCCCCGTACTGGGAAAGTCAGAGTGACATCTTCAGACAGGGCCAAAGTGTCAAAACATAGAGGATTGCTGTTTGTGTCTGGCTAGTCCTTTGCCAAGGGCCTCACGATACAAGTAAACTGAAAGTAGAGAAAGATGATTCCTGGGACTGCAGTGTCCAGGATGAAGTTGTCTTGGATGTAGGAACGTCTTGCAAGAGTGCTTTGCACAATCGGTGTGTGCAGAATCCAGGGAGGAGAAAATGACCCCCAGCTGGGCTGTTTCTCACTGAAAAGACATTTGAGCAGTTCTGTTCCAAACCAGGAGCCTCAGAAACATTTCGCTTAAAGCGTTCAAAAATCTCACTGGTGGAACGGTACCTGAAACAAGCAGGGTCAAGTGGAAGATGGGGGCATCTGTGGAACAGCAGAGAGAGATGGGTGGGAGCTGAGCCAAAATTTTAGGCTGTGAGGTCTGTGGAAGTTCACCCAGACCCTCAGCTACAGTCCCTGCCATAAATCTTGGGGGTCTTAGTTTTTTTAGTTTTTATTTATTTATTTTGAGTTGAGTTTTAGTTTAGTTTTAGTTTTTATTTATTTATTTTGAGTTTTTGTTTGTTTGTTTTTGTTTTGTTTTCCAGACAGGGTTTCTCTGTGTGGCCCTGGCTGTCCTGGATCTCACTCTAGACTAGGCTGGCCTCAAACTCCACCTGCCTCTGCCTCCCAAGTACCATGACCCAGTCACAGTTTTTATTTTTAACTTAGATTTTGGTTTTTGGTTTTTTGGGCTTTTTTGCTTGTTTGTTTGTTTTATGTGTGTTTTGCCTTCATATATGTAAGTGCGCCACATGTATGCCTGGTGTTCATGGAATTAAGAGGACATGGATCTTCTGGAACTAGAATTACAGGAGGTTGTGAGCCACCATATGGGTGCTGGGTCTCTCTGTAGGACAAGTGCTCTTCACTGCTGAGCCTTTCATCTTTCCAGCCTCCTTTACTTGGGAAGCTGCTGGCGGCTACATTTCTCTGCAGCCTCCCTTCTGTCTTCTCCTCTATTGCCTCACAGACAACTGGGCTCCACAGGCCGACGGCTTCCATTTCTGTTGGCTTTGAAGTCCTTTTTAAAAGACGCTAGAGCTGTGGGTGTGGCTCAGTGGTCTCTGAGTTCCATTCCCAGAACTGCACAGAGGAGAAACACTGCCCCCCCACCCCCACATACACACATACACCATCTATACTCACACACACACATACACACACGTACACACACACACACACACACACACACGCACAGATATCACATACACCATACACACTCACTCTCACACACACACACACACCACATACACCATACACACCATTTACACCATATGTACCACATATACCATACACACCACATACACCATACACACTCACACATACATACATACATACACACTCATATACCATATATATATATATATATATATATATATATACACAAACACACTCATACACACATATACACACCACACATATACCATACACATACACACATATACACTCACATACAAAAACACACTCACACCATATACATATACACACAAACACACATCATTCATACATATAGACACACATCACACACTCACACACAAATATACACACCATACACACATACTCATACACACCATATATATACACAAACACATAACACATATTAACACACTAAACACACACACATGCGCACACACACCGTTTTAGTGGACAAAGTATGCTTTATTTCCATCATGAGAGGACTGGATGAGACAGCTCAAAGGGAACGGGCCACTTTCACTTGAAAACTGACTTAGAAGTCAGTGACTCCCTCCTGTGACTGGAAGGAAGGAGGCTTCAGCTTACCTGCTGTGTTCCTTGGTCCCTGCTGCAAGCACTCGGGACTTGGTGAGTGTGTGTGGCATAAAGTACAAAAACTAGAAGAAGATGGAAGGGCCCTCTGTTTTCCAAGCAGTGGTAAACTGAGGACATTGCACATGTTTGGGTTGGCTGGAATTCGCACCTCAAAACCTGGATGACTGTAATGTCCCCACAGAAACCAACCCTGAAGACACCAGAAGTGATTGTAGTTCCCGGAATGTTTTTTTGTTGGCCTGCCTAGGTAGGCCTCTTAGTTCCCCATTTACTGCCATTCTTGAGGAAGAAGCCCTGTAAGCAGCACCCGGGAGTTCACCAGCGTGAATGCTCACACTGCTCACAGACAGGATATCTGTTACCATTGCCAGTTCGTTTTCCTGAGTGCTTGTGGTTTTGACTTGTGGTAGAATGACTGTTTGGCATCGCCCCTGTGTCTTGTGGTCGCCGGAAGCTGTGCTCAGCCCTTCTACTCTTCCCTAAGTTAAAAAGTTGTGTTCTGCGGGTGCTCCCCTGGTGGACTTTAGCATCAATTACCAACGAGCAAACCAAAGCCTGGTGTTCAGTCAGAGAAGACCTGGACCTAGGCAAGCCTCCCCATCCCCTGTTCCTAAGTCCTGTGTCCTCACCTTGAAGGGTGTAGGGAGGGGCCTCCTCATGGCTCTGTCTGTGAAGGCCTCAGGCTGCGTACACTGGGTGCTCTGCCAGCCTGTATCAGGCAGTTGGCAATGCATGCTCAATGCCCAGAGCTAAACACTTCTTCTTTTAATCATCCTGCTCTGAGTACAGAGGAGAAGTCTGTGTGTTGTAAACATCCCTTTACTGGAGGCAGGGTAGCAGTGCTGGCCATGGTTCTGGAGCAAAGCAGGCTCACTGTAGCTCTTCAACCTGGAGCCACCTGGCTACTCTCCGTAACAGGGAGACATGTTCTGAGATGTGTCTTGGTAGGTGATCTAATCCTGGTGTGAACTTCACAGAGTACACATACGTGCATAGACCTGGAGGGTACCATCAGCGCAGCCTCTTGATGTAGCCAAAGACGTGGTAAGCAGATTATGTAAGACTGCTGCCAGCATTACAGTTTACAGTGAACTTTTAAAGTATATGCTTAAAATAATGATAAAAAGCGCAGTTCAGTATTAGCTGCTGTCATAATCTCTTCATCATTCTGAATATTCTGTGATTTCTCCAAGATGGCTAACAATGCCATTCAATGGTATTCGTCTTGTTTGATTGCTTGGTTGGTAGGTTGGTTGGTTTGGTTTTGTTTTTTAAGAGGGTTTCTCTCTTGTAGACCAGGCTGGCCTTGAACAGAGGGCCACTAGAGAGACACTGAGGTTTTTGTTTTAAAGAGCATATTTTGTACTCACCTTCAACCCCAGGACTCAGTCCCTGAGTTTGAGGCCAGCGTGGTCTACAGAGCGAGTGTACAGCAGGGCTGTATAAAGAATGAGTATCCTTCATAGAGTATGAGTGTCCTTCTGTTTGGGGGAAGGAGTGGTTGGTTGGTGTTGGTGCCTGGGGCCGTACAGGGCGAGCATGCGTGCATTTATGCTGTTGGGATTGAACCTAGGTCGTACATGTCCTTAAACATTTCCTAGTGACTTACCCCTTAGTCCCAGGAATAGGGCTTCTGAAAGGATTAAGGAGACAGCTGGGGAGCAAATCACGGGCAGAACAAGATCTATATTAGTAGTGTCCAACGATGATACCAAATGCATTTTATATTAAGAAGATTTACAGGGGCTGTTGGTGGTTCACTGGGTAAAGGTGCTGGCCACCATACCTCACAACCTGAGTTCAATCCCTGGGACCAACAAAGTGAAAGGAAAGAACCAACTCCTGAAAGTTATCTCCCGGCCTCTCTGTATGTGTGCCTGTGTGCATCACACACACAATAAATAAAAATGAAAAAAAAAAGTTGTAGGGACTGAGAGACTTAGTGGGTAAGCTCTTGCTAAGCAAGCATGAAAGCCTGTGTTCAGATTTCTACCGACCACAAGCCAGGTGTAGCAGCTGTGCCTATAACCCCAGTGTCAGAGGACAGAAACAAGTGGATCCTGAGGGCTCACTGGCCATCTTAGAACACTGAGTTCCAAATTCACTGAGAGGCCTTGTCTCAAAAGAATAAGGTAGAGAAAGACCCTGTCTCAGAACAAGACAAGGTAGAGAAACTACAGGGGAGGCGCCTTGACCTCAACCTCCGGCTCCCACACACCTGCACACAAGTACATGTGCATACCTCAACATCAGTGCAAATTCTATATTGAAATTAAATTATAAATAAAAATAAATAGAGGTGGAATAGATGGCTCAGTGGTTAAGGATACTGTCTGGTCTTCCAGAGGACCAGCGTTCAATTCCCAGCCACCATATCGTGGCTCACAACTACTTATAATTCCAACTTCAAGGGATCCTGCTTCCATTTCTAACTTCTTCTGGCATGCAAATGGTACACAGATACACATGCAGGCAAAACACCAGGCACATAGAATATATATTTTTTAATTTTAAAGAAGCATATGTCTCTTCCCCAAATAATATTCTCATTTGCTCACCTCTTTTTTTTTTTTTTTTTTTTTGGTTTTTCGAGACAGGGTTTCTCTGTGTAGCCCTGGCTGTCCTGGTACTCACTTTGTAGACCAGGCTGGCCTCAAACTCAGAAATCCGCCTGCCTCTGCCTCCCTAGTGCTGGGATTAAAGGCGTGCGCCACCAAGCTCGGCGCTTATCTCATTTTTAAATCTTTTGTTTAGATTAATATCATAAACTTTCATCTTTAAATTCATTTTTAAATTTTATTTATTTACATCCTAAATGTTGCCCCTCAAAGATTTTTTTAAATATTTATTTACTTAATGTATATGGGTGCACTGTCGCTGTCTTCAGACACACCAGGAGAGGGCATTGAATCCCATTACAGATGGTTTTCAGCCACCATGTGGTTGCTGCCCCTCAAAGATTTATTAATTAATTTTACATATATGAGTGCTCTACCTGCTTGTACGCCTGCAAACCAGAAGAGGGCATCACATCCCAATATAGATGGTTGTGAGCCAACATGTGGTAGCTGGGAGTTGAACTCAGGACCTCTGGTAGAGCAGACAGTGCTCTTAACTGCTGAGCCATCTCTCCAGCTCTTTAAATTCGTTTTTATTAAGTAATGTAGGGATTCCTTTTTTAAAATTGTACTGGGATATTTAAAACAGCTCCCTAAGTCACACTCAAGCCTGCTCCCCAAAGGCAGGCACTTATAATGGACTTGTTTGTTTCTTTTGACACCTATGTTTTCGCAGTGTGCCTTTTTACTCACCCCGGGTAATAGAGGAAACATCACTTGCTCCAGATCTCTGCTTTCCCATTACATTTGTATCATGGTTTGATTTTCAGCTTCCTGTTGTTACAGCAAGGCAGCTGTTGTCTCTAGTGAGGCAAGAGATGCACTTTGATAAACATTTTTCTGGTAGTTACTCCCCTCTCCCCTTCACAGATGATCACACATCCAACTATTAACAAGCAAGACTGAAACTGTAGGGCTTGAAGTATCAAGCTATTTCTGTCAGTTGTAGCAAGCTAGTCAGCCAAGTGTTTCCAAACCCCTCCCACTTCCTCCTCTTGTCAGGATAGGTAGCATCTTGCCCTGGATTTTAAGTAGCTTCTGATGGGTAAGAAAGAGGGAGTCCCCCAAATGCAGTATAGCTGCTGTTGTTTCTGTAAGAGTCCCAGTCCCAGGAGCAGTTTCTGTCCTGTGTCCCAGTTCACAGGAGTGCTGGATGGGAAGAGAGGAGCAGGCTTGTAGGACTTAATCTCAGAACATGGTATGCTGTGTGTCTGTGGGAACGAGCAGAGACATCGAGATAGGTCTTGTTTTACACCTGCAAGGACCATTTGGCAGGCTGTGATGTTAGCCCAGGGCAGTGAAGGACAGTTAGTCACAAAGAACTGGGAGACGTACGTGAAGTCTGGACCCCAAGAGCATGTGAACTGGTGCCCCAAACAGGTAGGAAGGACACAGATGAAATAGTAGGCTCAGAATGGATCCTGGCATGATATCATCCTGTGGCCTATTTTATGAATGAACCCTGAGGCATCACATCGCCGAGTCCTGCACTCTGCTCCCTCTGGAGAGACAGCTGTCAATCAGTGTCCATCCTAGACACAGTGCGGTACTGTGCACCCGTCATCCAGGCCTTGCCTCTGCTGCACATCAGCTTCATGGGATGGTGTGGGCCAATCTGGGTAGTTCAGGCCTGGAAGTCACAGAACTTGAATTCCAGAGCTTCCTTGCTATCTTGCCAGCAGTGACAGTCACTCCTTAGAGTCCCAGATTCCAGCTCTAGAGGATGTCCCCTATCACTTGTGACAGAGATTGGCAGTGTTGCCAGTGAACTATGCATAATGAGTCAGGGTTTCATGACTAAGTCAGAGTTCTGTGGCATTTCCTAAACTGATGGCCAGTCTGAGAACACCAGCCCAGTGTTTACAGTGTTTGTGAAGCAGAAGTGAGAAGTGAAGGTCTGTTTCATCATCTCCCATATCCACTTCCTGCCCTGCGTCTTTACTCCTGTGGTTAGTTTAATTTCCAGCAATAGTGTGAAGTTGGTGTTAGAGTATTCTGATTTTTTAAAAAAGATTTATTTATTTTATGTATGTATGAGTACACTGTTAGCTGTACTGATGGTTGTGAGCTATCATGTGGTTGCTGGGAATTTGAATTCAGGACCTCTGCTCGCTCTGGTTGACCCCACTTGCTCTGGTCGGCTCTGCTCTCTCCGGCCTAAAGATTTATTTATTTTTATATCTATATCACTGTCTTCAGACACACCAGAAGAGGGTGTCAAATCTCATTACAGATGGTTGTGGGCCTCTATGTGGTTGCTGGGATTTGAGCTCAGGACCTTCAGAAGAGCAGTCAGTGCTCTTAACCACTGGGCCATCTTTCTAGCCCAACTACTCTGATTTTATGTTGAAGAAATTGAGGCTTTGAGTAAGGTGGTGATTCAACCAGGGCTCTGTGTGTGTGTGTGTGTGTGTGTGTGTGTGTGTGTGTGTGTGTGGCGCATATGTGTGGTGTTGTGGTGTGTGTGTGGTATATGGTGTGTGTGTGGGGGGGCAGAACAGTTATTTAAACTTTTCCTAACAAGTTTATAAATTTGATGCTTCACCTCTGAGGAAAATTAGAAACCTTGGAATTTTAAGACCTTCTTTTCCAGACACCCTCTCTGTTTTGTAGTTTGTTTTTGTTTTTATTATTATTTCTTTTTATTGTTTCAATTCCCAGCCCATAACAGTTATTCAGAAAGCCTCCAAGTCTAGCTTTGCTTGGCAGCTCATGCCTTTAGTTCCGGCAATCAGGGTAGTGGAGACAAGCTGTTCTCTGTGAATTCAAGGTCAGCCAAGTCTAGGATATTCTGTCCCCCAAAGATGCGCCCTCTCCCAAAGATAAAACGCCTCCAGTTCTGTTTGCTGTCTGCCCACCACTCACCTCCTCTGCTGGACAAAGAGGAACAAAAGTGCAGAAGACTTTTGACTACTTGGCAGCAGAGCAGCTCCCAAAAGTGAGCTGGGAGGGAGACAGGGACTGTGTGAACCGCTCTCAGGGGCCTGCCAGGCAGCGGGGCCACTGGGAGCCTGGCCCTTCTCATCGGTAATCAACACTTCCTTTCTTCCCACAGGGGCTGAGCTGCAGAGTCAAGAATAGTAAGTCCTCTTTTTTGTTTCACTTATTGCCTCAGTTAATACAGTGAGGGCCTCCCACTGACTTCACAGGGCAGCCTCCTGTGGGCTGAGCTCTGGATGGGGGTTGCCACCGTCAGCTGGGCCATCTTCGTTATAGGCATCTGTGCTCCATGAGGAAAACCTTCATTCATTATGCAAAATGCAGTCATTCCCCCTCTGCCATCTGGGTTTTGGATGTTGCCAGGGGTGGTACCCTAGTGCATCTAACTATGCCTGTCCCTTTCAGCTTGTCACAGCATCAGTGGTGCTGGCTTGGCTTGGGGTTTTTGTTGTTGTTGGTGGTGGTTTATTTGTTTGTTTGCCTGTTTGGCTTTTGTCTCTGGGAAGATTTTCCCTATGCTGGATATAGAACCCATTCTCTCAGTCTGAGCAGACAAGCTCTCACCTCTGAGCCACAATCCCAGCCCCTGCCTTTGTTTTAAGGCTGAGGCACATACTTCAAATGTCAGTGCTAATTAGGAGCCGTGACAAATAAAAAGGCGGAAGCTCTCACTGCGCCCCTCCCTCCTGTGCCCCCATTTCCAATGGCTGCCTCTTTTCAAAACCCTTCTCCCCAAACATTCCTTGGTTCTTTGTCCGCAGAGCTCTGGGAGCATCCCAGACCAGCATTAGAAAAGAGCAGGCTGGCTGAGAGATTGCCACGGCCACAGCTGGAAGGTTGAGAACAGCTGCAGCCCTTGAACCAAGTTGAAACTCATAGCAGGTCTCTGGACCCTCTAAGCAGATCTTAGGGTCTTGACTGCAGGTCTGATAGTTGTTCTCCTCAACAGGTACTTGTCTGGATGACAGCTGGATCCACCCCAAAAACCTGACCCCGTCTTCCCCAAAAAACATCTATATCAATCTTAGTGTTTCCTCTACCCAGCACGGAGAATTAGTCCCTGTGTTGCATGTTGAGTGGACCCTGCAGACAGATGGTGAGTGGCCACATCTGCCAGCGCCTGGGTTTGCCCTTGGGAGGAGACCACTGCTGCTTCTGTTTGGTACTGGAAGGCTCCATTGTTTATCCAAGGAGAACTTTTCCAGTGTTAGATGTGTGCCCACAGAGTGTCTTCTGTTCACACTGTCTTTATGAAAGGCCTTCCCTTGCATCAACTTTTTATTACACAGGAAGAAAAAGGCAAGTGGTTAATTTTACAAATAATTCCAAATATTTGGTAGAAAAAATGATAGCGGTTTTCTCTCTGATTTTCTCTTAGCTTAGGAGCCAGAACTTTTCAAAACACATTCCGGACCTCCTTAGGGGTGATTAGCTGCAGAATTTCTGAACACAGCCAGCCCCAGATCTGTGAAGGGGCAACAGCAGGTGCTCTCTGTGGGTCCCTAGCTGGTGCTCTCGATGACTCCAGCAGCCTCCCACTGGGAGGGTGAGCGTAGCTGCTGTTAGCACTTTGCCCTGTGGCCAGGGCTCTGACCACATGGTTGCAGAATCTTTGCTGCTTCCTGCTATAGACTGTCTCTTGTCCCACTAGGAGGTACTTTCTGCAAGGCCTAGGAGGGGGGAAGTGGGGAGTTAGGTAACAGGGCAGATGGGGAAGAGACACACCCTGGCAGGGGGTTGGTCTGCATCTGTGTCCCCTTTCCTTCCTGGCCTGCAGCCAGCATCCTGTACCTCGAGGGTGCAGAGCTGTCCGTCCTGCAGCTGAACACCAATGAGCGGCTGTGTGTCAAGTTCCAGTTTCTGTCCATGCTGCAGCATCACCGTAAGCGGGTAAGATGACAGCCTCACTGCACTGTGTTCCTAAGTGACACCAGTACAGGCTTCTTGTCCCAAAGGCACACCTAACTGAAAGGGTGAGTTCAAGATGTGAGCCATAGTGAGGGGCAGAGCCCGGCACACCTGCTTCCTATTATTCCTCCCACTTGACCAAAGCTCTCAATGAGGCTGGTTCATTCTCGAGAGTGTGTGCGTACGTGCGTGTGTGCGTGCGTGCACGCATATGTGAATGGCATGGCCATCTACTGGTAGAATTTTTAAACAGACAGAAAGGACAAAGATAGTGTGCCTCTAATGTAGGACTCTGTGGTTGTCCTTTTGTTTGTCTGCTTGTTGGCTGATAGAGGTGTGACATTGGGACTTGGTACACAGTGGCGGAGGGCGTTGTATGACCATCCCATTGCCTCTCTTCCTCAGTGGCGGTTTTCCTTCAGCCACTTTGTGGTAGATCCTGGCCAGGAGTATGAAGTGACTGTTCACCACCTGCCGAAGCCCATCCCTGATGGGGACCCAAACCACAAATCCAAGATCATCTTTGTGCCTGGTAAGTGCCCTTCCAAGCAGCCACTTGGTACTGGGCTCTGGGTGAAGCAGCAGGGGCTCAAACAGCAGAGGCTAACTCTGCTTCACAGTGGCTGCAGACCCAGGGGCTGCTGTGCCTCCAGCCGAGGCCTTTATGTCTCGAAGGCTATTTGTCCTCTGTTGTATGGAGAGACCCCAGAGTGTGTTGGCAAGAAGATTCTCTCCATCTGTGCAGAAAAGTAGCTTCCATCTCAAGTGCTCAGTGGCAAGGTGCTTGTCTGGGTTTGATCCACAGTTTTACAGAAAAAAGGAAAAGAAAACAAGAATAAAAGAAAATATATATATGGGAGAAAACTGGAGTAAACCAGGAATCTCTGGTTACATGAAGCAAGCTCTGAACTCAGGAGGAATATGCTTGAGTCAGGAGGGACTCCTAAAAGAAGAGGCTGTCACTGCCAGCCAGGTTGCCCCAATTTGATGGGATCTCTGGCCAGGGGCAGGTAGCTAGCCCTGGAACAGGCTGTGAAGGTGTGTCTTGGAACAGCCTCCCCAGATGCATAACAGTCTTGCTCTGCCCCCCTCCCCTACTGTGTAAAAAGTCTGTAAGAACAGGCTGGGTGTGATGGCTCACACCTTTAATCCCAGCGTTTAGGAGGCAGAAGCAGGTGAATCCTTGTGAGTTTGAGGACAGCCTGGTCTATAGTGAGCTCCAGGACAGCCAGGGCTATGTAGAGTGACCCTGTCTCAAAAACCAAAACAAAAGCACCAAAATCTGTACGAACAAATTTCCTAAAGGCAGAGACTTACCAATTTCTCTCTTATTGGGGTCGGCAGACTGTGAGGACAGCAAGATGAAGATGACTACCTCATGCGTGAGCTCAGGTAACTGGCTGACCTAGGAGACCTTGACCTGGGCACTACTGTAACTCGCACTCAGTAACTTTAACTTGCACTTAGTAAAGTTGGGTATGTGTACAATTGTGTACTGGCCCATACACACATGCCCACGTAGGCACACGTACCTCCCCTCACTTCCAACCTGCACTGTGCGCCCTTGGCAGGCAGCCTTTGGGATCCCAACATCACTGTGGAGACCTTGGACACACAGCATCTGCGAGTGGACTTCACCCTGTGGAATGAATCCACCCCCTACCAGGTCCTGCTGGAAAGTTTCTCCGACTCAGAGAACCACAGCTGCTTTGATGTCGTTAAACAAATATTTGCGGTACTTGTATTTCATACCCTTTCAGACATAGATTAAAATACCTCTCAAATCCTTCACCTTCCTCCATACTGGTCCTAGCTAATCCTGTTGCTAGAGCCCAGCCTGGACTCAGGCACACTTGGTAGCTCTCTTTCCTCTCAGGAGGTAGAGCGCGCTGGTGAGAAGAGTAGTTTATGAACATAGGTAACATGGCTGAGGAATCGTCAGACTATAAATCTAAATACAGAAGTCTAAATCTCGAAGTGAAGCTCATATTGAACTGCAGAACGGAAGAGGCAGAATCAAAGTCTCTGCAGAGCCAGGAGGGAGAAGCAGATTTAAGCTGGTCGTAAGATACGTAGTTGTTAACTAAAATTTTATTTTATCCCATCAATTTAGTGGGAACTTGGTTTAATAAACTCAGTTGATTTGCATTCAGTAGATGCAAGGTAAAGTTTTGCAGTCCTTAAATAACATAAATTAAACTTAAAGTCTGCTTATACCTTTGAAGGCCTTGGGCAAATTGCATCGTAAACTTGAGGTTAAGGGAACTAAATACTGGAGTAGTGGGAGGGTTAAGTGGCAAGAATCCTTCAGTGGCAAGCTCAGGTACTTTGTTTTTGGAGGCAGAGTTTCTCTGTGTAGTCCTGGCTCTCATAGAACTCCCTCTGTAAAACAGGCTGGCCTCTAACTCAAAGGGATCCATCTGCCTCTGCCTCCTGAGAGCTGTGTGCGCGCCCCACCAGAGCGCAGCTATGTTTTGTTACTTTCTATGTTTTCTTGATAGTTCTCTGTTTTGAGGTCATCTCATCTATTACTGACTCCTCAGTTAGTATTCCCCCTTCACTGTCCCACCCACATTCTCCTCACCCCATTCAGTCCATGGTCTCTACATCTCCACAGTCTTGCCTGGTCTCTCTTTATTTGGCTGTGTTTATTGAATTTTATTTTGAATTTTAAAAATAAGTGAAGGCATTTATTTAAGGAATAGATGAGGCCAGGTGAGAGCAGAGAGAGTGCTGTGCACCCTATATCCCTGCTGTATATACATAGGTTGGAGCCCTAGGCCCCAGCAGCCAGAGCAAAGAGAGGACTGCCCATTACTAAATATGCATATAAGTTCACGTCAGGCTAGTCACTCTGCTGAAATATTAACTTTTCTGGACTAGACATCAGGAAACCATTTCTCCCTCTGGCAGTTATAAGGGAGGCACTGGTCCACAGAGGGCCACTTTCCCAGCAGACACCACCAGGGTCTTACTCAGCTAGCTTCTTCCACCCCTCTCTCCAGCCCAGGCAAGAAGAATTCCATCAGCGAGCTAATGTCACATTCACTCTAAGCAAGTTTCACTGGTGCTGCCATCACCACGTGCAGGTGAGTCGGGAGAGCGGTGGGAGAGCATGGGCAGGTGGCCTTCCTTCCTTCAGAGGGAACAGAAACAAGGCAGGCATTGGGGAGCTCCAGCCACTCCTGCTAGGAGCCTCTGCTCGCAGCACCATTCTGCCTTTCTCCTGCTGGTCCTCCCAGCCTGGTAGGGGCTTTACCCTTTGGTATGGGTAGGAGACCTTATTGAAAACTAAGTAGGGAAGACGGGTTGAGTCTTACTGTATTTCTCAGGCTGGCCTGAGGAGGCTACCTTGGCTTGCCAGCAGCTGGATGTAGGTGCACACCCCCATATGCTGTTCAACAGTGGTGTGGAGATCTGAGCCTGGCCAAGCAGGGTCTCTCGCTCACAGATTGCTTCTTTTGCCATGAGGGTATGGGTTGGCATCTTCTTCACCTTTCTGCTCCCCCAGGTCCAGCCCTTCTTCAGCAGCTGCCTAAATGACTGTTTGAGACACGCTGTGACTGTGCCCTGCCCAGTAATCTCAAATACCACAGGTAGGAGAGAAAGAGTGGTTCTTGGTGTGTGTGGGGTAAGGCACTGTCCACTGGAGAGGAGTTCTGACTGTGGGGAGAGGGGGGTTAGCTTAGAGCTGCTGGTACCTATGGTGGAGTGCAGATGACAACCCCGGGTTCCCTCCTCAGTGCCTTTCACTAGCTCTGCACCCGAAGGCAGAGGACTTAACCTTTCTTATCAACTGTTTCCTTGGCCAAAAAATTAGATAGCTATTCTCGGAGAGTTAGGACTATGTACCATGGAAGCACTTTAACATGCCAAGTTCTAATATGAGAAAAATTGAGGTGCAGATATTAATTTGCCCATATTCACATACCAAAGCCATAACCCCAGGTTCTTACTTGAGCTTATAGGGATTTGTAGGGGTTGGCAGCCACATGTCCCTGGCTCTCTGCTTCTGCCACATGCAGATCAGACAGGGGCCAGTGTGACACTGTGGTGGACGGAGCCCTGGCCCCTTGGGAAGAGGCTCCATGGAGAAGGCTACACCAAGTGTAGCTATGCCTGTCTGCAGAGTTAAGGTTGTCATCCCTATCTAATGGGTGGAGGTCATCAGTGGGCATCTCTGATAGGTTAAGGCCATTGCTGGGCATTTGTGACTGGCTTAGATGATTGCTCATCATTAAGACTAACCCTGTCCCTGTTTCCTTTTGTTCTATTACAGTTCCCAAGCCAGGTAAGTCCTTTCTTCAGTCAAGGTCATTCCCAAGGGACCACATGAGGTCCCAGCTGATCCCTGGGCCATCCCAGAAGGCATACTGCATCCACAGCTAGCCAGAGGGTGACATCATCAGTGTAGCCTGGTACAAGCCATAGCTGACAGGGCCTGGGCTGGGGGTGTGGGGCCCCTGCCCAGACTCACTGTGCTCTGTTAGTTGCAGACTACATTCCCCTGTGGGTGTATGGCCTCATCACACTCATCGCCATTCTGCTGGTGGGATCTGTCATCGTGCTGATCATCTGTATGACCTGGAGGCTTTCTGGTAAGGACTACGCCGTTGCTTCCCCGTTCCCTCAGGCTTCTCTCTGGCAAAGTGGCAGTCATCATGATACAGGCACCATAAGGCTGTGGTGAGGATTGAAGGGGGTGATGAATGAGGGGTCTTTCCTCAGAGCCAGGCGCATGGCATTTGCTCAAGGCTGTCCACTACAGTGAAATTTTGTAAAAGTTAGTATTTCTAAAGTCAGCAGGTTGGAAGGACCTAGTGTGGAATTTCCCTGCATCAGCCATGATCAGTCAAACAGCAGCCTACACAACTTCATCCCCAAGTCCCCAGCCTTTGCCTCTGAGGTCAGAGAGGAATCTGAGGGACAGCAGGGTGTGGCTGAAAGGAGCAGACCCTGAACTCACAAGGGAAGACCCTCACTCTCCACCAGCTTTGTAGTCACAGGAGACCTAATCTTAGATTCCATTTCCTCTTCTGTAAAAGAGGACACTCGGACCTCCACGAGTCTAGAGTAACCCTGCTCATTCCCTGTCTACTCCTGCCCTGGCTGAGTTTTAACAGGGAGAAGGTGTGTTGCCTAGGCTGACCCTGTCCTGTGCTAGAATGGATCTTTGGTCCTCTGGGAAACCTGCCTCCACACTTGCTGATGTTCATCCATATCATGGTTTATCTTGAATTGTGGGGTCCACAGATTCTGGGAAGGGTCACATGACATTCCGTGTGATGTCGAAGTGTGTCCAGCTGCTATTACATTTTCTACGGCTTCCTCGAGTGTCCCCACCACAGGGAAGAGAAAAGGAGAAAACTCACTCACTAGTCATTGGAGTATCTTTGACAATCCTGAGCAAAGGCCCAAAGAACAGGGACTGAAATTAAGAGTCTAAATCACTTCTTTAGGAACTGAGATGTAACTCAGGGGTAGAGCCCTTGCCCAATATGCCCAAGGCCCTGGTTTCCCTCCCGGTCACTGTCATCCAAGGAGAGCAATTACTTAAGAGTCTAGTTCCCTTTCTTTACTTCAAGGACACCAGGAGGAGGAAATGTCGAAAGGACCATGGGGGCTGCTGCTGTCAGGAAGTGTTGTAAGATGTCTGCTTCCTGCATGGACTGCCCTTCCCTCCAGTGGAGTCTGCTCATAGAGGCTTGAGTGGCAGGACTGCAGAAAGGGGCCAGGGAGTCCACCCCAGCTCAGGTCTGTGGCTCCCAGCCTGGAGAAGCCACAGAAGAATCCAGACCCTAGCTGACTGAAGGGCCCAGCACTTCGCACATAACCTTGAGAATGTCCCTCCATAGCCCCACTCCTCAGAAACAATGGGGTGTCAGAGGCATCAGTCCCTGTTCACCTAGCTTACTGGAGCAGCTGACCCAGGGCTCACACCTACACAGCCACAAGACCTGTTCTCTGCAGAGGCCCAGAAATGTCTAGTGGTCACTGGCTGGTGTTGCTCCCCTTGTCCACCTGTATCATTAAGCAGCCGTCCATCAGACATCTGTGAGCCCTTCAGTTGTTGTTTCTCTTTGGAATAAGCCGCTCCATAGATTTCTTTTCCTTGCAGGCGCCGATCAAGAGAAACATGGTGATGACTCCAAAATCAATGGTCAGTAGCGCATGCTCTGTGGGGTCTGCCTGCTTTCTGAAGCCTGCTGGGTTCCTGGGGTAGATAGATCTGTTGTGTCTCTGGTCAAACTCCTGAGTCCTTTCAGAAGGCCCTATCCTTACGTAGGACACAAGTCTCCACCTCATACAGAGAGGGCTTTGGGATGCTCCAAACATCCTTCTTAATTTAATTGCTTAGACAAAGAAGAGAAGGTGAACATTTTTCAGGGAAAACCCTTCCTGAATGGGCGTTTCTCTTCCATGGGCATTGTACCTTTAATTCTTCTGATTTATTTTGATTTATGAGGTCCCACTATGCAGCCTTGGCTGGCCTGCAACTTTCTATGTAGATCAGGCATAGAGAACTCCTGCCTCTGCCTCCCGAGTGCTGGGATTAAAGGGGTGCACCACTATGTCTGGCTTTCTACCCCTTTTTCATTTAAAATGATGAAAATATCAGCCAAAGACCAGCTGGCGCTATGTGGAGGAGACTGGAGGCAGCGAGGAGGGAGGGAGACTGGTTCCTGCTCACACAGGGCCCACACTGCTTCCTCATATATCACAAGGCAACATAGCAGCATCTGGTCTACCAGAAGGCTGTTTGCCGAAGGTAGAAAGTCAGACTCTGCCTTCAGTGCAGGTAGTTCACAGGCTGACTCTGGAGCCGTGGTCCTCAACCTTCCTAATGCTGTGACCCTTTAATACAGTTCCTCATATTGTGGTGACCCCAACCATAAAATTATGTTTGTTGTTACTTCATAATTATAACTCTGCTACTGTAATTCATGACATAAATATCTGATATGCAGGCTATCTGATATACAATCCTGTGAAAGGGCCGTTCAACCCCCGAAGGGTTAAGAACCGCTACTCTAGAGAGCAATGCCCAGGTCCAGTCCTTGGCATGAGGATCAGCACACGTTTCTTTGTCTCTTCCAGGCATCTTGCCCGTAGCAGACCTGACTCCCCCACCCCTGAGGCCCAGGAAGGTCTGGATCGTCTACTCGGCCGACCACCCCCTCTATGTGGAGGTGGTCCTAAAGTTCGCCCAGTTCCTGATCACTGCCTGTGGCACTGAAGTAGCCCTTGACCTCCTGGAAGAGCAGGTTATCTCTGAGGTGGGGGTCATGACCTGGGTGAGCCGACAGAAGCAGGAGATGGTGGAGAGCAACTCCAAAATCATCATCCTGTGTTCCCGAGGCACCCAAGCAAAGTGGAAAGCTATCTTGGGTTGGGCTGAGCCTGCTGTCCAGCTACGGTGTGACCACTGGAAGCCTGCTGGGGACCTTTTCACTGCAGCCATGAACATGATCCTGCCAGACTTCAAGAGGCCAGCCTGCTTCGGCACCTACGTTGTTTGCTACTTCAGTGGCATCTGTAGTGAGAGGGATGTCCCCGACCTCTTCAACATCACCTCCAGGTACCCACTCATGGACAGATTTGAGGAGGTTTACTTCCGGATCCAGGACCTGGAGATGTTTGAACCCGGCCGGATGCACCATGTCAGAGAGCTCACAGGGGACAATTACCTGCAGAGCCCTAGTGGCCGGCAGCTCAAGGAGGCTGTGCTTAGGTTCCAGGAGTGGCAAACCCAGTGCCCCGACTGGTTCGAGCGTGAGAACCTCTGCTTAGCTGATGGCCAAGATCTTCCCTCCCTGGATGAAGAAGTGTTTGAAGACCCACTGCTGCCACCAGGGGGAGGAATTGTCAAACAGCAGCCCCTGGTGCGGGAACTCCCATCTGACGGCTGCCTTGTGGTAGATGTCTGTGTCAGTGAGGAAGAAAGTAGAATGGCAAAGCTGGACCCTCAGCTATGGCCACAGAGAGAGCTAGTGGCTCACACCCTCCAAAGCATGGTGCTGCCAGCAGAGCAGGTCCCTGCAGCTCATGTGGTGGAGCCTCTCCATCTCCCAGACGGCAGTGGAGCAGCTGCCCAGCTGCCCATGACAGAGGACAGCGAGGCTTGCCCGCTGCTGGGGGTCCAGAGGAACAGCATCCTTTGCCTCCCCGTGGACTCAGATGACTTGCCACTCTGTAGCACCCCAATGATGTCACCTGACCACCTCCAAGGCGATGCAAGAGAGCAGCTAGAAAGCCTAATGCTCTCGGTGCTGCAGCAGAGCCTGAGTGGACAGCCCCTGGAGAGCTGGCCGAGGCCAGAGGTGGTCCTCGAGGGCTGCACACCCTCTGAGGAGGAGCAGCGGCAGTCGGTGCAGTCGGACCAGGGCTACATCTCCAGGAGCTCCCCGCAGCCCCCCGAGTGGCTCACGGAGGAGGAAGAGCTAGAACTGGGTGAGCCCGTTGAGTCTCTCTCTCCTGAGGAACTACGGAGCCTGAGGAAGCTCCAGAGGCAGCTTTTCTTCTGGGAGCTCGAGAAGAACCCTGGCTGGAACAGCTTGGAGCCACGGAGACCCACCCCAGAAGAGCAGAATCCCTCCTAGGCCTCCTGAGCCTGCTACTTAAGAGGGTGTATATTGTACTCTGTGTGTGCGTGCGTGTGTGTGTGTGTGTGTGTGTGTGTGCGTGTGTGTGTGTGTGTGTGTGTGTGTGTGTGTGTGTGTGTGTAGTGCCCGGCTTAGAAATGTGAACATCTGAATCTGACATAGTGTTGTATACCTGAAGTCCCAGCACTTGGGAACTGAGACTTGATGATCTCCTGAAGCCAGGTGTTCAGGGCCAGTGTGAAAACATAGCAAGACCTCAGAGAAATCAATGCAGACATCTTGGTACTGATCCCTAAACACACCCCTTTCCCTGATAACCCGACATGAGCATCTGGTCATCATTGCACAAGAATCCACAGCCCGTTCCCAGAGCTCATAGCCAAGTGTGTTGCTCATTCCTTGAATATTTATTCTGTACCTACTATTCATCAGACATTTGGAATTCAAAAACAAGTTACATGACACAGCCTTAGCCACTAAGAAGCTTAAAATTCGGTAAGGATGTAAAATTAGCCAGGATGAATAGAGGGCTGCTGCCCTGGCTGCAGAAGAACCCGAGAGAGCCTGCGGGTGGCGTCTGGGCAAGAGGGGAGTGGCCTGTGGATTGAGTATTAGGAAGGAGCCAGAGCTCAGGGTGGAGAGAGCTCTGTGGGGCTAGGGTGGGAGCAGCTGGGGACTCCTCTCATGAGTGGATCTGTTGCCCTACGGGGGAGGAAACTTCATGCCAAATATACCCAGAAGTCTTCTCAGATCAGTTCTTTAGAAAGAGCTGGTATAGAAATGGGTGATGTAAAACTTGAGAAGCAGGAAGAGGCGTGTGAAATCCTGTGCTCTCTCAAGTGCTGGCTGCCAGTCCGTGGGAGGGCTGCGGCATGTGATTCTTCATGGGCTGCAGCCACCAGATCCCTGGAGAGCTCTACCTCGGGGTACAGTGAGGGAGTTGAGAAAGATGTGAGGGTAGTGGGCATGGGGGCGTGGCATAACAGGAGAACTCGGGAGGCCCTCAAGGTCAGAGGAAAGTATGTCACTGTATAACTACAGTAAGAGAGGTTGTTTAAAGTAGCTCCAGGGCGCCCTCATGGGGCAGACAGCAGCCTTGTGGCGTAGGTTCTAGAGAATGCACAGGTCTTCCTAGACTTAGGTGAGAAAAGGACCATGAAATGCTGTGGGAAGCACGAATTCAGTGATTGTGTGTGTGCATATGTGTGTGCAGTAATGAAGACTTAATAAAGTTGCTGTATTGGTAAGAACTCATAGTTGTTATTGAATCACCTCTTACCATAGGTCAGACACGTCTTGCCTAGCATTAGCAAGCCCTGAGGTTCCAAGTCTCACTGTGTGGCCTGTATTCAACCCTGCAGCAGCCAAGTGAGAAAGAGAAAGCCCCTCCCACCCATCAGCCTTTCCCAGCTCTATTTCTTCAGAAATTCAGGCAGCAAGGGCCCTTGGATCTAGACACCAGTCAAGCCTATGGCATCTGCCACCCTAGTTTCAGATACGAACTTAAACGTAAGTTCTCCCAGCAGCAAATCAGCCCCACATCAGCCCAGAACTGCTCTCTACCATGTCTGACTCCACGTAGGGCTCCCAGCCCTCAGCTTCTAGCTGCTGTCATTAGATCATATCAGTACATTAGTTCTTCTGCTCGATTTCTTTCTCCTGAGATCTTATAGAGACATCCATACATCATACAGTTCACAACTGTCCCTTTGCAGCTGAGTGGCTTGGCATATTCAGAGTTCAGTGACAAACAGTGTAATCAGCTTTAGAACACTCGTATACCCCAGAAAGAAGCCTGGTGTGCCTCCCCCCGCACCCCCACCTCCTCAGCCCCAGGTAGCACCAGGTCTGCTTTCTTTCATTTTCTAGACATGTCTGTTCTAGATTTTCCATATACTAGGATCAGAATTCTCAGGGGCTTCTTGGCTCATGTTCTTCATACCACTTCCTCCTTAGAGGTCTTTGCTCATCATGAATGTTAGAAATTCTAGAAACTGGTGCCTGCTGTCAGACAAACACCAAGATCACCAAGAACATCAAAACCATTCCTTTATGCTTGTATTATTCTGAACCGTGCCTAATGAAACTGTTTTGGCCTGGCATGGTGCCACATTTGAGTCTCAACAGGAGTTCCACGCCAACCTTGGTAATAGTAAGACCCTCTCTCAAGACAGGAAACAAGGTGGCTCCACAGGTAAAGGGGCTTGCACCCCCACCCCCACCCCCACCCCCCACCACAGCTTTGATGTCCTAAGTTCAATCCCCAGGGCCTGCCTGGAAGGAGAGAGTCTGATCTCAACACAGATTTCATGGCTGGCACACACACATGACACTGAGTATGTAGGCACACATGCCAGTAACTAGGAATGAGAGGACCCCTGTTTGGGAGACTAGGTGTGGCTCAGCAATAGAGTACTTGTCTAGCACACATGTGCCTCAGGAAAAAACAGAAAAAGATGGCGGAAGAGCACTTGCTGCTTTCTCAGAGGACCCAGGCTCAGTATTCAGCACCCACATGGCAGCTCACAACCGCCTCTAACTCCAATTCCAGGGGATCCAGTGTGCTCTTTTGGCCTCTTCAGGCACCAGGCATACCCATGCACACAGTGCACATACATACATGAAGGCAAACCACTCACACACACAAGTCGTTTAAGATCTTATTTACACACACACACCCCCCACCACCACCACCAGAAGCCAGCCGCTGCCACCATGTGCTGCTTTCTTGGCTCTTTGCCTATCTCCTAGAAAGTTGCAGGGTGAGGCTTAGTAGAACACATCAGTCAGCACGTGACCAGGGGGCATGGGACCTGTACTCCTGACAGGCATTTCCCTGCATCTCTAGGCAAACTCCTGAGTGCACTCTCCTGTCTTGAGCCTAATTGAGAAATGAGGTGTGTGTGTGTGTGTGTGTGTGTGTGTGTGTGTGTGTGTGGTGGTGGGGATGAACAAGGAAAGAGTAAGGGACAATTAGAGGTGACCTGGGTGTCACTTGATAGAGTGTTTCAGTCCAGATCTAGTTTCTTGGCACTGCTTCGGAAGGCTCACACGCAAGTCCCTTAGCCAGGCTTCCAGCTGCATTGGAGCTGACATCTGTGATGGGAGAGGAAGGTGGGTTTGGTTAGTTTTTATTTACCTGTGAAAATGAAACAGGTAAGGTCTGCGGCTCAGTGACAGATGGCTCGCTCAGCCTGAGACCCTGGGTTGCATCCCCAGTCCCGGAAGTAAGACAAGAAAACTTGAAAATAAAGTAGGGACTCAGGAGGAGGGTGGTATCCTGGAGACGCAATGGGCAGTTAGATTCCCATTCTAAATAAGTGAAAGAGCAGGCTTTGCCCTACCCTGGCGCCTCCAGAGGAGACCTGCTCACCAAGGGCCACCAGGCGATACTGTAGGCTCCAGCCTGTGTAAGAGAGCAACATCCCAAGAGCTCTTTGGCACAGTCAGTGCAAGGCTGGCACTGAAATTCAGGACTTGCGTCTCACAAGTCAGACGTGTTAGACAGAAAGTTCCTTACAAAGAGCATCCCGGCCCTGTTCAGAAGCTGAGCAGCTTTAGATCAACAACTTTCCCAGGCTCCAGGTTGCTCTCTCTAAAAAGGGCACCACATTAGTTCCTACCTCATAGCTGTCTGTAAGGGACGGGTGAAGTTCACATGAGAGGAGCTGACTTCTCCACACCCAGGAAGTGCTGGAACATTTTAACCACAACCGGGTCCCTCTGTGGCTCCTCCATCACACTGCTGCCTCTCCCCACAGGCCCAGCGGCTTCCTCCCTCAGTCGGAGCCTCTGACCTGGTTCTGGGCTTGAGCAGCTTGTGTGTCCTCAGGCACTGCTCAGCCTCTTCTTCTGCTGCTTCCTGCCCTCTCCCTCTAGTGTTTGCTTTCTGAGATTATCAAAGCTATCTCTGCGCAGGATTGGCTCACACCAAGTGAATATATCATTGTGGGAACGTAGCCACAGGGCAGCACACTAGAGCGTGTTACGGAAGATTCTATTCTGGAGGCTAACACAAGGAGCTGGCAGGGTAGCATGCTCCTGGCTGTCACATCACCCCATCCCCAAGTGGCTCCCAGGGCCATCTACTTGGTCCTGCTCTTCCTCCAGCTCTCTCAATTGTGGCCTCTGCTGGCACCAGGTCCCCATGCCAGCCCTGTCCATTTTGAACAGTGAAGGTGGGTGGTCACTGCATGGAGAGAGCCTTTGTCTGTTACTGGAACTTGGCATCCTCTGTTTCTTTGCTTACGGATGAGTTAAGGTCTTGTCGAGCCTGCCCTGTCCACTCCTCACCTGGATACTTTTCCTATAGGATCACCCTTGGGTTATGGGCACCTTAGTAGGAGGTGGATCCTTCATCTCAGACTGGAGAAAGTGATGTAACCGTGGTCTGAGAAGGGCGTGACCACACCTTGGCAAGATGCTTCCATTGGTTAACCTTTTCTTCCACGAAACCAGCTTAGAAAGTGAAAGTCAGTTTTGCTTTCAGCTACAATTGAGCTTAAACACAGGGAATGTTGACCCCACTGAGCAGCTGACATCTGAAGGCTCCTGTGAAGTGAAGCTCTAAGAGGTGACAGAAGGTGGCTTAGAGTGGCTGCAGGTGGCTTCAGTAGCTTCTTATCCCCCAGTGCTTCAGGAAAAGGAGCTGCAGCCACCGACAGGTGACTGTTGAGGAATGAGCCAGCGGCTCTGCACCTTGGTCTGGTGCCCCAGGGTGTGATTTTGTCCTCTTCCTTGTCAGCAGTACTGCACCACCACCATTTACCCCGGGGCAGCCTCCCTGTCCCTACACTAAACCAGTCCTCCAGAGATCTCCTCCAGTTTTCTCGGGTGTCTCTGAGGAACTCCAGCTGACCAGAGCCAACAGGCACTGCTGGCTTACCTGGAAGATGTGTCTAAATATGTATAACAGGCCTGGACAGACTTAGGAAGAAATGAAAGCGTGCTGCTACATTGTCCTGGAGTTGTTTTCTGTATATATACATTTTGGCTTGTGAGATTTATCACACGGGCTTGAGAAAAAACAAACCAAAACATTTTGGTATATACACCTCATTTAATTAAAAAAGTGTTCTTACCTTTATTTATTTGTGTATTTATTTTATGTGTGGTGTGAGGAAGGGCACGTGCACGCACCAGGGTGGTCGTAAACATCCATGGGACACAGCTCCTTCCATCCCGAGGGGGCCCAGCTCAGTGGCAAGCGCCTTTACTCTCAGAACCATCTTGTTTGCCCACTGCATTCCATTCTTTGTTTTGGTTTTTGAAACAGGGTTTCTCTGTGTAACTCTGACTGTCCTGGAACTTGATCTGTAGACCAAGCTAGCCTTGAACTCAGAGAAATCCACCTGCCTCTTTGCTCCTGAGTGCTGGGATCAAAGGTGTGCACCCCTCCTTTATCTTCCCCTTCTTTTCATTCTCTTTTCTGTGTGCGTGCATTGCTCTCTCTCTCTCTCAAAACATTTATTTATTTATTTATTTATTTATTTATTTAATGTATGTAAGTACGCTGTTGCTTTTTTCAGAGACACCAGAAGAAGGAGTCAGATCTCATTACGGATGGTTGTGAGTCACCATGTGGTTGCTGGGAATTGAACTCATGACCTCTGGAAGAACAGTCAGTGTTCTTAACCTCTGAGCCATCTCTCCAGCCCCCCCCCCCCTTTTCATTTTTAACATGTCCCTTCAAGCTACCATGGTACCTGATTTTTGTTTTGTTTTGTGTGTACGTGTTTAAATGTATTTATTTGTTTGATCTATATATCTGTACACCATCTATGTCCGGTGATTAGCGAAGCCAGAAGAGAGCATCAGATCCCCTGGGACTGGAGTTGTCCCTTGAGACTGGTGGTTGCTGGGAGTTGAACCTGCATCTTTTGGAAGAGCAGCCAGTGCTCTTGACTTTTGAGCCACCTCTCCAGACCCTACAACTTTGGTTCTACTGGTTTGCCTGAAACTCTCTCGTCTCCTTCCTGTGTTTCTGTTTGTTGGTGTTTTGTGCTGTTTTGAAGCAATGGCCTTATTTATACCCTACACTTCTACTTGAGTGCAGAGCCACACAGTAAGAGCAGATGGTTTCTTGCTAGGCATGTTGCTGTAGTCCCAGCCAACTGTGCAGACTGAGGCAGGAGGATTCCTTGAACCTAGGTGTTTGAAACCTGTCTGAGCAGTATAGTGAGAACCTGTCTCATACAAGCAGATTATCTCTCCTGCTTTCCATCCTGGTAAGCTACTCATGGAGTAAAAGGAAAACGGAAACAACTGGGAAATTCCTCTGTAAACAACAGAAGGTCTGAGATGGCCCAGGCCCCAGTCTCTGCCTCCCCGAATCACATGCCAAATGCTTCTCTAAGGTGCCACAACACCAACACCAACCTACAAAAATAATGACAAATGTCACAGTGACATTTAAGAATTCAGTGAGGAAATCAGGACAGGAATGGTCTTAAACCACACAGGAAGCTTGTCACAAGTCTCAAGTTTTTATTTTCAGAACAGAGTCTGGTTTTATTTTTAAAAGGGGGGGGGGAATGTGATGAATGCTAGCGAGGTGCCACTTCTCTGCCTCTTCCGGGCTTGCTGTCCCAGCTCTGGGCCCCCACATCGGCCGGCTTCCCAGAGCATGGTTAACAGGCACAGTCTTGGTTGGATGACACAGGGCACTCCTGTTTCCTTGAGAGGCTAAAGAGGGTCTCCTAAACCCCCAAATTCTAAGCCAGCCCTGGGAACACAGTGAGACACCCACTAAAAGAAATGTTTAAAAGATGGGATGCAAGTCTTTAGAGAGAGCACAGACTGAATAAGACTTGGTGTTGGGGATGTTGAGCGGCAGGCTGACAAGCATTCGTCAAGCGTGCCTGAGGCCCTAGGTTTAAACCTCAGTACTACAAAGTAATTAACTTGTTTTTAAAACTCAGGTACCAGGCCCTCAGCCTCTATGCTCAGAGGCTAGGAGCCCACGAGGCTAAATTCTGAGCCTAGCCTTCCTTCCATAGTCCATTCTTCGGGACTCAGGACAGTGTACTATTCTGGTCATGACACTTTGGGGACATCTCAAGTCTGATCCCTGTCTACAGATACCCTAGAAAGCAAGAGATGAAACAAAGAGGCCTTCCTAGTAGGTCATGTGTGAATGGAACAGGGGAATGACTGAAAAGAGCCAAAATAAATAGCCCAGAGGAAGGAACCAGCCCTGAGTCAGACACTCACAGAAGACTTGTAGATGATGTACAGGACCTGTGCTGGGCCCTCACTAGGCCCTCAGCAACCCTGGCCTCACTCACACGTGGCCATGTGACCATGTCTCTTGATGTACCAAGGAAATGTCAGCCTTCCTGTCCTAAATCCAGTGGCAGTCTCTCAGCAGCAGACAGCATTTCCACAGCAGAGGGACAGCTATCCAAACAGTAGAAAGAGGGTGGGTTGGGGGCCAGCCAGAGCCGGCCATGGCTCAGAGATCATTTCTTTTCACAGTCATTGAAATTAGGTAGCAAGAAACACAGCGAAGCTGGGGGACACAGTCAGAGCACTGGGAGCAGCTGCAGCCCCCGCCCGGGCCTTAGGCCCAGGACCATGAGTCCAGTCAGAAGGACAGTCAGCCAGGTTGAGGAGAAAAGGCAGGCTTACTGTGAAAAGCAGCTAGTCGGCCGAAGTCGAGAGAGCAGGAGTATAGAGCGCAGACTGTAAACACCCTCCACACGGCCCACATTAGCTGGGCAGGCCCACGAGTGTTCCAGCTCAGCCGTCCACACTTCTGTCCACATAGATACCCTCAGCCCATAGCCCTGGGCAGCTGAATAAGAGGGGCCCCATACAGCCCTTGGTTCTCAGAAGGTCCTAACAGAGGCAAAGGGAATGAGGGACATGGGCCTGGCTGCTAAGTTACTAGTCAGTGACTTGGCACTCTGGGCCTTCCCCTGTGCTTGGCTTTAGAGGACCCTGCGATGCCTGTCCCCCACCCTAGCTGGCAAACCTCCCTCAGTTCTCCCAGCCTAAGGCCAGACATGGTACAGAAGCAGAGCCCTCCTCAAGTCCACCTGGACAGTTCCTCTCTGACTACCTTTACGGCAGCGTTATGACCAGACTCTTCAAGCCCCAACTCAAAGAACACTACCCCAGAGGCCTAAACAGTAAAATGGTACGGTGTTCAAACCTAGCAGGTAACAGACAGAACTACAGATCATTTTTTTCTGGTCTCTTGTCTAGGTTCATTACGCCACATAAAACTCCCAAAATAGAAGGAGAGGAACCCTCCCGCCCCCAACCCCATTGTCGGGGAGAGTATACCCCAGCCTGGCTCCTTGTTGGGGTGAGTATACCCCAGCCTGGCTCCTTGTTGGGGTGAGTATACCCCAGCCTGGCTCCTTGTTGGGGTGAGTATACCCCAGCCTGGCTCCTTGTGCCTTCTGAACCTTGATTGCCCTCAGAATACATATCCTGCCTTAAAGACCCCAAGGATGACATCCCTCATGAAGCCTGCAGGAGCCAACCCTGACTTCCCTTGAAGGACAATCCTAAGGACAGCCTCTCCAGGGAACCCTGCTGGGGAAGGCTAGGCAGGAGGGCTCTGCAGTGTGCCTTCTCCCTGAAGAGATCTGAAGCAGAGGAGAGGTGAAAGGTCACACACCCTCTCTGCTCTGTGCCAAGTTTTCTAAAGGCACCGGTGCTACTGCCCGGGTCCCTAAGAGGCCTGACCTCACATACATTTGAACACGCTAAAGCAGTTGCTCTGAACCCAATTCCAACCCGGCTGGCACCAACACAGGAAGGATAATTATTCTGGTGCAGAGGGAGGAACAAAGGGAGAGCAAGCCAATGGCTGGTACTCCACAGACCCTGTAATATCTGGCACCGAATCCCAAGGGGATCCAGTGGCCCTGTTGAATGCAACTTCTGAGTGTTTGATTTTTTTTTTCAAGCAGCATCAGTGTGTGATGCACTGGAAATCGAAGCACAGAGGTAGAGTGCGTGCTCACCCAAGAAAGGGTGGGTGTTTGGTCCTTCCATAGAGACCTGCTCCTCCCCAGGCTGAGCAGAGAGGGGCAGGAGGGAGGAAGACCCTGGGCGAGCTTCTCCCTTGGAGTACAGCAACCGAGCAACAACTCCATCGAGGGGACGGTGGTCATCAGTCCAGGTAGGAAAGCATGGTGGTAGGTGTGTTGTGAAGCAAGGCCTCTCTAGATCTCCTTCCCACTGCAAGGGGCATGGGACTGACACCCAGAAAATACACTACACACACACACACACCCCAATGCTCACTATCCCTGCCTGAACCCCTTTCCTCCATTCTCCCCTACAGGAATAGGAATCAGGATGAAGGCGAGAAAAGCCGGTGGCACGTGTATCCAATCCCTTGTATGTCAGGACAGGGAAGAAGACCGCGGTGAACATGGGCCCTTCTTCCTCACGGTATATTGCTGGTCTCCCTCCAAGCAGTCTCTACCCACGGGGTGCAGAAGAATCCACTGGCCTTCTGCCTTATCAACACTTACCTCCAAACACAGCCAAGGGGGGGCGGAAACCCTAAAGCCAAGAACAGGGCCCCTGCCCTTCACTGCTTCAATTCTGAGAGGCAACAGCTAGAGTGTTGACATAGCCATGAGGGCCCCCTTCATTTTCCAAGTGGCCCCGCTGGGAGCCTCCCTGAGGTGGTGGTGGTGGAGGTGGGGGAGGGGCAGAGGGAGGAGCACCATAGCTGCTTCTGGCCCGACTTGGGGATACCCAACTCCCCCGGTCCCAGCAGCCCTCCAAGGCCTCCAGGCCACGGCAGCCAAGGAAAAAGAGATTCTTGAGCATAAAGATGGACAGCGGCTGTTGGTAGCTCACGACCAGGAGGCTGCGCAGCGCCAGCAAGGGCACGTCCACCAGGCAGCCGCCCAGCAAACGTAAAAGGCGGCTGCAGCTTCCGGGCCCGGAGGTCTGACCCCAGGACGGAGCTGCTGTGGCAGTGTTCAGCTCGTACAGCCAGAGCACTGGGGAGGCAAGAGTGAGGAAGTAGACGGCGATGAGCAGGTAGCGCAGGTGCGCCGGAAGCGGCACGCGGCCGTCCAGCATCAGCTCCACCAGTGTAAAGCTGTCCAGCAGGTCCAGACACGTGCCCAGGAAGCAGCCCGCGGCGCGATGCTGCTGTGGCTGCAGGAGCAGGGGACCCGCCGAGCCCGGGGGCGCGCCCGCCTCGCTAATGGCACGCACTAGGCTGTAGAGCAGCGGCACGGACAGCGCCATGGTAAGGCGAAAGCCCGTGGTGCCAAAGGGCGCGCGCAGCTCGATGAGGTCCAGGATGGATGTGCCCAGGATGAGCACCACCTTAGGGGTGAAAGCGATGGAGTAGATGAGCCAGGCCAGGTACGCAAAAGCGAACTCGCCCGCTGCCCCAGTCGTCCCCGGCCCGGCTCCGGAGCCTCCAGAACCTCCTCGGCCCCCGCGAGCCTTGGCCCCGGCCCCCGCCGACGCCGCTGCGGATAGGTGCAGAGGCGGAGCCGAGTGGTGGTGGAGCTGGTGGTGGTTGTGCATGCTGTTCGCTGGGCCGCCCCGACGGCCCCGGCTGTTCTTGGCGAAGAAGATGGCCCAGCCCACCACCACCACGAGGTCGGTGGCGATCCAAGAGCACCAGTACAGGTCAGTGACTGCAATGAGGTACAGGTCCAGCAGACCGCCCTGCGCCAGCAGCAGCACCACAGACAGCGCCTGGTAGCCCCAGCGGCAGCCGGGGCTTGGCGAGCAGCCCCGGCGCCGACCCCTACGGCCGGAGCGAGTGGGGCGGCCGCAGCAGCAACAGCAGCACGAGCAGCAGGAGGCGGCGCCGCCGGTCCCGGTGCCGCCTGCGCCCACCGCCGAGCGGCTCCCGGGGCCCCCGACGGTGCCGGCCGCGGCGCCCGCGCCGAA
The DNA here is from genome assembly GCF_000001635.26 of Mus musculus. NCBI lineage: Eukaryota > Metazoa > Chordata > Mammalia > Rodentia > Muridae > Mus > Mus musculus. Next base: position 116,201 of record NT_039382.4, read on the forward strand.
GTCCGCGGCGGTCATGCTGCAGGAAGAGGTGGGCGTGGAAGTGGAGGAGGCGGCGGCGGGCGCGGTGGCGGAGACTGGGACGCCCCCCTGAGCTGGGGGCCCGGGGAGCGCGGCGGCGGCGGGCACCAGTGGCTTGCTGATGCTAATGCTCTCGTCGTCGTCCTCTCGCTCCGCGCCTGTGCTGCTGCTCGGGGAGCCGCCGCCTCCGCCGCGTCTGCCGCCGCACCCCCCGCGGCTGGTGCTGGTGCTGGTGCTGCTGTCGCCCGAGCCTCTCCGGCCGCGGGAGGAGCCCCCCCGGAGGAAGAGGGGCTGTAGCCGGGCTGCGGCGGGGGGCGGCGGAAAGGAGGCGGGCGCGGACGAGAGCGCGCGAGGGTGGCCCAGCGCCGGGTGCATTGTCCTCGGAGGGGCTCCAGGGGCTGCCCGGCCGCTCTCTCCCCGTCAACCTCGGGCTGACGAGGCGGCAGAGGGGAACCCGGGCCAGCCGCTGCCGCCTCCTCGCCAGCTGCTGGAACTCGCACCCGGGTCGGGAGGCAGAGAGATCCGGACTGGAGCGGCCGGACTGGGCGAGTGAAGCCGCGGGTGGCTGAGCTGGGGGAGCGCGGGGGAGCCGAGCAGACCGCCGGGACCGGAGAGGCGGGGGCGGAGGAGGGGAGCGAGCCCAGCAGGCAGCAGAAGGAGCTGGCAGCGGGGAAACCAGGACTGGATTCGAGGGAGAGAGGAGGCGAGAATAGAGGAGGAGAAAGCCTGGCTGGCTGGATCAGCAGGAAGGAAAGGAGGGAGAACTGAGGTGCCGGAGTAGAGTTGAAAGCGTATCAGGCCAGGCGGGATAGGAACATGAAGTCTCTAGCTCCACAGCCCTAAGGGCTGAACCTGAACTGCTGGGTGGCCTTGGTCTCAGTGTAGACCACAACTTCGTGCTTCCAAGCACCACTGTCCTTTCTTGCCTATCAGGAGGAAGCGCAAGCCAACTTCTCCTCTGTGCGCCAACGACCATTCTGCCATCTCCTTCCGTAAAGGCCCTGAGAACTCAATGGAAGTGATTAAAAAGTTAAATAAAAAAAGAACCAGAAAGAGCTCGGGGATGGTGTATCTCAATTGGTAGAATGACCCGCCTTGTATGCATCCAGTCCTGGGTTCCAACCCACCACCAGAAACCAAACCAAACAAACACCACCCCCAATTCTATTATTCAGAAGGAGCACTCCCAACCAAGTACTGCATTTTCACACATCCAAAGCTGTCCTCCCCTCGGAGATCTTCAGTTTCCAGTTAATGAAAAGGCTCCCTGAATATAATTGCTGAGAAGAGGGCTTAGGAAGAGGGTGGGGTGCAAATACCACTGTCTAGTCCTGGGGTAGGGGAGGCCAGGGCCAGGGCAGGAAGCCACTCTGGAGACCTGGGGTGGGGCAGTTGCTTGCTTAGCCAGGCTCATCTTTGGTATTCTGAAAGGTTTGTACCTAGCTTGCATGCAGCGCGGAGGGGTTCCTCCCCATCACCCCACATCTGATTCCAGGTCTGAGGAGGTCGAGCAGAAGGCTCAGAAATCCAAAGTCACCATTGACTACATAGCAAGTTTGAGGCCAGCTTTGGGTTATGTGAGACCCTGTCATCAAAAAAAAAAAAAAAAAGCTAAAGCAGGAGATGAAATAACAGGAAAATATGTCTGACCAAGAAAGGGGGTGGGGGGATCTTTAGAGGTATGGAAGCATGCAAAAGAATAAACTCCAGCAGAGCCTGGTGTCACAAGCCAGCTCCTCTGTAACCCCAGGTACTCAGGAACCTGAAACAGGAGCTTTGAAGGTTCAAGGCCAGCCTTGCCCATTCCGGTCCATGGGCTGAGTCTGCCTAGGGGCTGCCCTCCCCCTTCCAACCCCACTGGTAGGAGTCCTGAAGGGCAGGAGGTAAAGTCCTGCTTTTAGAGGTAGAGGAGAAGAAAACTACAATAGCATTTGGGGCTCGAGAAGGTTCTGGGGCTTCTGTGTAATTCACTCCCAGTCCATAGGAACAAGTTAGGAGCTTGCCCTCGTCTTCCTCCTCCTCCTGCAGACTCTCTGTCCCCTGCCTTGATTTCACTGCCTCAAAGCTGCTGCCACAGTTGCCTGCCACGGTGGGATCACCATGCTGCTGCCCAAAGCCTTAGCCTTATCTGCGTGTTTTGTTGTTGTTGGGTTAGTTGGTTTTCACTTTTTTTTAAAAAATACACTTCTTTTTTCTTTTTAAGATTTATTTATTTATTTATTATATGTAAGTACACTGTAGCTGTTCTCAGACACTCCAGAAGAGGGAGTCAGATCTCCTTACGGATGGTTGGATGGTTGTGAGCCACCATGTGGTTGCTGGGACTTGAACTCCTGACCTTCAGAAGAGCAGTCGGGTGCTCTTACCCACTGAGCCATCTCACCAGCCCTGGTTTTCACTTTTTGAGACAGGATTTCTCTGTGTAGCCCTGTGTGTCTTGGAAGTCAATCTCTCTCTCTCTCTCTCTCTCTCTCTCTCTCTCTCTCTCTCTTCTCTCTCTGTCTCTCTCTCTGTCTCTCTCTCTGTCACACACACACACACACACACACACACACACACACACACACACTCACACTAGACCTGTCTTCAAACTCACAGAGATCCTCCTGCCTCTGCCTTCTGAGTGCTGGGATTAAAGGCATGGACCACCACATCCAGCAAAGAGAAAATTTTCAACCAAACTTGTTGTTTTTTAGCTGCCTGGGGATATATCTGGACAAATCCGTGGCACACATAACATGTAGAATTTATGACTTGTATAATCTTCCTATCCCCTGTCCTGGTACAGACCGCCTTTGAAAGGTCCTATGACCAATTGTCCAGAAGGCAGAGCAGGTGTAAGGATGGGAACCCATGGCCCCAGGTCCACCACACAGCCTGCGGGAGCTGAGGCCAGTTAGTTCACCTCTCTGAGCTTCACACTGATCTGTACAAAGGGACCAGCATCTCCTTTAAGGAAATACTGTGTTGAGAGACCATGTGTGTAAGCAGCTTAGCCCAGGGCTGGCACAGTGTAGACTCAGTTACAGAAGCTGGTGTTCAACGACTCAACCTCCCAGGGGGCCACTTATTCACAGCATCTGAGCCAGGTTCCCTGTCAAGCCTGCAGTCAGAGGTCTCCTCTAAAGCTTTATACTGCAGCTAGTACCGGGGAGCAAAAGTGTTACTTAAAATCTGATCTTGCCAGGCCTCACGGTATGAGAGCTTCAGCCATGCCAGCTGGTGCCAAGTCCACCCTCTTAAGACAGGGTGGAAATGACAGCTTTGAAGATGTAGCCTCTGCTTGTGCATACCCCACTAAGTCCAGCAGATGTCTGGGTTGAGCCAGTCCAGGTAGAAACCGGGCTTGGGGAGCTGCCAGCTTCTAATGTGAGTGATTATAGACCAGCTTCCTAGTCTCCCCCCAGGGAAAATGCCAGCCAGAAGTGAACACGGAAGCTGGCCTGAGATTCCTTGTTAAGTCAATGAAGTGGATGAAGAGGCAAAGGCAGCTGGAAAAGGCTTAAGTCAATGAAAAAGCATCCAGACTCCTGAGAACATGGAAGAACCAGTGTCCCCGCCCCCGGTGCCCATGCCTCAGACCCACCCATCCGGCTGAACCCTCTCATTCACCAGGACCAGAGAGATGATTTTACTTTAAGTGTCCGTTGAAATGTGCTATCAGCCAGTGGGCTTACCTTTCTTTTTACTTCATTATTATTAACTTACTTTATGTATGTGGGTGTTTTGTTTGCATGAATCTCTGTTTACCATATACGTGCTTGGAACCTGCAAAGCTCAAAAGAAAGTATTGGAGCCTGTGGGGCTGGAGTTACAGATGGGTGTGAGCCATCACTTGGATGCTGGGAGTCAAATCTGAGTCCCCTGGGGGGAAGGAGCTATTAACCAATGAGCTATATCATCTCTCCAGCCCCTACAGAGCTGATTTTCTGTAAGAGGTTCCTTAGCTGAATTTCCTGTAGATAGAGCCCAGGCTCTGAGTAACAAGCACACCAATAATCAGGATAAGTCAGGGCAACCATGGAACAAGTTGGTGACCAGAGCACTGGTACCAGGGGGGGCATCTCTCCTCTCTTTAGATTGGATACTTTTCAGGCGTCTTCTTCTTCTTCTTCTTCTTTTTTTTTAAAGATTTATTTATTTATTTTATGTAGATGAGTACACTGTAGCTGTACAGATGGTTGTGAGCCATCATGTGGTTGTTGGGAATTGAATTTAGGACCTCTGCTCGCTCTGGTCAGCCCTGCTTGCTCAGGCCCAAAGATTTATTATTATAAATAAGTACACTGTAGCTGTCTTCAGAGGCACCAGAAGAGGGCATCAGATCTCATTAGGGGTGGTTGTGAGCCACCATGTAGCTGGTGGGATTTGAACTCAGGACCTTCGGAAGAACAGTCAGTGCTCTTACCTTCTAAGCCATCTTGCCAGCCCAATTTTAGGGCTTCTTTACACACACACACACACACACACACACACACACACACACACACACACACACACACGGGGTGAGGGGTGTGGATTTAACTGTAAATCCAGGATCTAGAAAAGGAAAGAAAATCGTCACAGTGCCCCTTATAAGCACTCAGGGGTCTATGCTGGATGCCTTCCATACAAGACTTGGAGAAAATGACCCCAACCTATCCAGGCCACATTACCAGTGAAGAAGAGAGCAGATTACCTAGACCTCTGCTTGTCAGCCTGGCTGCCAGCTCGCCTCACAAACCCAGCTGTGAGAAGCTCATAGAAGCTGGAGGAAGGGGTCAGTCAGAGCCGGTTCCCCAAGCACTCCTCGCGTCCTAGACGCTGGATAAAATTCCTCTGGTGACATGACACCGTGTGCTTCTGACCTACAAAGCCAATGGCTCATGGCCTTCCCTAAGAACCAGAGACAAACCAGGAGGAAGAAGCTGACTTGCCCAGCTCAGTGGCGGGGGGGAAGGTTCAGTGGGGCAGGGTAGCCTTTCCTTGCACTGACCACGACCCTGTTCCCTGATTCTTTCTCTGCTTGGAATCACTGCCTCTCACCCTTAGAGCAAGAATAAAGGCTGGGTTCAAAGGGAGCAGGCGAGGAGCCCGCAGAGGCCTCTCGTGTGAACCTGAGAACTGACAAGTCACCGGTTCTCAGTCACAATCAGCATGCACAGCACTCAAAGAGCAAACCTGGCAGGAGATAGAGACCAAAGCAGGAGACTCAGCTCACTGAGGACTTGACACTGCTCGGCACTCTCAGAGAACAGGTGCTGCATCTCCGCAGATACAGAGAGCTCTTATAGAGCCCAGGGTGTGCCCTGAGCTGCCCAGTGAGTCTCATGGTGATGCTGCCATCGACGGTGCTTTCAGCCTGAGCTAGGTGCCGGGGCTCCATGGATTTTCTCTGAAAGGGGGAGCAAGTTCCTTTCAGGATTCGGGAAGCCAGCAAGCACTGAGTGGTGTGGATAGTAGACTAAGTTCCGTGTCTCCATCACCTAAGCCTGAGTCAGGAGCCAGGCAGTAAGGCCTACCTAAGATGAGAGCCATTCTGAAGGAAAGGATGTTGGCAGGAAGCTGGGCTTGGGATGGGGTAGAGTATCCCAGAAGCAGGATGGAGAGCCAGGTCTCTGAGGATGGGTGCTGGCTGGGGAACTACATATTAGGGAAATGTCCACCTTACCAAAGAGCTAAGCAAAACATAGCAACCTTGTAGTGTATAGTTCAACTAAAGAGAATGCAAGGGACAATTTTGGTTTTGAGACAGGGCCTCACTTGTAGCCCTGGCTGTCCTGGAACTCATCATGCAGACCCTTTACCTCACAGAGATCTGCCTGCCTCTGTGTCCCAGGTGCTGGGGTTAAAGGTGTGTGCCGGCATACCTGGCTCCTCCTGTTGTGGCTCTGTGGTGCAGGAGACAGAGCCCCTGGAGCCTCACACACGTAAGCACTCCACCACTGAGTATCTCCAGCATGTCTGTGTACCGTGCACATGGGTGTGTACCTCCACAGGCCAGAAGGCATCTGATCCCCGGGACACGAGTTACAGCCACTGAGCGGCTGTGTGCGGAGGAGCCCCGTGTTCTGCACTGGCTCCTTCTCACTGCTGTGATACTATAATTTATTCTTGTTTGTTGTTGTTGTTGTTGTTTTTATAATGCATATGAGTACACTGTTGCTGTCTTCAGACACACCAGAAGTGGGCATTGGATCCCATTACAGATGGTTGTGAGCCATCCTGTGGTTGCTGGGAATTGAACTCAGGACCTCTGGAAGGGCAGTTAGTGCTCTTAACCACTGAGATCTCTCCAGCCCCTTGTTTTTTCTTTTTGTTTTTGTTTGAGACAAGATTTCTCTATGTGTAGCCCTGCCTGTCCTGGAACTCATTCTGTAGACCAGGCTGGCCTTGAACTTACAGAGATCTCTGCCTCCCCAGTGCTGGCTGGGATTAAAGGCCTATACCTCCACTACCTGATCATGATAAAACACCTAGTAAATCCACTTAAGACAGGGTAGTTTTGGTTCACTGTTTGAAGGGATACAGTTCACCGTGGTGGGAAAGGCATGGTGTCAGGGAGACGAGGCAACTTGCCATGTCTGCAGTCAGACAGAAGAAAGCATCAGGTGCTGGATCTCAGCGGGCTTAGCCCTTTTCCTCAGCCTGGGCCTCAGAGCGGGCTCCCTTCCTCAGCTAAATCACTCTGGAAACACCCTCGTGGGAGGCATGTCTCCTAGGTGGTTCCAAAGTCAGTCAAAGTGACAGTGAGAAGTAACTGCCACAGCCAGGACAAAAGAAATCAGCAATAACAACAAATGTGGGCAGGGAAAACCTAAATTTCAGCATTTCCGTATTATATGTAAAAGGTGTGCTTTTTCGGGAGACATGCAATCTCATGTTGTCAACCTTGACTCAAACTTCTGATCCTCCTGTCTCTACCTTCCTAGTGCTGGGATTACAGGCAGGTGCTGGAGATTGATGCTTTCTGTATCCAAGGCAACCATTATGCCAACTGAGCCCCATCCATAGACCTGGAGTGTCTAATTTTCCTTCCCTTCTTCCCTTCCCTTCCCTTCCCTTCCCTTCCCTTCCCTTCCCTTCCCTTCCCTTCCCTCCCCTCCCCTCCCCTCCCCTCCCTTCCCCCTCCCCTCCCTTCCCCTCCTCTCCCCTCCCCTTCTTTTACTTATTTATTTTGGTTTTCTTTGTGTAGCTCTGGCTATCCTGGAACTTACTCTGAGGACCAGACTGGCCTCAAACTCACACAGATCCACCTGCCTCTGCCTCCCCAGTAATGGATTAAAGGTGTGCTCCACCACTGCCCGACTGTGAAATGTCTAGTTTTCAACAAAGAGTATGAAATTAAAGGAAAGCATGCGAACAAATTTTCCACCAGTGGAACTGTTTGGGAAGAACTGGAAGGCATGGCCTTGTTGGAGGAGGTGTGTCATGGGGTGGGCTTTGAGGTTTTGTGACTTGAGCCATTCCCAGTGCACCTCCCACTCTGCTTCCTGCTTGTGGGTCAGGCCATGAGCTCTCCTGTTGCCATTCCTTTGCTATGCCATGGACTCTGACCCTCTGAAACAATAAGCCCCATTAAACACTTTCTCTAATAAGTTGCCTTTGGTCATGGTGTGTTCTCACAGCCACGGAAAAGTAACTAAGACACCTACCCACTTTGGGTGGCGCCATTCCCTGGGCTGTAAAACAATGGGTGGCGCCATTCCCTGGGCTGTACAACAATGAGAATGTAGGCTGAGCACAAGCTTCTTTCCTCTCTTTCCTGACTGCAGATGCAGTGTGAGCAGATGCCTCAAGCTCCTGATGCAAGCTGCATCCCCACCACGATGGACTGTAGCTGCAAACTGTGAGGCACAATAAATCTCCTCTAAGCTGCTTTTGTTGGGGTATTTTAGCGGTGAGTGTATTCTAAAGGCAGATTATCTAGGTTCAAATCCTGCCAGAGAGAAGCTTGTTGTAGAATTTATTTAATCTCAATCTGGAATTTCTACCCTACCTTGATCATTTAGTTCCCAGATAAAGGACATACGACTTTATTATTTATATTAGTATGCCTTAAGCAGCACAAGAGCTGGGCAGACATCTACCCTCTATGCTATTAGAATCTACTTTCCTACCGATAACCCTGAGTTATTACTTACTATGTTTTTTTAAGATTTATTTATTTATTACATATGAGTGCACTGTAACTGTCTTCAGACACATTAGAAGAGGGCATCAGATCTCATTACAGATGGTTGTGAGCCACCACGTGGTTGCTGGGATTTGAACTCAGGACCTTTGGAAGAGCAGTCAGTGCGCTTAACCACTGAGCCATCTCTCCAGCCCTACTTACTATGTTTCATCTGTGCTGCTCTTAACGCCAATTGACCAGCACCCAGGGCAGGGTAGAAACCCTGGTTTAGGATTAAATAAATTCAACAACAGAAGCTGATTAGCTACAGTTCTCTGGAGACCAGAATCAATAGAATGAATACATATCAAAAGGAGACTAATTAGACTGGCTTGCATTGTACAGTCTGGATGTCCAACAGTGACCGTCTTCAAACCGAGAAGCTGAGAACTTCTGTCTGCTCAGTCCAGGGGGATGGAAGCCTCAGCACTCAGTCTGGAACTGAAGACTGAGGGGTTCCTGGAGAGCCACTTGGTCTTCAGTTCACGCAGGATGGCAGGAAAGGCTTGGGTCTGTTATTGGTAAAATGGGGTGGCGGCAGCAGGCATGGTGAGACTCACCACCAGACATGAAGATAAGCAGGCAAAAAGCAAATGTTCACCTTGGACTGCCCACTTTGACTGGCAGGTGCCACTTACATTCAGGGTGAGTTTTCCAACTGTAAATAATCTAATCCAGAAAATCCCTCCCAGACAAGCCAAGAGGGCTCCGTGTCTTGTCAAGCTGACAATATTAGCCACTACAGAAGCCAAGTGTGACTGATGGTCTTAGCTGTCAACTTCACTGAAATTAGAGCTATTTAGAATCTCTAGATATGGCTGTGGTGGCACCTCCAGGCAGTACTGACATGTTGGACAGTGGCTGGGGAGGGACAGGGGAGGCTGCCTCTGATGTGAATTACACCATCCAATAGGCTGGGGTTGTGGATGCAAAAGTTGTCAGAGAAAGCCAGCAGGTGCATGGGAGCTGTACTTCCTGTGCAAGTGTGTCTAATGCTGCCCCATGGCCCACAGCGTCAATGAGAGCCTCTGGGTTTCACAGCACGAACTAATACCACTGACTCTCCAGCGGCTTCCAGACGCCGCCTTTCCTTTCCTCTAAGAAAGTGAGTCCACTTTTATTTGTTCGTTTCTTGCATCTGAAGTATCCTCCAATGACATTGTTGGCCTGAGATTCTCACCATAGTCATTAACCACTGCACAACTATAACCAGCCACTTTACAGGGCTGGCTATACATTCTCCACCAACTTAGCAGAGCTTATTCACTACCCCTGTTTCCTGCCATCTGTTAGGTTGATTTGGGGCTCAGCACATAGGGTCTCCACTAACTTGACAAGCATAGTGTGTTAATCAGGGTTCTCTAGAGGAACAGAACTGATTAAATAAACGTGTGTGTGTGTGTGTGTGTGTGTGTGTGTGCATGTGTGTGGGTGCATTTGTGTGCGCGCGCACATGCATGTGCATGTGGGGGTGTGTGATGGGACTGCTAGATCGGCTTATAGGCTCTGGTCCAGGTAGTCCACCAATGGCTAAGACCTTTCCGACAGAAAGTCCAACAATCAATAGCTGCTGGGCATCTCAGCTAGTCTTCAGTATACCAGAATCCCAAAGAAGCAGGCTCTGATGCCAGTGGAGGATGGATTTGTAAGTAGAGCAAGGGCAAGCAGGCCAAGAGCAAAACCTTCCTTCTTCCCTGTCCTTTATAGGCCGCCGCTCGGTGTGGGCCAGGTTAAACGTAGGTCTTCCCCTGTCAAAAGATCCAGATCAAAGATGGGTCTTCCCTCTTTTTTTTTTTTTTTTTTTTTTTAAAGATTTTTTATTTATTATTATAGTAAGTACACTGTAGCTATCTTCAGACACACCAGAAGAGGGAGTCAGATCTTGTTACAGATGGTTGTGAGCCACCATGTGGTTGCTGGGATTTGAACTCTGGACCTTCGGAAGAGCAGTCGGGTGCTCTTACCCACTGAGCCATCTCACCAGCCCCCGGGTCTTCCCTCTTTAATGATTTTTTGTTTTTTGTTTTTCAAGACAGGGTTTCTTTGGCTGTCTGGGAACTCACCTCTGTAAACCAGCCTAGCCTCAAACTCAGAGATCCACCTGCTTCTGCCTTCCAAAAGCTGGGATTAAAGGCGTGCGCCGCGTCTGCCACCACCACCACCACCACCACCACCACCACCACCACCACCACCACCAGCAGGCATCCACTTCAATGATTTAACTAAGAAAAATTCCCCACAGCTTGTGGTGGTTTGAGTAGGTACAGCTCCTATAGACTCAAGCTTGGCCCATAAGGAGTGGCACTATAAGGAGATGTGGCCCCATTGGAGTAGGTGTGGCTTTGTCGGAGGAAGTGTTACTGGGGGTGGGCTTTGAGGTCCCCTGTACTCAAGCTAGGCCCAGTGTGGCACTTTCTCTTCCTGTTGCCTGCCAATCCAGATGTAGAACTCTCAGCACCTTCTCCAGCATGTCTGTGTGCACGCGTGTTTCATACCATGATGATAATGGACTGGGCCTCTGTAACTGTAAGCCAGCCCCATTTAAATGTTTCCCTTTACATGAGTCGCTGTGGTCATGGTGTCTATGCACAGCAATAGAATACTAAGACACAAGTGTACCCAGCTGATTGGATTTTAGTTAATTGCAGATACAGTCAAGTTCACAACCAAGAATAGCCACCACACATAGGCTCATCACAACCGAATGCAAGGACACAAGGATGGGCTTGGCGCAACGTTCATCTAAAACCAGATGCTTCACAACAAATATAGACCAAATAGAGACTTATGATCCAGTTTAACATAAAGCTTGATTTGCTAGCTGGCTACAGAGCCTCCGTCTATCTGCCACACAACCTGCTCGTGGGTGCCCTGCAGCATTTGCTGGGTGAATAGAAGAAGAAGAAAAGAAGAAAAGAAGAAAAGAAGAAAAGAAGGAAGAAGGAAGAAGGAAGAAGGAAGAAGAAGGAGAAGAAGAAGAAGAAGAAGAAGAAGAAGAAGAAGAAGAAGAAGAAGAAGAAGAAGAAGAAGAAGAAAGAAGGAGAAGAAGGAGCAAAGAAAGAAACAGACCAAGAGAAGAAAGAATGTGCCTTGCCCTCCAAAGAGAGTGCCCAAGGAACACCATGGCAATGCAAGAAATGTTGGGAGTCAGAGAGGGGGCGGTGGAAGAGTGTCTATTCTCCAAAGAGAAAATGGCACAGGCTTTGCAAGCAAGAGTTGGAGGAACCTGGAAGCAAATGCTTGCCAAAGTTCTGTCAACTTCCTAGCAAGTCACACTCTGAGACATCTTCCCACCTCCAGGTCCCAGAAGCTGCCAAGAGCCCCAGGCAGAGAAAGAGGCACCTTAGCATGACCCACCTCAGCCTAACAGGAAGTGCTGGCAAATGGCAGAATGTCTGAAACACACACACACACACACACACACACACACACACACACACACACACAAAATTATTTTAGTCGAGGTATTTTAAAATTCCTCCCTCAAGGCAGCCTCCGGTTGCCACAGCAACCCCAGCTCTGTAGGGTGTCCTGATTACCAACATGCTCCCTGCACCAGTCCGGAGGTGTTCCTCAACAACCCTGGGGTCTGCCATCAGTGGACCACTCAAAGTGCCTCAGTGACTATATCTGTTCACTGCCATGCCTCACAGATGCTTGGTCCCAGATTGATAACTTTAAGCCTGTAGTCCTAGCACTGGGGAGGTAGAGACTTGAGTCCAAGTGTTCAAGACCAGCCTAGACAACATAGTGAAACCTATCTCCTCAAAATGAAATCAAGCAAACTACGGGTTCATTGCCTACCATATATCATTCCCTGAGTCTGATCCCAAGAAAGGATTAAATTGAAGTGGGAAAGGGTGGTGGAGGCCAGGCGTGGTGGTATATACTTGTTGTCTCTGCACTTGCAAGTCAAGGGCAGCCCAGAAATTCAAGGTCACCCTGCCTTATAAAGCAAGTTTGAAGCCAGTCTGGGCTATAAGACCCTGTCTTAACACAAAACGGAAGTGCTGGAATCTTGCCTACGATGCTTTACCAGCTGAGTCCCACTACTAGTATGTAAAAATGGGGTTTTTTTTGGATGATTTTCTTTTTCAAGAAAGGGTTTCTCTGTGTAGCCCTGGCTGTTCTAGAACTCTCTCTGTGGACCAGGCTGGCTTCGAACTCAGAAATCCGACTGCCCCTGCTTCTCAAGTGCTAGGATTAAAGGTGTGAGCCACCACACCAAAAATAGTTTTTTAAGGGCTTACATATTATTCAAATTGATATCCGGCCTTCTACTTGTGGATTTTTTGATTGTTTTTTAAAGATTTAATTAATTAATTTATTTAATATCTGCAGCTGTCTTCAGACACAGTAGAAGAAGGCATCAGATCCCATTACAGATGGTTGTGAGCCACCATGTGTGTTAGTGAGAACTGAACTCAGACCTCTGGAAGAGCAGTTGGGGTTCTTAACTGCTGAGCCATCTCTCCAGCCCCTATTTGTTTGGCTTTGGGACAGTTATTCTATACAGCCCAGTTGTAGACCAGGCTGGCCTTGAACTCACAAAGATACACCTGCTTCTGACTCCAGAGTGCTGGGATTAAAGGCGTGTGCCAATGTTGCCCAGCTCAGCTGTTTTTGTTTGTCTGAAGCAGGGTCTATACAGCCCTGGCCGTCCTGGCAGCCTTTGTTGCTCCATCAAAACTTGTATAGGTCACCTTTTCACTCTGTTTGTAATTGAGCAAATGAAGGCAGTTGGTTATGCGTTGTTTCCACTTCTCATTTAGCTCAATTAGCCCCTTAGGGACAGGACTAGACCTGCTGGCGGGGAGCCAGGAATCCTGCATGATGTCTTTAAGAACACAAGCAAGAGAATGACCAGTGCTACAGCAGTCCCTAGGACCTTGCCAAAGGACCCATGCTACAGTCCTGGTGCCCTCACATAGCCACACTTGGCTTTGCCCTCCTGTTCTCTTGAATACACAGCTGCACTCCATATAAGCTGAACATGTTGGACCCAAGGAGATGCTCCCGGACTGTGGTTCCACTGGGCAGTGCTTGGAGAAAGACAGAAGAAGCCCACAGCCTGGGGAGGTCTCGGGAGCACACAAGACCCAGCTAGAAGACTGACTACAGGCCTAGTCCCTCTTAAAAACAAATTCTCTTTGTCTGCATCTCAGTTTCTGCACCAAGTTTGTGCTGTGCCTGCAGAGGCCAGGGAAAGGGGATTGAATTCCCTGAGACTGTAGTTGCAGGTGGTTTTGAGTCACCAAGTGCTCCTGGAAATAGAACCCAGGTCCTGTGGACGAGCAGCCCCCGCCCCAGCCCACCCCCACTTCTCGTTTGATTTCGGTTGGTTTCCACTCAAGAATGGTATTGCTGCCAATGTTCGGTCATTACCATGATGCTGAGTGCTACCGGCCAAACAACATGCCTTTATGTTTCTGACAGGAGTAACTGAATGACTTCTGCCTTTGGACCTTACTTGTAAGAAATGGAATAGGTTAACTGCCTCTGAGTAGTGGGGCTTGTGAGGCTCCAAACTCTATTAACTCCTGATACTCATTTAAAACCTCTAGGCTGTGGAGATGGCTCAGCGGGTAAATTAAACTTGCTTCCCACACAAGCCTGGCCACCTGATCTCAACTTCCAGAATCCACACAAAGGTGAGAGAACCACGCTGACAAAGTTGGCTCCTGACCTGCACCCACTTGCCACGGCACACGCACACCACATACACACAGTAAATAAAGCTTTACAAAATTTGGAGCCAGATGTGGTGGCTTCTTCAGATTATAGCAGTAGTGGGAAGGTGGAGACGGGAGGACTACAGGGCTCACGGGCCAGCCAGACTAGCCAAATCCGTGAGCTCCAGGTTCAGGAAGAGACCTTGTATTACAAAGTATGGTGGCTGAGAGGTTACAAGCACTCACTGCTCTTCCAGGTGATCCACAAGAAGATTAACATCTGTGATTCCAGTTGCAGGGGATCTGATATCCTCTTCTGAGCTCCACGGGCACCGATCACAAATATGGTACGTGGTACACTGATATGCACGCGGGCAAAACAACCATACACATAAATAAAAATGTAGACATTAAACAAAAATAAAATTAGGTGGAGAGTAATTGCGGAAGACCCTAGCACTGACCTCTGACCTCCAAACGAACATAGGTATGCATGTATACTCAACCCCCTCCCACGCATGCGCATGCACGCGCACACAGGGGTATAGTTGATAGAGCCTTGCCTGGAATGCACAAAGGCCTGTGCAATGCTCAGAACTGAGTGAACCACATGTGTAGCACAGGAGGTGGCGGGAGGAGGGTCAGAGTCACCCAGACGTCCCGGCAAGCTTGGAACTAGCCTAGGGTACATGAAACCATGTTTTTAAAAAAGTAAAGTAAAAGCTAGGCAGTGGTGGTGCATATCTTTAATCCCAATTCATGGGAGGCAGAAGCAGGTGGATCTCTGAGTTCGAGGCTAGCCTGGTCTACAGAGTGAGTTCCAGGACTGCCAGGGCTACACAGTGAAACCCTGTCTCGAAAACAAACAAAAAGTAAATTAAAAAACTAAAACAAACCAAGCAGCACAGCAAGGGGCACTGTTCAGTGGAGGAGCACATCCTTGCCTAGCACACTCAGAGCCCTGAGCTCCATTCCCCGGCAAGATGAACAACAGTAACAACAGTTCGGTGCCTCTTGGTCCAGGCTGAGGTTGCATTCCTTGGTTCTGGTCCAGCACGCACCCAAATATCAATCCTGTTATGTACAGCCTAACTCATTTTACATTTGAAAAATTACTGCAACTATTTTCTTCCAGGAGGAGGGGCACATGTCCCACAGTGTCCACGGGGAAGGCAGGATAGCGCGCAGGAGTCAGCTCTCTCCTTCCATCATGTGGCTCCCAGGCAGGGATAGAATCCAACTTGTCAGGCTTTGCAGCAAGTACCTTTACCCACTGAGCCTCTCTCTGGCGCCAGAACCTGAATTTTGTTAAGTATCACTGTACCCTGTCCCTGTCCCTTGAAGTTAGTGGTGCCTGGGAGACCACACTGTAGTCAAACAAACTGATCTAGAAGTCCTGGAAATGTTCTGGAACATTCCAGGCAAGGCTCTATCAACTATACCCATGTGTGCGCGTGCATGCGTGGGAGGGGGTTGAGTATACATGCATACCTATGTTCGTTTGGAGGTCAGAGGTCAGTGCTAGGGTCTTCCGCAATTACTCTCCACCTAATTTTATTTTTGTTTAATGTCTACATTTTTATTTATGTGTATGGTTCTTCAAAGGGAAGGGAACTAACTCTTTGCCCCTTTCTCCCCTCATGGAATGCACAGAACCAAGGATGGTGGGGACAAATTCCCAAATCCTCAAGGGCAGCCCTGAGACTTTTTTTGTAGTCAGAAAATGCTAAGCCTGGACTTCCTACTGCCCAGGAAAGTGGTTCTCCAGGAGAACTTCTGTACTTCAAAAAACTTATGGGGCTCGAAAGATGGTTCAGCCGTTAAGACCACTGACTGGTGGTCCAGAGGTCCTGAGTTCAATTCCTGGCAACCACAAGGTGGCTCACAACCATCTGTAATGGGATCTGACAATGAGAAGGGAGCCCCTGGGAGACAGGAGAAACTGAGGTATTTGTGAGGTGCTAGACAGAAGTGGGTGTGCTTGGCTCTGGGCGTGGCTGAGCTGTGGTCCTCAGGGAGGGCCTGGAGCAATTTCCTCACTAAGCTTCTCCTATTTCATGAGCTGCCCCCTCAGTCTCCTTTGCTCCTCACCTCTAAACAACCAAGCATCCAGAGGTGTTAGTCAGAGGTAGCCAACCAACAGTATTTCAAGAAAAAAAAGGAAAGCTGGGCGTGGTGGTGTACTCTATAATCTCAGCACCTGGGAGGTGAACGCAGGAAGATGACGTGTTCAAGGCAGACAGATGAGAAGGGAAGGGGAGGGGAGGGGAAAGGAAGGAAGGGAGGCAGAGGGTGTCTAGTTCATGTCCTATCAAGTGATTGCCAAAGTAAGACAAGGGCAGGAACCCTGAGTCTGTTAGCCAGGGTTTAATTTTTTTTTAATTTTTTAATTTAATTTCTTGAGACAGTATTCTGCTGTGTCCTGGGTAGGCCTCAAACTCAAAATCCTTCTGTCTCAGCCTCCAGAATGCTGAGATTAGGGCCATGTGCCAAGTCTAAATCTTGGGCCCTACCTAGTAAAAGGTCCTCCAACATTGGGGGCGGGGGTGGAGTGGGTGGGCGAACGTTTAACACATGGGCCTCTGAAAGGCAGTCAACATCTAAACTATAGCAGCAGGAAATTTGACAAATGCCAAGGCTGGGGAAGAGCCAAGGGGAAGCTGGAGTAGGACTCCTCTTTAGGGACGCAATGTAAATAGTGCTGACAGAGCCCCACCTGGGAATGGGAGGACGGACAGCAGGAGGAGGTGATGCCCGCCATATTTAGGGAATGAAATGCCACAAACCCTTCAACTCACGAAGAGTACCCTATGTACCACTCTCCCAAGCCTCCCCTCACAGGGCTTCTAGCACATTCCACACAAATCCTCACAAGACACAATGTAACAAATATTAGGATAGTTTTTAATTAAAAAAAAAAAAAGCCCCCAAGTCTCTGGGCAGCACTCTAAAATACAGTAAACACTATGGAGAGTGCCAGCCACACCCCTCCCTGGCATGGCACAGCGCTTCCTTCAGTGTGACCAAAGGCTCTCCCTCCACAAGTTTCCACATAACGTTGCACTGTGCGGTTTTTAAAGTCCTGACTGAGGCAGGTGTGATGGCACCCACCTTTGATGCCAGCACTGGGGAGGCAGAGGCAGGCAGATCTGAGTTTCAGGACAACCTGGGCTACATAGTGAGTTCCAGGACAGCGGGAACTACAATAGTGAGACGCTGTCTGGAAAAAGAAGGTCCTCACTGAGAGGACCTGACACTGAGGCACAGAGGTAAAGGGACCAGCATGAGGTCAGACTGCAAGAGACGCACAGGAAGGGCCCAGAAATCCATCCCTTCTCCTGAGATGCTGCCCCAAGGGCTTTCTGTAGCTACTGAAGCTACAGTCTTCTCTGTCCCAGGAAGTAATGGCAAGAAGCCAGGCTTGGACTTGATGCCTGTGACCCAGACCACAGCCGGGCACACAGGATTCCCTGAGCGCATGCTCCAACAGCCCCCTCTGCCTCTGCTACATCTCCGTCCCCTCAAGCCCAACCCTCCTGGTGGAAAACCAGCTGCACAGCTTCGTTTACATCATGAACAATGTGGGAGGCTTCTAGGAGCCCTGGACTGAAGCTGAAGTCTCGGTGTCCGTGGAATGGAAGCTCTCTCCTTCCAGGAGGAGGCACTTGGGAGCCTGGGTCCTGAGAACTGTATATGCCAGTGCATACCAGGATGGAAGCACAACTCTGGGTTGCTGAAGGCCGCTGCTTCTGTTGCCCACCGGTCTGCTGTTCCTCCTCTCCACGATTGGCCATTTGCAGGTACTGATGGAATAGGTTGGCACCGTAGACATCAGACATAGGGTTATCACTGGCAGGGCAGCAATACCAGAGGGCAAAGAAGAAAAAAACCTTAGTTTAGTGTTTCGAAGCTATCAGAACAGCCTGGAGGTGGTGTGACTCAGCTTCGGGGAAGCCTGGGTGGTGTGGGCAGAGGGAAAGAAAAGCAGCTATGATAATGGAGAGGCAATGGACTTACCCTATAGCATACAGCTTCCTGATGGGGGCGGCCCAGCCCCGCCTCTCAGCCTGCTGCCTGATCACGTCCTCTGCATACTGGTAAGTAAGGATGCTGGGTTTGCCCATCAGACCCTCGTATTTCAGCTCATTGCCTGTTATTTTCCGGTAGATGGTTTCCAGGCAAAGCAGAAAGGTGCCATGACCAAACCTGCCCAAGAAGAGATCTCAGCAACTTAGCCTTGAGGCCATCTGCCACTCTCTAAGCTGTCTCCAGGCAACCAACCTGTATCCCTCCCCTAGAGTCATTCACATGAAGAAACTGAGGCAAGAGCAGGCAGTTTCCCCAGGGTAGCAAAACTAGGGTGAAAACCCTGAAAGGCTCACTCCCAAAACATTGTATTTTGGGTTTTAAAAAATTAATTTTATGTACCCACATGTGCCACAGTGAGCATATGGTGGTCAGAGGACAACTTTCTGGAGTCAGTCTCTCATTCCAACTTTATATGGGTCCCAAGGCTCAAACTCAGGTGGTCAGCTTGATAGCAGGCATTTACCCACGATGCCATCGTACCTGGCCCCCAAACCCTAACACTGGTGCTCCACAACTGTTGGCTGCCAGAGTGTGCTCACTGCCTCCCCTGCAGCTAGGTGTGGCCACCTAGTACACGCGTGAGCCCCACTGAACAGTCGCAGAAGCAGAGGTGCTGGCCTGGCTGTGACAAGAGGTCACAAGGAGGCACGCTCTTCCTGACCTTACACAGCCCCACAGCTCAAGGCGTGGTCCCAGCTGAGGATCCCTTGGCTGGCGCTAGAGTCTTCAGCCAGCTGAAACTGGAAACACATCCCTGGAGGCTCCCTCCTGTCTACCTCACTGCCTCCTAGCTATCAAAAGGGAACAGTTTTGCTCCACAACTTGCTTCCTATCACAATATTAGGGTCACCACAAGCACCAAATCAATAGAGCAGAAATTAACCTTCCTCCTTTTAGGTTGTTTATTCAAGTATTTGGTCAGTGTTGCAAGCTAACAGCCCACTCGACTGCTTCCTGCCCTCTGAAATGCTAATGTGATGGCTAACACTCAGGCAGCCATTTAGAATTATACAGGCATAGCCTAAGGAGTGTGCTGCAGAAAGGAGTAAGTGTCCTGAATAAAGACTGCCCGTAGCCTGATTGCTACCTTCTTTAATAAGAAAGCCAGTATGCCACCTTGTGTAAAGTGTGTCTGTGTTCTGTCCTCAGCGCTGACCCAATCCTAACAGACACTGCGCTTGGCATGTAATATTCAATGTCCCCCGTTTACATACAAATTTCATTTCCTGGCTGGGGGTGGTGATGCACACCTTTGAACTCAGCACTTGGGAGGTCAAGAAGCAAACAGGTCTCTTCAAGTTCAAGTTCAGCCGTCTTATATAGGGGATTCTAGGCCAACTGTCAGAACTCAGTCAAAAGACTGACCATGGTGAACAATATCTTGGGGAACTGTGAGAGAGGCGACAGGAAAAAAAGAGGTACGTTTTGTTCCTGGATGTGAGTTTTGTGCCTCCGATGCAAACATTTGCATTCAACTTATAAGGCATGCTTATTCTTTTTTTTTTTTTTTTTTTTTAAAGTTTTTTTCGAGACAGGGTTTCTCTGTGTAGCCCTGGCTGTCCTGGAACTCACTTTGTAGACCAGGCTGGCCTCGAACTCAGAAATTCTCCTGCCTCTGCCTCCCGAGTGCTGGGATTAAAGGCATGTGCCACCACGCCTGGCGGCATGCTTATTCTTGTTGGATGTCAGAACACAGCTATAGAACCCACTCTGGTCAGTGTGCCCTGCATCTGGACATGGCCTCCTGCCTCGCTTTCATGCTTTCCCAGATATCATCTATAGTACGCACCAGGCAATTGTGTTTAAGTTGGTCTGTCCTGAGGAAGCTCTGAGAAAGGGCTGTGCTGTTAGGTTAATATTTAGTATGCACTCACTGGTGTTCATTTCCATGTTCATCTGAACCACACGACCTTCCCTGGGTCACTGCTTTCTTTGTCACAGTTGTGTATAAAAGTGAGTGCACTGAAGCTGAAGTAAGGCTGTCCACGGCATTAGACTACAGTCCGCCCTGTTCTTTCAAGTCCTCATGAGGATCCCAGGTCTCCAGAGAATCAGATTTCCTCATTGGCCAAAGTCAACACCAATCAGGTGGGCTAAACAGGGAGACCCCATCTCAAACAACACAGCATTACAACAACAACAAAAGAATTTCATTTCCTTTTTGTTTCTTTGTTTTTATTTTGTGAAGCAGGATTTTGCTGTATCCCAGGCTGGCCTAGAACTACACATGAAGTCCACATAGTGTCACACATGTGGTTCTCCTGCCTCTGTCTTCTCTTGTGTACCACAACAACCAGCTAACTTCGGGATCATGGAGTAAACAGAGGCAGACATGGTGACACACGCCTGCAATCCCAGCACTCAGGAGGCTGGTGGAGGAAATTATGATTTAAGGCTAGCCTGTACTCCACTGTGAGTCACAGACAAATCAAAGCTAACGAGTGAGACTCTGTCTCAAAACGATACAAAAATAATTGTGTGGGGGAAAAAAATCTCAAATATGGCTTCTTTGAATAAAAACAAAAGTTACCTCAAATCTGGCCCATGCCCTGTTCTCCTTGTGCTTCTCACCTGGCAGCTACAGGCCCTGAATCGCATGTCACAACTGTGGTGGCTTGAGCAGGTAGTGTGTGAATGCTTGGCCCACGGGGACTGGCACTATTAGGAGGTGTGGCCTTGTTGGAAGAACACTGTCACTGTGAAGTCCTATGTTCCAGCTCCACCCAGTCCCTTCCTGCTGCCTGCCAGTCAGGATCAGACCTCTCAGCGCCTCCAGCACCATGTCTTCTGCACACTGCCATGTTTCCCACCATGATGATAACTAAACTTCTGAAACTGTAAGCCAGCCCCAATGACATGTTGTCCTATATAAGAATTCCCTTAGTCATGATGTCTCTTCATAGAAATAAAACCCAAACCAAGGCACTAACTCAGAGACAGTATCTAACCTCAGGCTACAGAATACACTTAAATGTGACACAAACTACAGGGGAATTGAGGCAGGAAGGTAATGAGCTGAAGTCAAGTTGGGCTGTATGGTACAGTATCACCCTAGCTCACAGAAAGAGAAAGAAAAGGAGGGAGAGAGGGAGAGTCACAGGGAGGAAGTCCTGCCTCTTTGAGGCCAAGTCTTGGGTCTAAACCACCCTCTGCTGACTATACACAGCCTCTGGAAGTCCATGACAGAGTGAGAAGATACTATATGCTGTCATCAGCTGGCTTCAGTCAGGATCCCTGAGGGCCACAAAAGAGGTCCTGACACTGATGTCGCACAGCTGAGCTCAGCTCTCGCCTCGGCAGCACAGGCACAATCCTGGTTTACCGTCCCAGCTTCCCATCTCTAGCATGCATATGAAAGCAAACGAGGAAGAAGCTTGACTGCGTACCCACTGACCGCGTACCCACTGGCTGACCGCGTACCCACTGGCTGACCGCGTACCCACTGGCTGCATACCCACTGACTGACTGCGTACCCACTGGCTGCATACCCACTGACTGACTGCGTACCCACTGACTACGTACCCACTGGTATCCCTTACAGTCGCCCATTTGGTGGTGTGTTGAGGTCATCAGGGATGGGCACATACTAAAAACCACTCAACACATCTCCATGCTCAGCAGTCTGCAGTTTTAGTTTAATAATTGATATGAAGAAACTTTTGAAAGCTTTTACTCTCAGAGGCCAGGTTATGGTGGCACCTCCAAGGCTCACAAGGTAAAGATCAGGGACACCGTGTTCTCACCTGGGCATCTTGGCTTCAGCCATCCACAGGAGGTCCATGTTGCTAGCCAGAACAGGCAGGTGGGGATACGGAGCTGTTGCCAGGCCAGTTCCGGGGTGGCCGTTGCTAAGAAGGACATCCATAATCAGCTGCAGGTTTGTCTCCCAGCGGACTGGCTCCCCAAGAAGGAGGACCCCTAAAAATCAGAGGCACAGGGATGAGGGAGCAGGGTGCTTGCCCTGCCCTTTGTGGTGGGTAGGTTGAAGCTCCTTCAGAGACTACAGAGGCCAGTGAGCAATACCTACCCAGAGCCAGAGGTCTTTACTAAGGTCACATCTGAGCAGCTGTGGCCAAGCCATGTCCCAGTGTACCCTGGGTGAACGGAGCCCAGGGTCTAGCAAGGAACACCCTAAGGGTGTCCTTTGTGTCCCCTGCCTTCTCACAGAAGCAGCAGATCTCATGCTCTATGAGATGCTCTACCCACCATACCTCACCCACAAGCACCACTGCACTCTACAGGGGCCGGCCTCCCTCAGTCACACCTCTGAGCCATG
Organism: Mus musculus; assembly: GCF_000001635.26. Lineage (NCBI taxonomy): Eukaryota > Metazoa > Chordata > Mammalia > Rodentia > Muridae > Mus > Mus musculus. The sequence continues at coordinate 138,411 of NT_039382.4, forward strand.
CATGAGAACTTGGAACAAAGGAGCCCTGAGCTCTGATCCTAACAGCCAAGACTCCTGTGGAACTGGGGTAGTTACTCACTCACTGCTAAACTTCAGCTACCTCAACTATATCTGAAATAAAAAGAAACAGGGGCCCTGGAAGTATGTCTCAGTAATCAAGTGCTAGCCTAGCATGAATAAGGCCTTAAATCCCAACCCTAGCAATACAAAATAAACAAATAAAAACTAAGGCCTGGCACGATAGCATGCACCTACGTGATAGCATGACCACTTGAGAGGTGAGACGGGATGCTAGATAGCTCAGAGTCACCTCGGCTACTGATCTAGCCACAAATCAGAAGTCAGTGATTACTACATGAGATCTTTTTCCCAAAAAAGATCAAGGCTAGTCCAGGCTACAGAGTGAGGCCTCTGCCTCAAAATAAAGCAAAGTAAGGGGGTACAGAGAGAACTCAGTGGTTGAAAACATTTGCTGTTCCTGCAAAGGACTCGAGTTCAACGCCCAGCACCCACGCCAGTCACAAACACCTGCAACTCCAGCTCCAAAGGATCCAATGCCCTCTTTTGGCCTCAGCAGGTCCCTGAATACATGTGGCATGTACACAGACATATATACATACCTAAATAAAAGTAAAAAGTAAAAAATAAAGTGTGAGCCGGGCCCAGCCCTTTACTCCCAGCACTCGGGAGACAGAAGGAGTTGGCTCTCTGTGAGTCATAGGCCAGCCTGGTCTACACAGTGAGTTCTAGGACAGCCAGGGCTATATAGAGGCCCTGTATCAAAAACAAATATTTAAAAAATAAAGTTAAAATTAAAAGAGGGAGGACCTATTTTGATTGTCATGACTGAACACTCAGCAGAGAACTCTACAAAGGCAAAAACTGTCCTACCCTAGTGGTACCTGAGGTCCCACCCCAATACTTACACAGAACTGTCGGAGCACTCCATCTTATAGCTAACCACCAAGTACTCTAATTGCTTATTTATTTATTTTCTGTGTATGATTGTTTTGCCAGCATGTATGCATGTGCATACCTGATGCAAGCTTGTGGATGCCTAAAGAAGGCACTTGATTTATCAGGAATTGAATTTACAGATGGGTGTGAGCTACCATGTGGATGCTGGGACTCAAACCTAGGTCTGTAAGAGTATCAGCTGTTCTTAACTGCGAAGCCATCTCTCCAGCCATCCAAAGTATTTTGTACAGTTTTAACAATCTTAAGTGATCATACAATCAACCAAGAAACTACTAACATTTCTTAAAAATTTACCACAAATTAGCTGGGCAGTGGTGTCACACAACTTTAATCTAGCACTCGGGAGGCAGAGGCAAGCAGATCTGTGAGTTCAAGGCCAGCCTAGTTTACAGAGCAAGTTCTAGGATAGCCAGGGCTACACGGAGAAATCCTGTCTCCAAAACCAAACAAACAAAACCAAAAAAATGACCAAGAATAGTTCTCCACTTTAGAAATCCCTTCACCAGTGGCGATTCTGCCCACATACCTGTATTAGAGCTATAAACAGCCTTGTCTGCTGCTGGGACATTCCTGGTCACTTTGTTCAGAACAATCATTTTACTTCTCAGATAATTATAATAGTAATGTCTCGCCAAGACATTTTCCTTCACTCCCTGGTCCAGTGAGGGCGCAATACTGTACTGCTTTGTTTGGTTTGGAGATAAGAGTCACTGTGAAGCCCAGATAGCCTTGAACTCAAATTTTTTCACCTCAGCCCTACAAGTGGGAAGCTATAGATATGCACCACTACAACTGGCCACTGACTACTTTCTGATATGAGTTATAGGAAAGTTATTTTACTTCAGGATGGCAACAAGAAGTTACAATGTCTTTATTGTCCACGGGAGACCTAAGTGACACTGTACTAGACTGTCCATACCTATGCTCTCTTGAGAGTCACTGTGCTTACAATTCAAGTAAGCTAAGCACTGTTGAGAAGGAGCAATCCTCACCACACGTCTCAGAGGACCGAGTGGACAGCCAGGGTGATACCTCAGGTGACCCAGGCCCTGATGTGCACTGCTAGGCACCATCTGCTTAAGAGTCTGAAAGGAGAGAGGGAAGACAAAGACCCCACACCTACCCAGGCACAGGGCCTTTACCTTCAATGGCAGGGAAGTCACTCCTCAGGCGCTGCCAAAAGACAAACAAGAGGCCTATCAATGCTAAGCACGCTCCACTCCGGAGCATCGAGTCTCCAGAGCTGAGTAGCAGGAAAGGCAGGTCCCCCACAGGTCAGAGACCACCCCCAAGGACCAGCTCAAGCCAAGAAGGCAGAACTTAGGAAGAAGATGCGCAAGGGAAAGAAAGCCAAGGCCCAGACTGGACTCAATACAGGCTGAGAGATGCCATGTGGAAAGTTGGCCAAGAGGGGCGGTGGTCAGCTGTGCTTCTCCAGCCAGGTAAAAACCAAGGCCCTGGCTGAGCAAGGGGCTCTCGAGTCAGGGAGCTAGGGAGGGGGTAGTCTGTAAGAGAGGCTCTCTCTGTGCACGAGGACTCTTGTCCTTACGCCAGCTCTAGAGGATTTCTCTTTACCGGCCTTGGGCTCACTCTTCCCTGAACCACTGCAGTCTTGGCTGATGTGAGTCACCTCTCCTGGGCCAGGCTCAGCCTTGGAGCTATTCTGAGATGTGTTCCCACTCCACATTCTGGTTCATCTCAGAATTTTAGAGACTCAAGAGAAAGCTCTCAAAGGACAGGATCAGCTCTACAGCTGGAAAGTCCTGGTAGGAGAACTTATAACCTATTTTCTATTAAATTAACGCCTGTCTACAAATGTATTTCATCAAATCCTAAATTGTTAACATAAGCTATTATATGTATAGAAAATCTTATGCAGAATGGGCCAAGAGGTGCCTTAGGAGACAGGCAGTTATATTCCAAAGGACCAGAGGGCCTGGAACTGATGGTCCCAAGAAATAAGAAATCACGGGCGGAGGTGGAGCTCAGATGGCAGAGACTTCCCAACCTGTACAACTCTGGGTTTGGCCACCAGAACTGTAAAAAGACATGAAGCCTCTTTCTTCAACAGTCACTCTCTTCAACTATGGGCCAGACAGCGGGCAGGGGAGGACAGAGTCCTCGGTATTTCTCTCCTCACAGGCAGCCCGGCTCTGCTTCAGGATAAAGGAGCAGCGCTGAGTGACTTACAGAGGAAAACCCGGGGAAGCCACTGAAGTGCACTGTGGACTGAAGCAAATGCCAAGACTCTGAACGGAGTCGCTAGGTAATTCCAACAAAGCAGAAGGCTAGTGTGTGGAGCCCACTGCGTCTCTCAGCCATCCCTATCTATCCAGGGAACACAATCCCCGGCCAGATGCACCTCTGCAAGAAGAACAGTGTAGAGCTCCATAAAAACAATATGCAGCTCCTTGCAGGAGCGTGGCGAGATCTACACAGGACCCAACACTGAGAAGAAACACAAAGACGACCACAAGAGCCCAGGAGTACCATGAAGGGTGAAGTAACCCACCCCGTCCGTATTACCATGGTCTTCGGCCGCCGCTGAAGGTCCACCATGTCCAGCTCTGGGAAGGCTAACCGCAGCTCATCTATTGTCACCACATTCTGGAAGCCTAGTCTGCAGCAAGATCAGGGAAGCAAAGCTACACAGTTCTGGGATGATGCTTTTATAGAGATATCAGGTGACAAGAGGGCAGAACCAAACCCAGTCCAGACCATGGCAGGCAGGCACCAAGTGCAGGCTGGGACTGCATAGACAGGGCAGACGCAAGCAACACCAGTGCGACCCCCTGGTACCAACTCTATCTACACCAGCAAGACCCAGAGAAGAAGAGGCCAACCCCCCCACTGTGTACTCAGGGAGCTTATGCCATGCACAGGGCCGTGCAAACTGGTGCTCGTGAGTAACATGACCTCGGTACTGGGCTGCAAGGAGCTAGGCAAAATCAAGTAACTGGTGAATAGCTATTTCCTCTGGATTGAAACATTCCCTCCTGGAGGGAGGTGGGGACCCTGAAAGTTACCAGAGCCACAACCTCCCTCCTGTGCTGCTTAAAGTCCCCTCCCCCTATATGGTTATACAAGGTTCTGGGGGAAGAGACACTCCCATGGCCAAGCTGCCTGCAAGCTGTGCGGGGGCTCCCCAGTCACCATTCAGCCTCCATGGCACTTTCTGAAGTGTGCCTTTCACCCTAGCTAACTGCCTGGCTCATTAAGCCAATGGGTCGGTCCTTCTTTCCCTATCTGGGTTACATAATGGTTGTTCACATCTCCCCAGGACAAGTCACACAACAGTCACAAATACTCAGAGGAAACTACAACACTGACAGTCAAACCCCACTCAGCAAGGAAGGGGCCGTCACACAGAAGACCATGACGACTCCAGCCTGCTCTCCTCTAAGAGCTGCCTCCATCTTCCTGTCCCTAACTCCGTCCCATCTTAACCAGTCTCAGATGATACTCAAAACCAGTATCCCCCAAATCTAACAGATTTGCCCAGCAGTCGTAAGGCCTGCACCAGCTCTCCACTGCTCTGAGTTTAGGACGAGACTGTCCATGCCCAGCCTGCCTTTCTGTCCTCTAATGCCCAATTCCGCTCCTTCTGACTGACACCTTGTCTTCCCACCTCCCAGGGGACCACCCAACCCTCTAAAGCTAAAGGCTGCTGCAGCAGCTGCTGCTCCAGGTGTCCCCTCTACACTCCAATGCTCAAACCTGGAGCCAATCTCAATCCCCCAGCCCATCTTTTCACCTTCTAAGATGCATTTATTTAGCTGGGGAAGGGGCACAGTGGCTGAAAGGGCGCAACTTCGGAATCCATTCTCTCCCCCCACTGTGTGGAACCTGGGGATCTAACTCAGGTGGCTAAGCTTAGAAGCCAGTGCTCTACCTGCAGAACCTGCCCTGGCCCCGTGCCATCTTCTCTTCTTCCTGGCACTTGAGATGCAAACCAGGGCCTCAAGCACGACACACAACTCTCCACCTGAGGCTCATTCCCAGCCCCTGTGCTGGGACAGCTCATCTTTTGTTTGTTTGTTTGTTTTTAATTACATTTATTTGTGGGGATTATGGACGTCAAAGAACAACCTGTGGGAGTCAGTTCTCTCCTTTCACCTCACACACAGGTGGTCAGACCCGGTCACACACAGGTGGTCAGACCCGGTCACACACAGGTGGTCAGACCCAGTCACACACAGGTGGTCAGACCTGGTCACACACAGGTGGTCAGACCCGGTCACAGTGCCCTCACAGATGAGCTTGCTTCCCCCCGCCCTGTGATGACTGTCATCTTGACTGTACCCACATTCACCTAAGAAACATGAATCAGAGAGGGTTAACTGAGGGGGAAGGCTCTCCCCACTTTCTGAAGATATAAGAAATCTGAGGGATTCCAACAAGTACTGAAGCTCTCTCCAGGAACGCGTGGGCTTTCAGGGCCAGGCTGGGATGCTGAGGCTCAGTGTGGACTGAGCAGCTACAGAGTTTCTAGGCGCTCTACCAGCAGACGGTCACTGTTCAACTACCCGGCTCCAACTGTGTACGGAAAGTGACTAAATCTCATTGATGATGTATGTTTATCCTATCAGTTCCATTCCTCTATAACACCTGCTCTCTTACACACTCCTTTGCTGTTTGTGGGTGTTTCCCTCCCAAGTACGACTCTCCTGAGTAAGTCACATGTTCTTACCTGGGTCCCAGCCTGCCTTGGAGCACAGTCTACATGGGGTCCAGGATGCATCGAGGGCACATGAACAAGCTGTCTGAGGACAGGGACCATGTCCTTTGCTTTCTGTGTACACATGACCAACAATGCGCTATTCCAAGCAGGGGCTGACAAGCAAGGATAGAGGCTAGAGGGAGGCTCCCACACTTAGGGCATACCTGCTCAGAGCAGTGGCTCTCAGTTTCCTATCGCTGTGACCCTTTAATACAGGTTCCACATGTCCTGGTGACCCCCAAACATAAAATTATTGTTGTTGCTATTTCATGACTGTAATTTTGCTACTGTTATAAATCATAGTGTAAAATCTAATGTTATCTGATATGTAGCCCCTGTGAAATGGTCATTCGGCCTCCAGAGGGGTCATTGGCCTGGAGATTCTAGAGTTTTTACTGGAGACATAGAGATCAAGATTGCTCAAGGTTAAGACAGGGGTCTCTGTACATTAATCTGGGCACACGGTTCTGATGTGGGCTGTTACCACTAGTCTCAAGGACCGACCATACAAAGCATTCATTTATCCCTGTTTCCCAACATCCCGCCCCAACTGTGGCACGCCAAGCCTTCACCCTCCTCTCCACCGGAACAGCAAACTGAAAGGATACGCTCTGGCGTTCTCCACCAGGGGCCCCTGCCCCGACACTAGCATCTGTTTGCTGTGGTACTGCAGGAAGAGCTTCATGGGGCTGTGAGAGAGAATGACTTGGTCTGGATCCACCTGCGGAGACAACCAAGGAACAGGAAAGCAGGGGAAGGTAGGGGTGAGAGAACATGATAGGGTGACAGCCACTGGGGTATGTCACGGGGGGGGGCAGGAGGGGTCTAAAAATAAAACATTGTAAACAATCTGGCACTTGCTAAGACTTAGCCACATAGCAACAAGAACTTACCTAAGGCTGGGAATGTAGCTCAGTGACTAACTAGCCCAGCATGTAAGACACCATGACTGCCACATTCAGTTCTCAACATACAAAATAAGAGAAGCATTACCAGACTTAAGATCCTGCTGCGCTTAGCTCAAAGACCCCTCTGAGATTGCCTCATAACTCTGTTGGAAACCACAGACTTTACAAGCATGGCTGGGGCTGGAGAGATGGCTCAGCGGTTAAGAGCACTGACTGCTCTTCCAAAGGTCCTGAGTGCAATTCCCAGCAACCACATGGTGGCTCACAACCATCCGTAATGAGATGGGATGCCCTCTGTGGGGCATCTGAAGACAGTGACGTGTACTTACTGCCATTATCCATCCGTCTCGGACCTCAGCATTGTGTTTTCACTTCTACGTAAAAACTGAACTTCCCTCACCTCTGCAGTGCTGGGCACTGAACCATGGCCTTGCAATCGAGAAGGACTGGCTCACGCCCCAGCCCAAGATCTAGTTTGTGTTGTACGCATGTGTGTGCACATGTATGTGAGAAGATACACGTGTGGAGAACCTGATGTCAACACTGGTATCTTTCTCAGTTTCTCTCCACCTTATTTTTCAAGCTTCCCACTCAACCTGGCGCTCCCTGCTTTGCCAGACTGGCTGACAGGCTATGTTGGTTGGCCAGCGAGCCTCAGGGATACAACTGTCTCCAACCCTGGGATTACAGATGTGCCGCCGAGCCTGGTTCTTCAGCTGGGTGCTGGACTCAAGCACTTTACCATCTCCCCAGCTCCCAAGATTTAGCTTTTCAACATCTACACTAACTTCAAGAGTGTAGTCTTTATTGTTATTATGAGATGAAGGTCTCACTACACAGCTCTGGCTGGCCCCAAACTTGTGTTATCCTCTTTCCTGGTCTCCTCTGTGTAAACAGAAACACCAGGTTCCTCTGAATGCTTTTAGGGCCCTTTATGGAAAGGGTTTCGATGTACTGGATTCAGCCTCCACCATCAGCCTTTATCGACTTTCTTGGTTACAAAGAACCCCTTCTCAAAACTGAGTTCACCCTTACCGAGCAGGTGCCCATCTTGGATACAGTGAGGAGCTAACTTCAAAGGGGAGATGCTAGGCTTTCAGAGGACAGCACCCACGGAGAGGCACATCTGCAGGCCGTGTGCATGGTTTAGGAATTTTGTTATTTTCTTGACCCAAAGTCTCACTATGCCACCTATAAGTCATAATCCTGCTGCTTCAGCCTCTCACTCAGGTACCTGCCACTCTTTCTATTATATTGTTAATGAGCTATTATTGCACAGGCCCGTCTGCACTGTGGAATGCTGAACACAAGTGACCTCTGCAGCTCGCTGGCAGAGTGCTTGCCTAGTACACACCAAGGCCTGAGTTTAATCCCCAGCACATAAAGCAGGTGTGGTGGTGCACAGCTGCGATCCCAGAATTAGTGAAGTGAGGCCGGACATCCAGAGTCATTGCCACCTACTACAGATACATGAGTCCTTGTCTCAAAAACAAACACTAAAATACAAGGACAGAATCCTGTCACCTTCCCACCTCCCCCCAAGTAGGGTGTCCTATAGCCCAGCCTAGTTTTGAACAAGGCCCATGATGAGTGTGCCCCACTATAGCTAGTAATTACTGCCATGCTGAGATCAGCTCACGACTTCACACGTGCCAGGCACAAATTCTATCAACTGAACGACATCCTCAGCCCCACAAGTCAGATTTCTGTGCTCCCTCAACCATGTGTGTACACATGTATGAAGTATCATGTATGTGTATGAAGACTCACTCTGTTGATGTCATCACAAGTCTAGACCCTAAGGACACTGCCCCAACTGTACCTCAAGCTAACGGAGAGGGATGTAGGGCTGCAGTGGAGGCTTCCATAGGAATGGTTTTGGGTTTCTGTGCCTCTGGTTGCCTCTTACCTTGCACCTCAGCAGGTCTGACAGTTCCTGGGCTTTGTTATGCTGCAAGATGTTCCCAGCATTTGTGACAAAAACCACAGGTACCCTCAGCTGCCCCTGGGAGTTTACCAGCTTGCTGAATGCTTCCAGAGCAGCTGGGATCACTCTGTGGCCTCGAACCAGCACTCCATCAATGTCGAACAGTAAGCCAAAGGTGGGAGAACGCTACGAGGGGAAGGAGAGAGAACCGCACTGCATCAATCAAGAGACAGAAGAAACTCGGGAAAAGAAACAACCTCATAGAAGAAGGTTCCTCTTCAGCCCACTGTTGGAACATGACATCAGAAAGAACAAAAGCACAGCCTGCTTTCTTTCCTGTCCTCTTTTGGCAGAGCTAGAGACCAAACTTTGTACATGATAGGCAAGAACTCTACCACTGAACTATATCAAGGCATGGGACTTCTGACTAGCCAAACCCACCTGTAGCAGAATAAGTTTACCAAGTTTATCAAACACAGAACCACCTCACTGAAATTGACTGCACAAGGCACAGTGGCACACACCTATATTCCCAGCGCTCAGCAAGCAGAGGCAGCCACGTCCAGCTTGGGCTACACAGTGAATCTGAAGCAAGCACTGGCTACATAGCAAGGCCCAGTCTTGGAAAAGCAAAAGAAATATAAGCAATTTAAAATTGGAAATAGGACTGGAGAGATGGCTCATTGGTTAAGAGCACTGATTGCTCTTCCAGAGGTCCTGAGTTCAATTCCCAGAAATCACATAGTGGCTCACAACCATCTGTAATGGGATCTGATGCCCTCATCTTCTAGCATGTCTGAAGATCAGCAACAGTGTATTCACATATGTAAAATAAATAAATCTTTAAAGTTGGAAAGAGAGGAATCCAAAGAAAACATGAGCCCAGCACTTTAATACAACCAGTTTATATTTTCTCTTTTACTCCTTTCTACCCCATAGCTATGACTATTAAAACATAATTCTGTGCCTGGTTCTCTTTGGAAGACAAACAATTTAACCAAAACCAATGGCTTTCATAGCCATCTTGTAAAAACTTTTTATGCATATGAGTGTTTTGCCTGGCTGTACACACTGCGCACCATGTGTGTGTCTGACACCTGAAGAGGTCAGAGAGGGTGTTGGATCCCTTGGAACTGGAGTTATGCGTTGTTGTGAGCCACCACGTGGATGTTGGTAATGGCACCCAGTGCTCGTAACTGCTGAGCCACCTATCTGGCCCCACCTTTTCTTTTTCCTTTCCCTCCCTGCTCCCCACCACCTCCTACCTCTCTCGGGGGGTTTTAGATAGAGCCTCATTTTGTGGTCCTGGCAAGCCTGGAACTCACTATTCAGACTAGGCTAGCTTGGAGTCTCTGAGATCCACCGGCTGCAGACTTCCAGTTGCTGGAATTGTATGTCACTATGTTGTGTGTCACTATGTTGTGTGTCACTATGTTGCGTGTCACCATGCCCAGCCATACACCTTTTAGTTCTAGTGTTCACTTTACCAGCACACACACTACAATTGAAACAGACAGAGATTAGCACGGCCCCCACACAAGGACAGCACACAAATTCCTAATCGTTCCCAATTTTTGCTGGCATCAGCATTCCTGTCAGGACATTGGTCCTAGCCATGATATATTCGGGAGAACTTCAATTTGAGAAGAGAGCATGCTCAGCTCAGACGGAAGGTGGTGGCCACAGCTTCCACTTGTATGATGAGCCACTTTTCTGAAGATGGATCCAGTATATACTTTGAATTTTTTTTAACTAAAGTTTGGGGGCAGGGGAAGGATCTTGTTTTAGAGGGTGGAACTATACCTTAGTGGGAAGTGTACCTCCCTTGTATGCTTGAGGACATATGTTCAATTTCTAGCATCATTTTTCAAAAGAAAAAAATCATTTTATAATCATGTTCAGTGGCGTACCCATAATCCTAGCACCTAAGAGGCCAACCTCAGTTGCATAGTACATTCAGGCAGCCTGGGCTACATAATCGTGTCTTAAAAAAAAAAAAGCATTCATTTTATTCTAACAACATATACCAAGTTTTAAACAAATGAAGCACCTCAATTGCTACCAACAGCATTAAATATTTTAAGAGATTCTCAACTCTCCCAGGTGTCTTACTCTCTTTTGTATGTATTCTGGAAATGTGGGCACCTACTACATACACTTTAACTATCTCCTGCCTACATGCACACATATGCAAATGCAATCATGTTATTCTTTATTTCCATCTTACTATTTTTGCTTGTTTTGGTTTTTCAAGACAGGCTTTCTCTGTGTGGCCCTGGCTGTCCTGGAACTCACTCTGTAGACTGAGCTGACCCCAAACTCAGAGATCCACCTGCATCTGCCTCCCAAGTACTGGGACTAAGACATGGCACACCATGCCCAGCAGCCCATCTGACACATTTTAGTTGGTATCTATTTGGTGACTTGCCAATCTGTAGACATAGTCTACTCCCTAAACATCATTTCTAGGTCCATAACATTCCGAGCGAATAAACCAATAACACTCTTTCATCTAACGTTTAAATCAGGCCACTAGCCATTCCTGAGGAGGAGGAGGAGGAGGAGGAGGAGGAGGAGGAGGAGGAGGAGGAGGAGGAGGAAAGCATCTCTGTGACTTCAGGGCTGGCCTCATCTACACAGCAAGCTCCAGACCAGCCAGGGCTGTACAGTGAGTCCCTAACTCAACCAAAACAAGTTGGTTTGTCCAGTGAAGTGGGCTCGGCAGGTACAGGCACTTGCCACCACACCTGACACCGTGAGCTTCATCCCCAAACCACACATGCTAGAAGGAGAGAATTAACTCCCACAGTTTGTCCTTTTGAAAAGCACATGTCAGCCTACAGGGCCACTGGCACTGTATCATCCTTGCAATATACATAATTATTTTTTTAAAAAAATATTCAAGGCTGAAGACATAGCTCAGTGGTAGTGTTTTTACCTATCATGTGTGAGGCCTAAGGTTCTGCCTCCTTAACAAAAATCTCAATTTCCAGCCCCCCCCCTTTTTTTTTTTTTTTTTTTTTTTTTGAGACAGCGTCTCTTTGTGTAGCCCTTGCTGTCCTGGGACTCAAAGGTCTGCCTGCCTCAGCCTCCCAAGTGCTGGGATTAGAGGTGTGTACCACCACTTCTAGGTTCTATTTCCCAACTTCTAAACATCCCATTTCTTAGTTTATAAACTGCCTGTTAATATAAAAGCTATTTCTCAATTATCAAAACAAATGAACTAGCCCAACTTGTCTGCCATTTCTCTTTTGTTGGTGCCAACTAGGTCAAGCCATTCTTAGAAAACATATAGTCTATGCACAGAGCTCTATCTGTGGTGAGCAAGCCAAACCACGGGTAAGAAAGGGCATGGTGTGTCACAGGCCTTTAGTCCTAGCACTCGGAGGTTGGGGCCAGCCAGAGCTTTACAATGAGAACCTGTCTTAATAAACAAAAACCAACACAGGGCTCCAGTCCCTCGTTTCTTAGTAAACAGGACAGAAGGAGCAGCTAGCCTAGAAGACAAATGGCTCAACAGCAGCATTTTCACAAATAGGAATCCATTTCAAGTTTTCAACTTCTCAAAATAAAGAGAGAGCGAGCCTTGGACCTTATACATGCTGGGCAAGAGTTGTATCCCTAACTCTGCTGTAAGTCTGACAATTGCATGTATTGTAAACAGGCTGAGTTTCTTGGAAGAGAATTTTGAGCTATCAATGAAAGCATTAAATATTAAATTCGCCTATCAAAACTCTGTTAAACTAAGTATGATGGTGCATGCCTGCAGTCCCAGCGCTAGGAAGACTTAGAGGATTCTGGATTCAAAGCCAGCCTAGGTTACTTAGGGAAACAGCATTTCAAAAACACCAGGCCATCAGGTGGCCCAGTGGGTAGTGCACTTGCCCAAGAAGCCAGACAAGTCCAGTTAAATCCACAGAATCCTTGAGGTAGCTGAGGACCTGTTCCTTCAAGCTGCCTCTGATAATAAATAAATGCAAATCAAAACAAAACATCACCTCTGCCAAGAGCCCAGCCAGTAGAGAAGGAGAGGAACAGCCCCTGACTACAGATGAGGATAAGACACTTGGAAACACAGCTCCAAGAGAGCCTGTGCTGGGCCCTACCCCGAGAGCAGAGGCACACGGGCAGTGAGGAAGGCCTGTGCTGGGCCCTACCCCAAGAGCCAAGGCACATGGGCAGTGAGGAAGGCCTGGACTGGTGCGCCTCACCTACGGGATGGAGCACTAACCACAAGGCTCCTATGTCTTGAAATCTAAAACAGGAGAATGGCATCCTCAGGCCTGACTACAGAGGAATTTTGTCTTCCACAGACGGAAGAACAGATTGACTGAAGGGAATCCAGGTGAGAGAAGAGGGGACCTTCTGCAACCAAGATGGCAGTGCTGATTTTATTTCAGGTAACAGCAACAAGAATGGGGAAGCCAGAAAATGGATGAACTGATCTTCCTGTCCATACATAAACCAGGCACAGGGAGAGGAGCATCCCAGCTTTCCCTCATATATGCAACTTTTAAAAAGATGAGACAGGCAAGCAGGAGGAATACGGAGAGGTTTCCATTGTATCTACCCGTAATCTACATCCCAACTGCATTACCTGTAATGCATGCCTTTAATCCCAGCACTTGGGAGGCAGAGGCAGGTGGATTTCTGAGTTCGAGGCCAGCCTGGTCTACAGAGTGAGTTCCAGGACAGCCAGGACTACACAGAGAAACCCTGTCTCGAAAAACCAAACAAACAAAAAAAAAGAAACATGACATACGGAAACTCACTGTTTTATATAATTCACATACACAAACAAAATACAAAAATGAAACATTACCCAACCACAGAGAAAAGGGCACATTATTACTAGGAAAGAAGAATCACTAGAATTGGAACTACTTAGGTGCAGGGGTAGAGAAAAGAGCAGCAGGAATCACCGTGAGTTTTATTTTGGGGACTGGGGACCATGAAAGAAAGACTGATGCAGATGTGCATCAGTGAACAAAGGGGAGCAGCGGGTGGGCAGTCGGGAAGGAGCTGTGGGGCAGCTGTGGAGGGGCCAGCACTACAGATGCAAGTGTCACGCTGAAGCCTCTGAAGTCCTGCTCAGCTCAGAGGTTAGGAGCACTTGCCGCTCTGCCAGAGGACCCAAGCTTGGTTCCCAGCACCTACATCAGGCAGCTCACAGCTGGCCACAACTTCAGCTCTAGGGAATGCGATGCCTTCGGCCGCCAAAGGTATGTGCACTTGGGTGTAGACACACACACCCACATGCAGACACACATACATGCAGACACACATACCTACATGCAGACACACATAACTGCATGCAGACACACAGCTGCACATGACTGTTTGCTGTTGTTGAAAAGGGTTTCTCTATGTAGCTGTGGCTACATAGAGAAACAAGTCTCTGTTCTCAGGGAAATCGGAAGAACAGCACCACTGAAGGGTGGAACACATGAGAACCTCAGAGAGACAGCAGTCCAGATAAGATGAGAAACCACCAAGGAAATGAAGTTATAACTCTGTGTCAGTAAGCTAAGAAGGAGACTGACTAAGTAAAGGCTCCATTTTCCTTCCACTAAGCAGGTAAGAGCTGCAGGGGAGTGGCCTCTTCCCACTCCCCTTATACACAGTCTCCCAGGCTTAGCCCATGGGCCAAGTTGAAGGTGGGCAGGAAAACTGGAAAAAAGGAGATACCAACTCAAATCAGTATGGCTGTCACTTCTAGCTGGGCGGCGGTGGTGCACACCTTTAGTCCCAGCACTTGGGAGGCAGAGGCAGGCGGATTTCTGAGTTTAAGGCCAGCCTGGTCTACAAAGTGAGTTCCAAGACAGCCAGGGCCATACAGAGAAACCCTGTCTTGAAAACAAAACAAAACAAAACAAAACAAAACAAACAAAAAAAAAAAAAACCACCTGTCGCTTCTAACCACCAGGAAATAGCAGCCAGCGACACTTAGCAAGTCTCTCACGCTTACAGGAAATACAGAGTCAAAAGTCTCCAAGGCTGATCCCACTGCACCTCAGCTCAGGAGAGTACACTGGGCTCCAGGCCAAGCGCAGAACAAATGTATCTTTCTTTATTCTACCAAACTTTGAGGAGGGATCTCTCTCCAAATGTCCTGTTATCTAGCAAAACTGTATCCCTCCCCACCAAAAAAATCAGCTACAAAGAAGTGACCAGTTATTTACCTAACTTGTATGATGCCTGGGTTCTTTTCTCAGCTCCTTCCCCCCATCAAAGAACCAACTCCTGAGAGAGTAATGAGTCAAAGGCTTCTTTCTCTGCTGCTTTTACAAGCGCTGGGTCCAGAATTCCAATTCAAACTGAGCTAGCAGCCAAGCTGGGGCCCTTTTCATCACTCCTTGGGCTGTTCTGGAATTAAGTGAGGATTCTGGGAGGGGCTGAGGTCTCCATCTGGCCACACCGCTCACATCCCCTGCTTCAGCTTCTGGCGAGTTCAGGTCCACCCCTTGTAATCAGTCTATTTCCTCTAATCGGCATATCTCATTCATACTCAGTGCTCTCTCAGGATTCCTGCAGCCCTTCCCTCAAAAACTCAAAAAATTCCTAGGACTCATGGGTAAATTTCAGAGGGCCCATAGAAGCCCTTACTTTTTTTTTCAGAGTTTTGGTCTGATTTTCTCATCTTACTCTTCCCACAGAGAATCAGCATACAGGTCTGAAAAGCTAAGAGGGTAGGATTTCTCTATAAACACCATGCTTAGACCCCTCTAGGGGTTCAGTAATGGCTGTTGTGTGACCCCAAGGATAGCTGGGACGCACTTCCCTTGAGATAGCAGTTCAATTTCATTTCTGTCCCATTGTGAATCCAAGCAACACTGCTCTGGATCCCTGAAAGCAGGCCTAGTGGCACATGCCTGAAAACCAGCACCTAGGAAGCAGAGGCAGGTGGATGGGTCAGCAAGGACTTTTGGCTAGCCTGGTCTACAGGTCAGTTAGGGAACGTATTGTGGCTTCTCACACAAACACACAACAAATCTATTCACTTATAATTTCAAAATAAGTCGAGAGAAGTGTGTTAGGCATGGTAATAGCACTGTGGTTCAGTGTAAAACGCCTCTTTTAAAGCTTCCCACACAGTTTAGGGTTTAAATAATAAAAACTCCAGGATTTAAAGTATTACAGCCATAAAGCGGGAGAGAGAAGCAGGTGCGCCAAAACGAAGTGATTAGTTGTTTGAAAAATAAAAATATGGAATTCATACTCTCTCATAATTTTTGGAAACTCACATTAAAAAAAAAAAAAATCAAAGCCCAGCAAGAAGGCTAAGCTGTTAAAAGTTTGTTGAACAAGGCTGAAGATGAGTTCCACATAACACACGCTGGAAGGTGAGAACCCCAAAGTTGTTCTCTAACCTGCCTACTACTCCTTTCTCTCTCCCTCTCCCTCTGTCTCACATACACACAACACATGATGATGATGATGATGATAACAGTTCCTTTGCCTTGATGGCTGCACACCTGAGCCGTACAGTTTACTGGCCATATTCAAACAGTTACCTTTTTAGAAATAAGAATCCGCGAACCCTTACTTCGAGCAGAAGTGGAAACGAATTAACTGCTGAGGCACATTCCTGACGCGCGGGAAGGAGCTGCGAACCCACCCGAGGCTGACCTGGGGTTGGTTTTTCTCCGGACAAGGACTCTTCCAGCGGGTGGAAGGTGCGCACCCGGACACCGCTTCGGGAAGGACGAAGGGTTCCGCGGCTCCACGGTCTCCGGGAGGGCGGCCCCAGGCCAGGATGCTCAGTGGCCCGCACGGCCCTCCCGCCCGCAGGCCCTGCGAGTGCAGACCCCATGCGTCCTCACCTCAGCGCTGCCCGCGATGTAGCCCCTCTGGGGCCCGCAGCCCTGGAGCCCCGCAGACAGGCGCACAGGCAGTTTCCACAGATGGCGCCCGGCGCCGAGAACCCCTAACCCGGCGAGCGCAGCCATCGCGCCCGTCGCGCGCACGCGCAGACTGTGTGTCTCTCCCACTCTCGAGCCCGGTGCCCCCTTCCCACGCACAGCCGAGCAACCAATCAGCGGCCGCCCGCGCAGGGCCTCTCGGGGGTTGTAGTCCGACCGTGGAGCTCGGGCTCGGGTTGCGAGTTCGGAGCGGAGAGCGCGTTCCTGACACTGAATGGCGAGGCTCTGGGTCCCTCGCTTCCCCGAGAGGAGACTTGGGGTCAGCGAGTATCGACTCGCGGCCACCCGTGCTGGGAGGACAGACACCTGACCAATCAGTGCACCTGCTGACTTCCGGGAGCGTGTTCCTCGGCACTTTTTGGAGCTGGGGTGACCGTGTGGAACAAGGCAGCCTAACCTTGAATTGGGGAAGAAGACCATTGTTTTGAGACCTAAATCCTCTGAGCCTCATCCAAAGAATGTTGAATGGCGTGCTGCTTCTTACTCTTTAAAATCTTTTACTCAGTAAACATGCGCGGCAGTCCTACTTCCTGCGGGCTCTGACCCAAAATCCGGGAAGGAAAGATCTCCTTGATTCACACTTGGTAGGGAGGCTGGGATCAGTGTACGAAACAAGGTAAAAAAAAAAAAAGAGCACTGTCCCGAGAAGTCAGATAATGGATTCAACAAACATGTAATGTGTACAGCTAAGCACTCTGAGGAGAGAATACGCTTAGGTCAGTGAGCAAGGACAGTGGAAGTCAGTCTGGTCATCCTGACATAGGAGCCTGCTGCAGAAAGAACTCTCTCTTCGCTTTGTTTGAAAGGTGTGAGATGCTCTCTTCCTTAGTCTTTGACCTGTTCCTGGATATAATCATGCCAAAAAAAGTAGTGAGTCGAAGAGAATGGGTTGGAGGGTCAGGAATGCACAAGGACTCCGCGCTAACTCACTTCCGTTGTGTCCATTGCTTCTCAGCTTTGAGGACTAAGATCATAAATCAGAGTAACTGCTGTTGATGAAAAATTGGAAGATGTATTGCCGTTAGTCAAACCCACCATAGCACACAGCACCTAAGCCCAGTCAGGGGATACCCTGTCCAGGTTTGGTTTTTGTTTTGTTTTGTTTTGTTTTGTTTTGTTTTAACCTCTTCCCGCTTTTCAAATAAGAAACTAATTTAGGAATAGGTGAGGTGGTGGCTCATACCTATTATCCTAGCGCTCCAGAGGCTTGCAGAAGGATCACCCCAAGACATTATCTAGATGATGATGATGATGATGATATAAAGAAACCAATTTAGCAGCCTGAGGGTTTTAAATGTACCCACACTTGTTCTAGTGACAGCCTCCCCTGTGAAAACACATATTTTACCCCTCACCAGATCTTCAGAGCTCAGTCTTCACTCCATCCTGCACTAAGTCTGGATACAACTGGTAATAGGGAGGGTCCCTCTGAAAGCAACAGGATACGTGCATAAAAACATATCTGAGAGAGACAGTGTAAAACACCACAGCTTCTGTCCTGAATGGAAGTTCATTGAATTGTGTAGTCTGGCTCTGTGACTTTTTTTTCCCCAATGCTTTTTTTTTTTTTTTTGTTTTGTAAAGACTTATTTCTTATATGTAAGTACACTGCAGACACTTCTGTCTTCAGACACTCCAGAAGAGGGAGTCAGATCTTGTTATGGATGGTTATGAGCCACCATGTGGTTGCTGGAATTTGAACTCAGGACCTTCAGAAGAGCAGTCGGTGCTCTTAACTGCTGAGCCATCTCTCCACCCCTTCCCAATGCTTTTCATAAGAAAGTTTTTAAAACAAACAAACAAATAAACAGACAGAAAAACAAACCGGGGACCTTGGGGCAGTGGTGGCACTTGCCTTTAATCCCAGCACTCTCAAGGCAGAGGCAGGTGAATCTCTGAGTTGGAGGTCAATCTGCTTTCCAGAGGGAGTTCCAGAAGAGCCAGGGCCACACAGAGAAACCCTGGCTCACTCTCCTCCTTCCTCTGCCCCCCCTCCCCCGCCAAAAAAATCAATGACTAAAATACTAATGATCCTTTAAATCCTAAAAAAATGATCACTTCAAAACTTACTTAACCAGACCAAAACCTTGCAAAAGTATCTTATGACTTACAGATAAATCATAACGCCCTAATTTCTTTTTTAAAAGATTTTATTTACTTTATGTATATGAGTACACTGTAGCTGTACAGATGGTTGTAAGCCTTCATGTGGTTTGTTGGGAATTGAATTTTTAGGACCTTTGCTTGCTCCAGTCAACCCTGCTCACTCCGGTCAGCCCCGCTCGTTCAGTCCCTGCTTGCTCCAGCTCAAAGATTTATTTATTATTATACATACACTGTAGCTGTGTTCAGACACAACAGAAAAGAGCGTCAGATCTCATTATGGATGGTTGTGAGCCACCATGTGGTTGTGGGATTTGAACTCAGGACCTTCAAAAGAGCAGTCAGTGCCTTTACTCACTGAGCCATCTGGCCAGCCCCCCTAATTTCTTTTTTTAGATTTATTTTACTTTGTGTATATGAAGGGTTGCCTGTATGAATGTTTGAGAACAATGTGTATGTTTCTCTAAGGTGGGATTTGGATAGTTTTAAGTCATCATGTAGATGATGGGAATCATACCTGGTTCCTCTGCAAGGCAACAAATGCTCTTAGCCTTAACCAGTGAGCCCCCTATCCAACCCTCATCCTTTCTTTTAAAAATCGATTTTCATGTGTAATTGCTATTCTTTTCTTTGTTCCAAGGCAAGGATTCTCTATACAGCACTAGCTGTACTGAAACTAGCTCTGTGCTAGGATTAAAAGCATATGTCACCACCACTGCCTGGCCTTTGTTTTTCTCTTAAGACAAGTTTTCAACATGTGATTCTCAGTCTGGAACTCACTAGGTAATGAAGGTTAGCCAGGAATTCACAGAGATCCACCTGCCTCTGTCTGTCAAGTGCGGGGTAATCCACTATGGCCAGCATCCCTAAGTTCCTGTAGCTTGTGTCAAGATTCAGTTAAAAACACATCCCTTGCTGCGTTAGATTGTCTTATAAGCTCAAAGAAAAAGATCTTTTTAAACAAAGTCCATGTAGGGGCTGCTCTTTCAGAAGACCTGGCTTAATTCCCAGGACCCACATGTCAGCTCACACCTGTCTGTTACTCTAGTTCCAGGGCTCCTGACATCTGACACAGACATCCATGCAGTCAAAACACCAGTGAACATAAAATAAAAAAATAAAATAAAACAAACACAGTTTCTAAGTGCCTGTCAGAACAAGGCTTTAAACTTTAATGAATAGTTTGGTAATCGTTTCATGAAATTTGTAGGTAAGGAAATGTCTGCAGACTTGTAACATGTTTTAGCTGTATTTATGCCTGTTAGATAGTTAAGGTATACTCTGCACGCTATGAAGACGCATGGCATCACTGGACATCACAGAAGCAAGCCCCTGGTCCAGTCTGTGTCACTGAATTCTCTTTCTTTGTTCCTCCAGAAATAAAAGGAACCATTCATTACCTCTTCTTCCTCCTCCTTTTCCTCCTCCTCTTCTTCCTCTTCCTTCTCCTCTTCTTTTTCTTCTTCCTCAGGGAGAAGCAAATACCTTTTGTATCCAAAACTTCAGTGATAGGGTTGACATGTGAGATTTTTGGCTCTCTGATGACCTGAGTCTCACCTCTGGGACTAACGTGGTAGAAGGAAGAAACTGACTCCTGCAAGTTGTCCTCTGACCTCCACACATGTGTCATAACATGCACACACACACACACACACCATTTTTTAATTTAAAACCTTGGAGGT
The DNA here is from genome assembly GCF_000001635.26 of Mus musculus. Classification (NCBI taxonomy): domain Eukaryota; kingdom Metazoa; phylum Chordata; class Mammalia; order Rodentia; family Muridae; genus Mus; species Mus musculus. Next base: position 158,651 of record NT_039382.4, read on the forward strand.
GGTGAGCTAGAGAGTTGGCTCAGGGGTTAAGAACAGTTGTTGTTTCAAAGGACCCAGGTTCCGTTCCCAGCACCCACATGGAGGCTCACCACTACCTCAAGCATCAGCACATATGGTGCACAGACATACATGAAAGCAAAACACTTGTACATATGACATAATAAAAACAAATCTTAAAAAAAAAAAAAAGTTGCCAGGTGTGGTGGTGCAAACCTTAAATCCCAGCACTCGGGAGGTAGAGGCAGGCAGATTTCTGAGTTAAGGCCAGCCTGATCTACAGAGTGAGTTCCAGGACAGCCAGGGATACACAGAGAATCCCCGTCACTCTTCCAGAAGACCTGAGTTCTAGTACCAGCATCAGTTTACAACTGCCTGCAACTCCAGTTCCAGATGACCCAGTGCCCTTTTCTGGGGCTAGGGGTCCCCGGATCTGCAAAGAGGTCAGGGCTGTGAGGTCCTCAGATTCTTGGACATCCAGGTGCTGGGAGAAGAGCCAAGAACAGAGCTGGGGAGAGAGGGTGCGGGCTAGGGACAGGCTAGCCTGGGGCATGGGGAAGGGGAGCTCCGGCGTGTCCCAGCAGTGATTGTCCTTAGCTTGGCAGAGGCAGGCAGAAAGCACACAGAGGCCGTTTACAGGAGAATTAAGCTGCGGCTCTGTAGGTGAGTGTCTTCTCCATGGCTCCCAGTGGTGGATCTTGATGAAAGAGACAGTTCCTGATTCTAAACTGTTTATTGACTGTTAATGACAGAAAATGGATGCATACCTATACCCTATACCATACCCACTTCTCGGGGTGGACCTGAGATTAAACACCTTCTGTAGATGAAATACGTTCTGGAGAATGTCTGGGAAGTAAAGCTTATTGGCTAAGCTAAGCCCTCCAGGCCTCTAGGTAACTCATTAGCACGGAGAACTCTGATCCAGGACTACATTACCACAGGTCTCGTTTCCTTATGTGAGGAGTATGACATAAGGTTCCAGGCCAGGAATCTGACATTAGTGGGGAATAGCCTAAGTCTCTGGTGTGTGCCCACTGAGTCTCAACCTGTTCTATCTTACCAAGCTTCCTGGTGGGGTATTACTGTCCAACAAACAAAAATAAATCTTACAAAATAAATCCCAAGTGGTAATAAAGTTTGCCTAAACCTTATGGCAGACAAAACTTTTGTAGTCTAACGGTATGTAGGTAGCTAGTCTTAACTTGTTGAATTGTATCATGTATGTATTTAAATTCTCTTTTAACATGGTTTTTAAAAGATTTATTTATTTTATTTTATGTATATGAGTACATTGTAGCTGTAGATGGTTGTGAGCCACCATGTGGCTTCTGGGACTTGAACTCAGGACCGTCAGAAGAGCAGTCAATGCTCCTTTGGTGATTTTTGTTTTTTGTTTTTGTTTTTAATTGAATGTATGAGAGTTCTGCTGCATATACACCAGCCTGCCTGAAGAGGGCATCAGTTTCCCCTATAGGTGGTTGTGAGCCACCATGTGGTTGCTGGGAATTGAACTCAGGACCGTCAGAAGAGCAGCCAGTGCTCTTAACTGCTGAGCCATCTCTCCAGCCTTTCTTTCAATATGTTAGTAGCTTTGTTTTTGTTTTTGTGTTTCAAGAAAGGGTTTTTCTGTATAGTCTTGTCTGTCCTGGAACTCACTGTAGACCAGGCTAGCCTCAAACTCAGAAATCCACCTGCTTCTGCCTCCCAAATGCTGGGATTAAAGGCATGTGCCACCACTTAGTAGTATTTTTTTTAAAGATTTATTTAGTTATTATATGTAAGTACGCTGTAGCTGTCTTCAGACACCCCAGAAGAGGGCATCAGATCTCATTACGGATGGTTGTGAGCCACCATGTGGTTGCTGGGATTTGAACTTAGGACCTTCAGAAGAGCAGTCAGTGCTCTTAACCGCTGAGCCATCTCTCCAGCCCAGTAGTATTTTTTTTTTTATCATGCTTAAGTTTATTGTGTTTGTAGGAGTGGGAAGCTGGGATTGTGTTTGGATGTGAGTTCATGTCTGAGGACATCAGAGAACTTGCAGGCTGTCTCCTTTCTTCTGACTCAGCAGCAAGGACCCTTACCTGTTGAGTTGTTTCTGGAGCTCCTAGGCTGACTCTTTTTACCCTGGGTTTGGTGGTGCATGCCGATAGATCTCTGAGTTCAAGGCCAGCCTGGTCTGCATAGTGAATTCCAGGACAGTCAGCATTGTTTCAACCCCGTGCCTCTTCCCCTGAAAGTCATCTCCAATGGTGGGCAGCATTCACAGTGACTTCATCAAAATCGAGAGTCGACAGAGACCATGCTGTAAATATAGATTCTGGATTAGGAACCTTAGACCAAGATGAATTACTACAAACGAGGAAAGACTTTAAAAAGGATTCACTGTTGCCTGGCTAGACATGGCTGCCAGGATTGTATAGTGTCACACTGTCAGAGAGAGAGAGAGAGAGAGAGAGAGAGAGAGAGAGAGAGAGAGAGAGAGAGAGAATATACTATTTCCTGTGTCCAGAAGTGGGGAAAGGATGGGAAACTTTTAAAGAAAATGATATATTACAAAAATGGACTTAAGACTAGACAACTATAAACTGAGCGTGGTGGCGCACGCCTTTAATCCCAGCACTTGGGAGGCAGAGGCAGGCAGATTTCTGAGTTCGAGGCCAGCATGGACTACAAAATGAGCTCCAGGACAGCCAGGGCTATACAGAGAAACCCTGTCTTGAAAACCGCACTCCCCCCCCAAAAAAAAGACTAGACAACTATACAGAGCTACCCTAAACTTAGAAATGGGACAGAGCCCAAACAGAATTATTGAAAGCTAATGCATGTGGGGTCTGAAATAGCTATGAAACAGAAGCCAGCCGGCCATGGTGGCACATGTCTTTAATCCCAGCACTTGGGAGGCAGAGTCAGGCAGATTTCTGAGTTTGAGGCCAGCCTGGTCTACAGAGTGAGTTCCAGGACAGCCAGGGCTACACAGAGAAACCCTGTCTTGAAAAACCTAGAGAGAGAGAGAGAGAGAGAGAGAGAGAGAGAGAGACTGTCTCCAACAAAAACAAAAATACATCTCCGGAGATGGATGGGGGTTGCACTGAATCCATGGTGGTTTTTAGAAGACCCTCACGGTATTAATTCTTCCAATCCAGAGGTATGACAGGTCTTTCCATCCTCTGACTTCTTCAACTTCTCTCTCTCTCTCTCTTTAATTTTTATTTTACATACATTGGAGTTTTGCATGCATGCATGTCTGTGCGAGGGTGTCAGAAGTTCAGGAACTGGAATTATAGACAGCTGTGAGCTGCCACGTAGGTGCTGGGAATTGAACTTGGATCCTCGGGAAGAAGAGCCAGTACTTTTAACCTTTGAGCCATCTCTCAAGCCCTCTCAGTTTCTCTCATTTTAAAGTTTCCATCATAGAAGACATTCAGTTCCTTAGGTTTACTCAAAGGTGTATTAAAGTTTTAGACAGTTTCAAAGTTTTTTTAAAAAAGAGGTATATATATAATATACAATAATATTATATATATGAGTACACTGCAGCTGTCTTCAGACACACCCAAAGAGGGCGTCGGATCCTGTTACAGATGGTTGTAAGCCACCATGTGGTTGCTGGGAATTGAATTCAGGATCTCTGGAAGAGCAGCCAGTGATGTTAACCGCTGAGCCATTTCTCCACCCCTCCCCTGTTTTAAAGTTTTGCATCTATCTATCTATCCGTCATTTGTGTGTGTGTGGGGGGGGGGGTGTAAAAGGGCACATGCCTGTGGCAGTGTATGTGTATAGGCCAGAGAACAGCTTGCCTGAATTGGTTCTGGTCGTCCACTATCTTGGTTTGGAGGAATGAATTCAGATCTTCAGGCTTAGTTTACAAGAGCAAGAGGGATTGATTTTCCTGGTTTCTTCCTCGCCATGTTTGTTATTGATATACAGGAAGCCTAAAGACATGTATACATGAATTTTATGTCCTGCTATTTTGTTAGGAGTGTTTATCTTCATCAGTTCTCAGACAGTTCTGGTGGAGTCTTTAAGGTCTCATGTATAGAATCCTATCATCTGAAAATAAGGATACTTTGCTTTCTCTTATTGGCAGCAGTCCTGTGGTTCTGCTCTCGACCACAAGAGGGCAGCAACAGCCCGCAGCCCGCCAGCTACAGGTGACCTGAGCAGCTTGCCTCAGCCAGGGTCCCTCCTGCGGTGCTCAGATCTCACTAGTCGCCATTTGCTGTCCACATGCTGCCGTCTCGGGCCATTTCCGCAGAGGGCCACAGCTGTCTGCAAGCCGGGGTCGGTGGGAGGGGGCTGGGCTGCGGGAGGTTACTGGGGCTGAACTCTGCAGGGGACCCTGGACAAAGGGAAGACTCTTGCGCAGAGGGCCTGGGCTTCAAGGGCCTTTCCTCCTTGGTGAGGGAGGGAACAGGAAATCGAGGATGCTTCCGGGGTTGGACATGGCCAAAGGAGAGCCAGAGGTCAGAGTAAGGGTCAGCTGTCCCTGGAGAAAAATAGCCGCTCCTATCAGAACTGAGGCATTTTGGCTTCACAAGCAAGGGAGGCGTGTGTGGCCTTGCCCTAGGGCAGAAAGGGCACCAGCAATGTAAGCCAGAGAGTGATCTTGCCCTCCTCCAACTGTCCCCCTCCCCTTTATGTAGAAACTAGTCTGGGAGAACCCCAGAAGAGCACCTCAACCCAGAAGAAAAACAGCAATAAAACCCAGCTTCAGCAAGCCTTCTGACACCCACTGTGCAGCCGCGGGAGCCATCAAAACACAAAGAGGTTAGCTAGCCTGGAGGATCTTTCTCTCCTCTGACAGCTCCAGCTCTGAGATCTGGAAATGCTCCCAGGACCTCTTTCCTGCTTAACTCTCAGGGAAGTCAACTGAACAAGGACAGGGACAGGCCACTCCCTAAAGAGGTCTCCAGACAATGACACATATAGGTCATTTGGAAGGCTGGCTGAGGACTCTGCTCAGGCTGGAGGAGGAAGCGATTGGGCAAGATAGAAAGCGGGCCAGCGTTGGGCTAGCCTGGCCTCGGCGAGCCAGTGTTTCTGAAAGCAAAGCAACCTCATTGCCCTTTCACCCTATTCCCAACGCCCCAGAACCGTTCAGCTGCCAAACGTCTTATTTACACCCTTCCCACACAGAGGAAGGACAGAGGAGGGCAGGGTATTTTTAGGATGGCTACTATTTTAAGCAAGCAATACCTGTAAAAATACTATTTATGGGCTGGGATGTGGCTCAGCGGTGCAGCACCGGTCTCGGAGGTGGGAAGTCCCGCATTCAAAACCTGGGAAATGGAATTTGTACTGAATGGTTTTATGTCAACTTGACACAAGCTAAAATCATTTGAGAGGAGGGATTAAGAAAATGCCTCTTTATCCATCCAGCTGTCGAGGATTTTTCTTTCTCTCCTTTCTTCTTTCCTTTTCTTTTCTCTTCTCTTCTCTTCTCTTCTCTTCTCTTCTTTTCTTTTCTTTTCTTTTCTGGGTTGTGTGTATGTGTGTCTCAAAACAGGGTTTCTTCATGTACTCCTGGCTGTCCTGGAAATCACGCTATAGTTTGAGAATGGCCTCAAAATCAGAGATTGGCCTGCCTCTTGTGTGCATACCACCACCACCACCACCACCTGGCTATAGGGCATTTTCTTAGTTAGTGATTGATGGGGGAAGGTCCAGCCTAATGTTGCCATCCCTGGTGGTCCTGGATTCTATAAGAAACAGGCTGAGCAAGCCATGGGGAACAAGCCAGTAAGCAGCATCCCTCCATGACCTCTGCATCAGCTCCTGCCTCCGAGTTCCTACTGTTTGACTTCCTCCAATGATGGACAACACTGTGGAAACCAAGTAAGGCCTCTCCTCCCCAGCTTGCTTGTGGTTATGGTGTTTCAGCCCAGCAATGGTAACACTAAGACATAATTCATTTGGAATCTAAACCGTGTTACTGGGCACATGAGCCAATAAACCCGCCACCTCAGTGTCTCTCCATTCCAAAGAAGGTTCAGACAAATCAGCAAAGAAAAAGAATCTTATTCAGAATTTGGATAAAAGCTGGGGGGTGGGAGGGGCTATAATTTCCTCTCATATAACCCACGAATCAAAGACTAGAACAAAAAGTAAAATTAACTGACACAGGTTAACTGATTTCTTTCCTGGAACAGAAGTGACCTGAGCCCCGAATAAATCGATGAAGTGACAGCCCCAAGGCTTGTCTAAGGGAAGGTCTTTATTGTAGGTATGAGGGCAGCTATAGCCAGAGGCATCTGGAAGAGCCCAGAGGAGAGAGAGAGCAGAAGGCTGAACATGGCCCCCAGACTGCACTTGGACCTGGGGGAGGGTGAGAAAGCAAGAGAAAGTGGTGACCAAGAGGAACACACAGGGGAACAGTGGGGTTGACAGGGACAGAGAAGCTGGGGGTGGGGAAGAGAGCAGAGCAGAGCCAGGATGCCAGCCAGCATGGCCTCTGTAATGAGTACTTGAGAGGCTAAGGGAGCCTCGAGGTCAGAGTGCACACTGGTGTGCTAGTAACTTCACAGCCATTTGTCCTGACTTTCTTGACATGTTTGGCTTTCATTGTCTCTGTTCTCTGTTTCAGACACAGGGCGTTTTGTAGTATTTGTTTGTTTTTGTCTTGTTTTTGCTTGTTTGTGTGTTTGTTTTTGAAACAGGGTCTCACTGTGTAATCCTGGCCAGCCTGGAACTCATTATTATTGTAGACCAGGTTAGCCTCAGACTCACAGAGAGCTGCCTGTCTTCTCCTCACAAGAACGGAGATTAAGTCATGTAGTTGTTTTTTTGTTTTTTGTTTGTTTGTTTGTTTGTTTTTGTTTTTGTTTTTCTCTAAAGACAAGGTATCATTTATCCTACTCTGGCCTTGAACTCAATATACAGCCTCATAAAACCTTGAATTTATGATCCATCCTCCTGTCTCCACCCCCTAGCTTTGGGATTACAGTCAGGTAACACTTTACCTGGTTTACACATGTTTTTCATTTCAGTTTAGGCCAGGGAAATGGATGAGGTTGAAAGCTTCCCCATTTGGGTAGCTGAAGTGATGGCTCAGTGCTGAAGAGCCCTTCCAGCTCTTCAAGAGAACCTGGATTCACTTTCCAGAACTATAGGGTGTGGCCTATAGTTCTGGCTAACAGGTCCAGCGCCCTCTTCTGGCTCCTATGAATACTGCACTGATGTGTACAAACCAACACATAGTCTCACACACTAAAAATAAAATAAAATCTTGGAGTGGTTTGTGTGTGTGTGTGTGTGTGTGTGTGTGTGTGTGTGTGTGTGTTGAGATATAGTCTCACTGTGTAGACCTGGCTGTCCTGGAACTCACTATGTAGATCAGGCTGGCCTCTAACTACCTATATCCTCCCACCCCTGCCTCCAGAGTGCTGGGACTAAAGACATGCACAACCACATTTGACTAAATAAAACTTTAACAACAACAACAACAACAACAAAATTCCCATATTTGGAAGAGAAGAGGGGCATTTTGAAATGTAAGCTCCCAACCCATTCTGCACCTGACTGAGTTCTTAGTTCCTAGGAGGCAGAAACTTTCCGTATTCCGCATGCTGGTTTAGTGACTAACGTCACAGCTGATGGAAGGGTTACTCTGATTGCTAGTAATGACACAAGGGTCTCCTCTCCTCCCATAGCTTCTGCATGAACTTGTGATTGCAAGTGGTTGAGGCAGGTGACAAACTCTTGTGATCTTGCACTTTATAAGTTAAACGGGGGTGGGGGTGGTGGGGAGGTATAGTAGTGTACACCTTTCTTGCCAGCACTCAGTAGGCAGAGGCAGGTAGATCTCTCAGTGAGTTCAAGGCCAGCTAGGTCCAACATAGTGAGTTCTAAGACAGTACTATACAGAGAGACCTGGTATCAAAAAAAAAAAAAATTAAACAGGTACGGATGTGTAAGGGTAAAAGGGATGACAGGTGTGGTGGACCATAATCCTAGTACTTAGGAGAGAGAGGCAGGAAAGTTTCATATTCAAGGCCAACTTACAATGCATAATGAGATCTGTGTGGAACAGAGCAAGCCCTGAAAGAGTGGCGTCCCGACTGGATGCGTTTTGTTGGAATGGGTGTGAACATGCCAAGGAATCTAATGTCTCAGCCCCACTAGAAATTGCCAAAGCCTTAAGACCCAAAGGGATGGCAACGCCTTCCCCAGGAGTACCAGAGTTACAAAACCCAGTGACTGCAGCTTCCTGCTCCCATAGAGAACTGCTACCAAGACTAGGTAAAATAGTAAAGGCTGGCTTTCTATATTGTGAAAACTTTGGAGTTTTGGTCTCTTCAAAAAAAAGTCACAGACATATTTTAAGAATGTGTTTTCATTTTAATCCCAGGTGTGGACTATGGGGCTGCCTCAGACTGTCCACAGCAGCTGACTGTGATTTGCCTCATGCTCTAGCAGGGGTGAGATTTTGCCAGTGGCAGATAGGTTCTGCGATTGTGTGGCATTTGAAATTCTGGGGATTTTTTCAGAGGGTATATAAGTGCTAGGGCCCCTGAGAGGCACTGTGGGTTGGTGGTTGTTTGTTTGTTTGTTTGGTTGGTTGGTTGGTTGTTGGGGTGAGTTGTTGAATGGTGGTTGGTTGCTGTTGGTTGAGGTTTGTTAAGCAGTCGTGCACAAAAAGGAAACAAGAAGAAATTAGACATCCTGATGATGAAGAGATCAAACCACCCCCAAGGAACTCGACGCCCCTAGTCAGCAGGAAGACGTCTAAGGATAACATCACCCCTTTTCCTCTCTATCCTTCTTTCTCTCCTGTGTTAGAGGGGTTGAAAGGGTAGAAAAGGGGTGAATAATAGAAGCAAAAAGCATCCCACAAAGTAGCAAATGCCAGCTACAGTTCTGGGGTAGAGGTAGAAGATGCCATTCCATCAGACTACACACTCCCTATCTGAGCCCAGCTTCACCATACATCTGTCTGTGTGTCTATCCTTTCTTCATTCCCTCACCAGCCATAGCCAGGGTTCTGGGACTCAAGCTGTGGGGTACACGACACTCTCATTCATATATATATATATATATGGGGGGGGTGTGAAACAGGGCTTCTCTGTGTAGCCCTGGCTGTTCTGGAACTCACTCTGTAGACCAGGCTGGTCTTGAACTCAGAAGTCTGCCTGCCTCTGCCTCCCAAGTGCTGGGATTAAAGGCATGCTCCACCACGCCCGGCTTGTTCTAATATTTTTTTTTTTAAAGATTTATTTATTTATTATATGTAAGTTCACTGTAGCTGTCTTCAGACACTCCAGAAGAGGGAGTCAGATCTTGTTACAGATGGTTGTGAGCCACCATGTGGTTGCTGGGATTTGAACTCCGGACCTTCGGAAGAGCAGTCGGATGCTCTTACCCACTGAGCCATCTCACCAGCCCACGCCCGGCTTGTTCTAATATTTTTAAATTAAAATATTATCACCATTTGTGTGTGCATAAGGTGGGGGGGGGCATGGGCCCACTTATGGAAGTCAGAGGACAACTTTGTGGAGTTAGTCTCCTGTTTCCACCATACACGGCTCCAGGTGTAGAACTCAGGTCACCAGATGAGTGTGGCAAGCACCTTCACCTGCTGAGCCAGCTTGCCTGCTCTTACTCCAATCTTAGTCACTAATATTAACTCTGTTATACATTACACAGAAATCACTTGACTGTCTGTCTGTCTGTCTCTCTCTCTCTCTCTCATCCATCCATGTTACTGAATGGCTGTAACAACTGAAAGAGGCACCAAGAATTCATGGAGTTTCAAAGAGGCCTGAGAAGTTGAAACTTGGGGTCTGAGACAGATGCAAAGGGTTTCTGCAGTAAGAAAATGAACCCAGGCTGGAGTTCTTCCGGGGTGGCGGCTGCAGCTGCTCCTGCAGGCAGGGAGTCAGGCTGCAAGTCAGAACTGAGCTGAGGAAGCAAGGTGTTTGGTGGAAGCTGTGGAGGCAAAGGGTAGACCAGGAACAGAGTGGATGGATGGACAGCAGGTTCAGGTGAATAGATGGACAATCAGACAGGGTTGGCTGTTCAAGTAAGTGTTGTCTTCAGCAATAGAGCCTTACCATAAGGCTGTGAAGAGCAACTAATAGCATTGGCAATAGCCTGTAATGTTGGGGGGCAGTTTAATGGAACCCCTTTGGCCACCAACTCGACAGGATGAATCTCATTCTTAGCATTGGAGGTTTTACTTGGTGACATAAGATTAGCTGGGACATTGTCTCCCCTATTACATGGTATTGAAAGACCCACAATGTGAGGACTCCCCCACGTTCTGACTCAGGAGAGGCGACACCCCAAAATCACCAACGAGAAACGGTCTTGCTGCAAATTGCAAGAGGATTTTTATTCAAGAGCGCTCTCGGGCCCACGGTCATACACCACGCAGGGGTAGAGGACTGTGGCGCCCCGAGTAACTGGATTAGGGGGTATTTAAAGGAAGAAACCACAACTTAAGGAGGTGGGAAGGGCATTGTTGGAAAATACCAAAAATACCAGTTAAGAGTCACAAGGAAGTACAAAGTCACAAGTGTCAGGTTATCTCTCAAGACAGTTTCTAAGAGCCCCTAACAATCTAAGAGCCCCTAGCAATAGCACTTTTGCATAGTGGGTTCCAGCAATGGTCAGGGTGGGTCAGGGTGACTTTCTTTGAATTAACACTCTTTGAACCCAGGAAGCGGGTGGGTGGAGGAATGTCGCTATCTGTTTTATGATTAGCATACCTTGGAGCACTGAGTTTACTACTCTTTCAGTATCTCCATTTAAGTTCCTTTTATACATGTATATATTTTAGGAAGCTACTCCAGTAGTGGGCTTCCATATAGTGTTAGTTGTAGATCCTCGTATTCTCTCCTCCAGTTTTCTCCTCCACCCTGCCCTCCCAGTCCCCAGTCTATTTTTGCTACCCCACCTTAAGCTCTGGGTGGATCAGACCACACTACCAAAGAATATTTGATCTGCAGATGAAAAACACGGACACACACGTGCTGCTTAATTTCAACCTGCCCTATTGGCTCAATTTCTGGGCTCGTTAAGCCTTCCTCGACTAGCGTACCCTTCCCAATACACTTAGCTCAGCACCCTAAATCTGCCCTCAGCTTCAGTTGCTCAGTTACCGTTAGTTCCAGCTCAACATCCTAACCTTCTGCCTGGAGAGGCAGCCTACAGCCACTCCACCAGAGATCTCACATGGCTGGTCACCTTTTGTCCCTCCAAAGGATGGTAAGAACCCTTTTCTTCTCTGTGTCTTCTCCCCTCCCCTCCAGGGACCTGGAAGTCCCGCCTTGTTCCTTCCACCCAGCAATTGGCCCCTGGCATCTTTACTGACAGATCAAGAACCAATTGGGGAGCAGGACCTCAGCATCAGCACCACTCTCTCTACCAACCCATCTATTCCTCCTGTTCTAGTGTTTCCCTTTATCTCTCCAGAACACTATGTTTTATTTCCCCTTCTTTGAGAGACCTTGTTCTCTGCTCTGGTCCCTTAGTAGGTACCGAGCTACTGTGGTTATTCATATTGTCGCACACTTATCTTTTTTTTTTTAAAGATTTATTTATTTATTATATGTAAGTACACTGTAGCTGTCTTCAGACACTCCAGAAGAGGGAGTCAGATCTCATTACGGATGGTTGTGAGCCACCATGTGGTTGCTGGGGTTTGAACTCCAGACCTTTGGAAGAGCAGTCGGGTGCTCTTACCCACTGAGCCATCTCACCAGCCCCGCACACTTATCTTAAAGGCTAACATCTACATATATAAGAAGGCATGCAATATTTGTCTTCAGGGGTCTCAGTTACCTCCCTCAGGATTTTTTTTTGTCCTTACTTCCTCCTTATAACTGAAATACCATCATTTTATTTCCTTAGCAGCCAAATATTCCATTGTGTAAATGCATACCATGCGCACTGATGACACACTGATATTTGTGTTAATGGCACTGCACGAACATGGTACACTGACATATGTGCAGGCAAACATCCTGCCATATTGACTTCCTGCCAAGTTGGATTGTAGCCTTGAGTTGCTTTTGTCTGGGTACTTCCTCATAGAAGCAGAAAAGAAGCTGATACGGGCACAGGAAACATTTTCACAGTGAGAGGGGCTCAGGAGAGGTTCCCACACACACACAGTGTAGACTCTAGTCTGTGGTGAGAGACTACAGATGGCCCTTCACTGTTGTCTTACGCTGTGTGTTCCAGGCTGGGTGGCCCATGTGCTCCTGGGACCACTCCCCTGTCTCTGACTCTTGCTTCTCTATACAGTGCTGGGATTATAGATACCCACTGCCATGTCTGGCTTTTATGTGTGGTTTCTGGGGATTTGAACTTAGGGCTTCACACTTTCATGGCAAGCACTTTACCCACTGAGCCATCTCCTCAGCTCCTGTCTTTCCTTTAGTCTTAATGGTGACCAACTGTTAGTTCTCATGTGCTTATATCCACTTGCTGTGAGCCTGTCACTGGAAGCAGCCTCATGAGGGGGGTCAATAATTAATGCTTCTTAAAATTAAACTCCATAGTCCAGGAGATGGTGGAGCATGATTTTAGTCCCAGTACTCAGGAAGCAGTGGCAGGCAGATCTCTGTAAGTTCCAGGCCAGCCTGGTCTACATAGTGAATTCCAGGACAGCCAGGACTGAAAGAAACACTGTCTCAAAAAACAAACAAAACAGAATTCCATAGATTGTACCCCATACACCCTGACCCAATTATCCTCTATGTCCTTAGACCCATTCTCCTCTTGATCATGTCCTGCCCCTAAATCTAAAGAGAAGGTTAAAAGAAAAACATCTGTCTCCTTTGTGGGGAGGAGACACCAATGAGATGCACCTCCTAACCTGCCTAGAAAAAGCCTTCCCACAGAATCCCTCTGGGAGTGCTGCAGAGTGGTTAAGCCATTCCACAGGACAGTTTGGGGCTAAGAAAAAGAAGAGAACAGAGCACATCCCTGCGAGCCTTCAGATCAGGCCGAGGCTAACTGCTTTAACTGGGCTAGTGTTTTCACTTGGAAGGGATCTGTGGGAGGTGGGGGAGGCAGAGAGAGAAAGGGGAGGGGGAAGAAGGAAGAAGAAGAAGGAGAAAAGAAAGAAAATGGAGCAGAATGACAGGGAAGACAGGAGAGAGGAAGGAAGAGGCAGGAGAGAGTTTGTTTTATTGTTCTAAAGACCTCTCATTCCCGGCAACCTCTCAGCTCACAAGTTCCCATAGTAAAAATAACACAAGTGTTACAGCTCAGGCTGGTGAGCGGCTCAGTGGCTAAAACCACCTGCTGAGCAAACCTGATGCATCTGGATCAATCCCGGGTCCCACAGTGAAAGGAGAGGACAGACTTCTCATAGTTGTCCTCTGACTTCCATACATTCCGTATGACACACGCTTACACACACACACACACACACACACACACACACACACACACACACACCCGCACCGGCACGCGTATGCGCACGCACGCAGACACACCAATAATAATCTCACAGCCTGTCTTTCCTGGGTTCTTGTCTCCCACTCATGAAGAATAATGAACACGGACAGCAAAGAGCGAGGGAAGTGACAATTTACTAAGTGAAAACTTTGGGTCCCTGAGAAGGAATGGTTGAGCTGTGACCTAAGCAGGTTGCTGAGTTCAGGAGTTATTGTAGACTTAGGTGGGCCCTAATTGGCTGGAATGTGTATGCAAAGCAGGTGAAAAATAAGGACCAATCAATCAGGAGATGGGCTGTCTAACCCAGGAGTCCCACCTAGGAGAGAGCCTGCCAAGTTTGGGTAGGGCTCTCTGTTAGAACTACAACTCTGTCCCCTACCCCACCCCCACCCCCATGCTGCATCAGAAGTGGGACCTGGAACAGGAAAGGCGGGCAGGGCAAAGCCCAATGAGTTTTGCTGGGCAGGGTGGCGATCTCTCCATACCAGCTATCTTCCTGCCTCAGCCTCCTGAGTGCCAGGACTGTGGGCTTGCACCACATCCAGCTTTCTGTTTGTTTGTCCACCTTCTCAGGTTCAGTACACAGCTTGGGCAAGTGTGTTTAAAGAACCTCAACGGTGATCTACCACTTATTGGATTTTACAGGAAAGTAAACACAATTAGTGGCGTATTCAGAGTAGTTAAAAATAGCTAAGCAGGCAGAACAGTGTTGGTACACACCTTTAATCCCAGCACTCAGGAGGCAGGGGCATCTCTGCGAGTTTGAGGTCAGCTCTGGTCTACAGAGCTAAATCTAGGACCAAACCAAAGCACCAAACAAGAATAGCTAAGTAGGGCTGGAGAGATGGCTCAGTAGTTAAAAGCACGTTCTGCTCTTCCTAAGGATCTGAGTTCAATTCTCAGACCAGACGTGGTGGCTCACAACCACCTGTAACTCCAGTTCCAGGGTATCCACTGTCTTAGTCTCTGAGGGCACCAGGCACATGGTACAGACAGGCATGCAGGCAAAACACCCATACATAAAACCACAACAGTGATAATAGCTTTTGTTTGGTTTTTGCTCTTTGAGATGGAGTCTCCCAGTATAGCATACCCCAGGTTGGTCTTAAACTGCCCGGGTAGGAAAGGCTTAAACTCATGATCCTCTTGACTTAGCTTCCAGAATTCTGGGATTATAGACGTGTACCATCACACCACGCCCAGCCCCCAGGTAAGTTGATGACTATACTTGCCACCCAGCACTAACAACACAAAACATCACTCAAGACTGAAAAAAAAAAAAAAAAAAAAAAAAAAGCTAGGTGGGACTCTTTGCAACGAAAGACTGGTAAGAATCCAGGAGAAGCAGGGGGTGGGTGGGGTGGGGTGTTTGGTTAGGTGGAAGGTAAGGGTGGGATGGGGGTAGGGTTGACAGCCAGGCATCGTGGCACATCCCTGTAAACCTAGCATTGAGGCATGAGGAGCATTACAAGTTTGAGACCAGCCTGATCTACGTAGCAAGTTCCAGGCTAGCCGGGCCTACATTTTGAGACCCTCTCTCAAAATTAATACCCCCCCTTCAAAACAAAACAAACCAAAACAAAACAAGAAAGTGTTGGCATCCAAGAAAATATCTAGCAGTGATCACCATGGCGCCACATCGCACCTCTCTCACAAGACCTCCTGTCAGAAGGGCCAGCAGGTCCACTGCCTGTTGGAAATCCTCCAGGGTCTTAATTATAAGAACTCTATAGGATCCAATCTGTGGCTCAGATTCTGCCAGTGGGGGCAGGGCTGGAGCCCAGGAGATAAGACCTTCCTAGCAACAGTTGCTAGAGGCCTTTGCGATGGAATAGTAAGAACACAATAGGAGGCCCAACAGCCAGGACCGTCCATCAACACCATCCCCAGGCCCTGGAGTTGCCCAGGACCAAGCAAGGGGGAGGTGTTGGGGCTAGGGGGAAAAAAAATTCCAGTGCAGACAGTTGTAGCTGTTAATGTGTTGAAGGCCTCTCTCAGGCTAATAGGGGGCATAAAAGCCTGGGCTCTTATTGCAAGAGGCCTTTGTTTGGGGGTCAGGTCAGAGTAAAGGGCTGAATCCCAAACCCTCTGGCTTCGAGTGACGCTTGAATATCATTGAGCCTCCACCTTCAGGAGAGGCTGCTGGGAGCTTCTGAGGTGGAGAGAGGGAAGAGAAAGGACAGGAGCTAGACACACAGACAGGAGCTAGACGCACACCCAGGAACCAGCCTGGAGCTCAGGATGGAGGAAATGTCCTCTGTAGGGGAAGTGGGACAGGAAACCTGGCTGCCTGCTTTTCCTCCACTCCACTTTTCCCATAACTTCTCTGCCATGCTCAGAATGAAAGCCACAGCTCTCCACCCACCCTTTGATGTCATGTCCTCCCTCCCTCTGCCTCCCTCAGGCTAGGCAAGAGCTGAAGGATCTCCTTCTAAGTCAGGACACCGAAAGAGCTGTGGGACATCTTTGATGCTTGCGACTACTGCATTAGGGAGGTTAAGACAGAAAGATCTGAGTCTAAGGCCTAATGATAAAAATAAAAACAAAACAAAACAAAACAAAAAGGTGAGCCCTATGCTGTGATGCATGTCTTTAATCTGAGCACTCAGGAGGCAGAGGCAGAGGTGTAGAGGTGCAGAGGCAGAGAGGCAGAGAGGCAGAGAGGCAGAGAGGCAGGAGGCAGAGAGGCAGAGAGGCAGAGAGGCAGAGAGGCAGAGAGGCAGAGAGGCAGAGAGGCAGAGAGGCAGAGAGGCAGAGAGGCAGAGAGGCAGAGAGGCAGAGAGGCAGAGAGGCAGAGAGGCAGAGAGGCAGAGAGGCAGAGAGGCAGAGAGGCAGAGGCAGAGGCAGCAGAGGCAGCAGCAGAGGCAGCTGCAGAGGCAGAGAGGCAGAGAGAGAGGGGCAGAGAGAGAGAGAGAGAGGGGCAGAGAGAGAGGGACAGAGAGAGAGAGGGGGGCAGAGAGAGAGGGGCAGAGGCAGAGAGGCAGAGAGGCAGAGAGGGGCAGAGAGAGAGGGGCAGAGGCAGAGGAGGCAGAGGCAGGTAGACAGGTGAAGGCCAGCCTCTGCTACAAGTTCTAAGATAGCCAAGGGCTACAGAGTCCCTGTCTCAGAAATCCAAAGAACAAAGGGAGGGCAGGAGAGAGGCTGTTGGGAGCTGTCCAGAGGAGCCTCTCCCTTGCCAGGGGCCACCTCCATTTGCAGTGAGCCCACCTCATCCAAGGATGGTCGATTCCTCTTCCGAAGTACGACACAGAAGAGGGAAGCCAGCTCTACTGGAGGGAAGTGTGAGATTTGGAAGGCCAGCCTCTAACATGGACACCCGTGACACCATGCCTTAGATCAAAGTTCTTTTACTTCTGTGAGGAACGTATTTTTCTATTAACGATAATCAGCCCCATCAGGCTTTGCCTTCTTCCTTGCAATGATTAGCCCATCACTTCACATTCTTCCATCTGTGACGTTGAGCTCCCATCATTGGGAGGAGATTCAGTGACCACCTCTGTCTGAGATAAAGACAGCTGCCATTTTGATGACAATGTTTGCTAGCCCTGCTAGGGTTCTCCTGCACCCTTTTTGCAAGACTGTGCCTTACAGAGTTAGTTTAGCTTTGTTTATATGTTCCTTTGTGGGATAACAAGACTATTCACTTCAAACAATTTGGGAGTTCTCTGGAATTTCATCCAGGCAAGTATTGAGATCTCCTTGGTGGAAGGACATTTCTTTGGATCCGAAGACAGCAAGCTTTTGTCAAACACAGGGAGATCCCAAAACAGTACCATGGCAACTCTGTACACAAGACCAAGGTAGGACATACAAAGACTTCTTGGTTGGTTGGCACATCTGGAAGCTTCATAGAGGGATGAATGAGACATATTGCTGACATGAAGCAGATGTGGGATTCTGATCAATAGCTCCATAATGTCCTTGGTGACTTCTCTTTGCTAAAAAAAAAAAAAAAACAAAAAACACCCAACATGGGACATTGCCACATGTGGGAACGGGCTGGAGATGTACAGAGCACACCTGTCATTGTCATGCCAGCGCTGGGAAGGCAGGGTCTCACTGGACAGGGAGTCAAGCCTTATGAACAAACTTCAGGCATGAGAGATCCTGTCTCAAGGGAGTTGGATGCTGTTCACATTCCTTTAATACTCTACTCAGGAGACAAAGGCAGGTAGATCTCTGTGAGTCTGTGAGTCTGGAACCAGCCTGGCCAACAAAGCAAGTTCTAGGTAGGACAGCCAGGGCTATATAGAGAGACTTTCTTAAATGGAGACTCCAAGATAGACAGACAGATAGATAGATAGATAAATAGATAGACAGACAGATAGATAGATAGATAGATAGATAGACAGATAGACAGATAGATAGATAGATAGATAGATAGATAGACAGACAGATAGATAGATAGACAGATAGACAGATAGATAGATAGATATGGGTATTTGTTTATATTTTTAAAATATATACTCAAATATATATCTTAAAATACATAGTGAATAAAAAGTGTTCTGACTTTCTGTTTATTAATGAATTCTTTTCTGGGCTACTTTGGAGCTAGTTTTAGCACATGAACTGTGATGCCATCATAAATGCTGAACTCAAGAAAATCTCTTCCAAGAGTCAGTCAACAGGCGTGCATCCTTCTTCCGGCCCTCAGTGCTGGGTTACATCCACGCACTGTCACACCTGGCTTATGCCCTGCTGGGGATCCCACTCAGGGCTGCGTGTGGCCCAGGCAGGCAGTCTTCTCACTGAGCTACATCCCCAGCTCTGCTCTCACGGGACTTTAAAAGTTATTTGTAACGTTTATTGTGACAAATGCAATGTTATTTGTCAGTTAATGCACACAGAAGATCCCTGAAGGAAATTACTTCCAATTTGCAAGAGACTGTTGCCCTGCTTCTGAGGTCAGAGTCTTGTAAGGGTCTGTGATTCACAAAAGTAAACACAAAGAGCATTTTATTCTGCAGAGGTCCAGCATGCTGGGGTGTCCCATTACCAAGATAGAAAGAGAGACACAAGTGAGCTCACAGGTCTGATTTAAAGCACACTATGGAATTCCAGGGTAGGCTAGGCTACAGCTATAAGTCGGGTCCATCTCTACAGACATTCCATTCTTGGGTGTCGGGGGCTGGAAACTTGCTGGGGGCTGGGGAGGGGGGATGTCTGGAAACTGCTGCTGAGGACATAGCTGAGGAAGTCTGGATTTCTGTGACTGTGGATTTGAACTCAGGTCCTCAGTTTATGTGGTGAATGTCTTGCACACTGAGCCACCTCCTCAGCCCTGAGAGAAGGGCGGTAAGCCATCGTTGAGTAGAAATTTCCTCCCCGAAGGATTGCATCCTGGACGGATGTGCATTAAAAACTCAGAAAGTAAATTAAGTAGGAAGTACAGAGCTCAGAAGTGAATATTATATAATTCACAATGGCCTTCTGCAAGGTTATCTAAGCAGTGATAGCTGCCGAGAAGAATCTCCAACCCCAGAACTCAGGTCTGTGATTCATGAGTTGTTGGCCACACTATGTGCTCCATGGAACACACTCAGACCACCAGGCTTGCACAGTGTGTTCTTTAACCACTGGTCCAGATCACCAGCGTGCTGGATTTTTGTTGGTTTTATTTATTTGCTTATTTATTTATAAACAAGATCTCGTTCTGCAGGCCAGGTTGGCCTGAAATTCACTGTGGTACAAGCTGGCCTTCAACTGACAGGCAGTCCTCCTGCCTCAGCCTCCTGGAGGCTCGGATTACCCACTGTCAGGCATGATTTTTAAATTGTTTCTTAAGTTCTGTCTGAACTCTTACTTGATTACTTATTTTTAGGTGTGTAGACATAGGTTCATGTGTATACATGTAGGTGTGCTGAGCCTGGCATTCGTGTGGAGGTCAGAAGACAACCTAGGGTGTTGCCTTTGCCTTCTCATCTTGCCTTGCCCTTTGCCCTGCAACAGAAGGTGGTCATCCCTGTATTTGTCCCTCCACCCCCTGGAACAAGAGTAAAAGAAGCAATGAAGAGAAGCGAAGGAGCAGAGCTGAGGCGTCTGAGCTCGGCTGGGCATACGACAGAGGATCCATAACAGACCTCTCCTGGGAGCTGCAACATTTCCCTCTGCTGAGGAGGCTGTGTGTGCCTGGGTTGCCATGTCTCAGGATGCTCCTTCCACTGAGACACCGTGCTCCCTGCTGCCATGTTGGTGACAGCAAGAGCTTTATGTTTGTGCTGTCACGCACGCTACTCACATCCCTCCCCTTTGTGACTCACTCACCTGATTCTCCCAGTCTCTAAGCCTAGAATCCAGAGCGCAGGCAGGGGACCTCCTGGAAAGGGTGAGAAAACTGACTTCCACCTGCTGCAGTTTTGGGTCTGTGCGTCACCATAACCCTCAAGCTAAAACACCGGACCCGGCCAGCTGGGGAAAAAGCATCTAGCATGGCTCTGATCCTCATACTCAGAGCACATGATGCTGAGGTGAACACAACCAATCCCCTTTTGCCCTTGGTGCTGGGCCTGTGGGATCTAGTTTTGCTCTCCGGAGTCTGTGCTTTGCCAGGGCCACGGTCTTGGAGTGACAGGCAAGCGACAGGATTACTCGAAATTACTCTCTGCATTACTCGAAAGCTCCTGGACTACAGTTGCTCCGGAGCATAGGCTGGCAGAGGTCTCCCCTGTCCTCCTGCTGCTCTGAAGTGTACTACCCTTCTCTCAAGAAAAGCGTCTGGAGCCAGGCAAGGGTGGGGCACACCCTCATTCCCAGTACTAGAGGCTGAGGCAGGTAATGCTCTGTGAGTTTAGGGCTATCCTGATCTACAGAATGAGTTGCAGGATGGCCAGGGCTACACAGTGAAACCATCTGGTTGAAATTCCCCTTTCTGGCTTTTTTTTTTTTTTTTTCAGGAAAAAAAAAGTTGCTTTTTTGGGTCATAGTTTTTTATCACAGTAACATAAAGAAACTAGGGCACATCCTGACCCATGTCTGCTTTGTCACCTCCCTCAGGAGACAGATAAGTTTCCCTCAATGTCCTGCTCTGATCAAGAGCAATGGAGGGGGGAGGAGGGAGACATTGCATGGTGACAATAGGTCATTTTATTCTATGCTTTCCCCCAAGAATAGAAGCCCAACAGGCTGTTCCATGATATACATACTCAGCCCAGTCTTTAGGCATGGCTCAATGGAGTCACTGTACAGAAACATACAGCTTAAACTACTTAATAAAAAAAAATAACTGCAGGCATCTTGATTATAGAGACAATAGGAAGTATGGGCCAACGTAGACAGAACAATCAGATAGGGTGCATGGTATAGAAAACACAGAATTACCTTTACCTACTACTCCAGGACTTGGGCATGGAGTCTCAGGAGTAGGAACGCTAGTCTAAAGGAGACTGGAAAAAGTGGGTCCTTTGTAAGACAAAGATTTAAGTATCAAACATAAGTGCAACAGCGGAGTCAATCGAAGCTTTACTGTTTGGGACTGAGAGGGAACACTGAGGCAGAATGTCCTTTTGGATAAGAGACATGTGGGATTATTAATGCTGTGGGTAAAGAGACAACGGCATAACAAAGTCTTTGAAGACAGTTCAGGCTCACATGGCCAAGCAGAAAGGGCTGTCTCACAGGTTTTCAAAGATCGGGGGAGGTCCCATGCCAGGAGGTAGACAAGTTGTCCAGACTACAAGCTTGTAATCAGGTTGTCTCTCTGACTCTAAGGCAGCACTGGGACTGGGATGTGGTGTGGTGGGGGGAGGGACAGTTCTTGAACTCCTGAGAGGAATGTGAAGAACACCAACTGGGAAGACTCATTTAATTAACTTAACGGACGGACCGGACGTTATGTGGGATGTGTTCTGATAACCTCTAACAGTATGGAGTTATCAGCCTGGGGCCTGTATGCAGAATCAACTGTGAGGGTGCAGAGAGATGCAGCTGCAGATGGGTGTGACCTGCCTGCCTGGTCTGAATTCTAACCCTTGTGAGGAATGAAGAGAACAGGGTGTGGGGGGGGGGTGGGGGCAGTTAGTAAGAATGGGGAGAGGCCACAGAGGTGAGAACAGGCATTTCTTTAAGGGATCCATCCTTCCTGATGGCTCAGTAGGGCTAGAGAAGAGGAAAGCATGAGGGAAGGTTGTCACTGAAGTTGGCTGCTATGGAAAGGTGGTGGTTGTGTGAAGGAAATAAACTGAACGGGAACGAGTAAGGTGTTGCAGTAAATCCCCACCCCAATAACCCCATGAAAAGAACACACGATTCAGTTGTAATATTTATAAGCTTCACGCCTAGATTGGGCAGATCTACCACTGCAGTACCGTATTCCCCAGCTACGAGATCCCTTGTTACATGACGCTTCTCCAGGCCACGTGATTCTGCACCATCTTCCTTCCACTCCTCTTCCTCTGCCTTCCTCTGTCTCCTCCATCTCCTCATCTCCCTCTCTAAAACCTCCACCCCCACCTTTCCTTTCCACTGCCCAATCACAAGCTCTAGCCTTTATTTGACCAGTTAAAATGGGGAGAAGGTTCACATGAAGTCACCAGATAGATAGATAGATAGATAGATAGATAGATAGATAGATAGATAGATGTACGTATGTATATAGTCACAGAGAACCCCGAACTCAGAGGAAAAAGATAAATGATCTATAAACACTGATTCTTTCTTTCTTCAGATGGCCAACAACCCACCTTCTGCATCCCCTCCTCTCAAGTATTTTCCAGGATACTGGGGCTTCTTTGGTCTTCAGATCTTTTTTTTTTTTTTTTTTTTTTTAAAGATTTATTTATTTATTATATGTAAGTACACTGTAGTTGTCTTCAGATACACCAGAAGAGGGCACCAGATCTCATTACGGGTGGTTGTGAGCCACCATGTGGTTGCTGGGATTTGAACTTCAGACCTTCGGAAGAGCAGTCGGGTGCCCTTACCCACTGAGCCATCTCACCAGCCCCTGGTCTTCAGATCTTGAAGGGAATATGCTTAGTATTTTTCTATACCAGCTTGGCATGGCTACAAGCTGAAAAGAGAGACCTGTTCCCAAAGGAAGTATTCTAAGACTACCCAGGGTAGATCTGTTCTGTCAGAGGCCCAAAGCAGCTAAGGACAGGCCTTTTCCCTTATGGGATGACCCTAAACTTTCTCAGAGTAAAAAGTTGACACAGCTCTACCAACTGTAGTGGTCAACAAAAGTAAGCCCCAGCTATGGAGAACCAGACTTCTATAGATAAAGGGGCAGAGGCCCTTCTGCCACCCTCCCCTGTAAAACCCCATTCACTTTATCCAATTGTTTCCTAGTTGCTTATTCCTTTACTTGTCCCCAGATCAACTGCACTCCCTCTGCAGGAGATGGAGTGGAGAATCTTGCTCCATCTAAACACTGGTTCCTTTTTCCCTAACAAGATCTAATGCAGCTAAGGGAAGAACTAAGATGTTTTCACAGGACTCTGAGTGGGATTGAGGCATTTCATCGCTTAACCAAGGTATTGATTTAACCCAGAAAGATATAATGCTGATTCTTTTTTTTTTTTTAAATCAGACTTTTCCTGGGTCAAAGAGGCAGGCAGACTTATAGGAGACTGGCATCTTTGGGGATGAACATATTATATTATGTAGCTTGTCACATGAGCTGAATGGATTCCAACGGGGAAGCTTTCCCACTGGGTCTGAGGCCAGCAAGCATAGGGAATATCTTAGCAACCTGAGGCTATCCTTGGCTTGAGCTCTGCACATACCAACTCCTAACAGTGCACTTAGCAACCAACCAGGGTCCCCATCTACATCAGGCTGAAGGGTGTACCTGCTTTAAACAATGGAAATACGTTACTCTTCTTAGTAACCCTAGATAAAGTCCTGTTTCTATTCAAACACATCCTGGAACACATCTAGGAACAATGGACCATGGGCATAGATACAGCTTGAACCATTTGGGATATGTGCACAATAAGACAACGTATATCCTCTGAACTGACTTTTAGGAGAAATGCCCTATTTACCATCTTATGATTGTGCATAACTGGACATGCATATGATTAGAATAAAATACATCTTGGGAAGGGATAATGTCAGCAGTGAAAAGATTGTATGACTTCAAAACTGTCAATCAAAGTAGAAAACCACACACATTACAGTGCTAGTAACCAAGCCCCTCCCCATCACACTCCCTACAGTGAGAAGCCAGCACCATAGAGAGAGGCCCTTGAGGCTCGCTCACTCTTGGGACCCATTGTTAACTCTTGACAGCACATTTCAGTTTTTTTGTTTTGTTTCTAGTTTTTTGAAACAGAATTTCTTTGTGTAGACCTAGCTGTCCTGGAATTTCATCTGTAGTTCAGGCTGGCTTCAATTTAGAGATCTACCTGCCTCTGCATCCCAACTGCAGGGATTAAAGGTGTGTGCCACCACTGCCTTGCTCAACAGCACATTTCTAGTTTGTACTATCACTCACTTTTGAATAAAATTTCCTTGCCATTTTTCAACTCTGTGGCCTTTATTTCAGTTCTTTAATGAGACCAAGAACCTGGAACCACCTGGCTAGGGCTATGACCACCAGTAACAGGGTGATAGACGGTACTCCCTAAGGATCATAGTTAACCCTTTGGAGACGAGCATAGGACACTTCCATTCTCATGTGCTGATAGGACTGAGAAGAAGTAGGCTGAAACCCTAAATTGCTCTAAGTTACTAATAAGAAACCAAAGCTTTGAGGAGAACCCCTCTGCGTCCTAGCATGACTAAGGAGGGGTCTAATTAAACACACCTGGCTCCTGATCCAGAGAAGGGACAGTTCATTTTTAAAGGCCAATGCTATGAACATGTAGCATCATGCTTAGCATGCTCAAGGCCTTGGATTTAATCTTCCACAGGAAAAAAATGATAAAATAAAAAACAAGATGAAAACTTGAGAAGGTAAAGATAACACTTGGGGAAAAGAAGAGGCCATGCCAGCACCCGAGGAGTGAGAATGTCCTTGAGAAGAGCCTCCAAGCCTGAGGGAAGCATGCAGGCATGGATGGGGATGTTGGGGGGACTGGAGAGACTTGCCCTCTGCTTCTATAATGGGCAAGATGGACACATCTTCTAGGCTTGAGGGGGCAGGAAGCAGAGAGTAGTGGATGTCTGAGGGAACTTCCTAGGACGTGAGACAGGCAGCACATAGATCATGTGAGCCCCCAAAAGTGCCAAGGAGTAGCCTGGGTTGTAGACAGGGTCCTGTGGTCATCCCAACTGTAGAATGGCTGCCTGTGGCCCAGGTCAGCAAGACCAGCAAAGTGGAATAGTGGAGTCCTGGCTGGCTGTGCTGAGGGAAAGTGGGAGGGTGCATAGAGCACCCCTTGACCTCCGGGTAGGAAGCAGGTCATCAGGAGGGCCCAAGGACAGTGGGAAGTAGGGTGGACTGGAATGGACCCTTCCAAGTAATCACAGGAAAGTCCATCTGGAAGGTAGGGGAGAAGACAGCAAGCATGCGCTTGCCAGATCAGAGGGGGCATGTTTCTCTACATGGAGTCCTGACAAATGCAGCTCAGCTACACAATGTAAGGTAGATGTGTGTCCTTAGCCAAGAATCTTTCATCAAAAATCCTTTCATGTGATTGCTTTAACAGAACATCCTCTCTCCTGTATCTGCTTCAGTTAAAAGATCCTTCACGTGTTTGCCCTAGCCAAACACCATCCACTTTCCAAAGAACCTTTACGTTTCTACTTCAGTGGGCAGCCCTGTTTCTTGGGCTGAGCCTCCAGTTTTTATTTTAACTTCATTATAACATTTAAAAAGGGGCTTGGTGGTGGTAGCACACCCCTTTCATCTCAGTACTTGGGAGGCAGAGGCTAGTAGATCTCTGTGAGTTCAAGGCCAGCCTGATTTAGAGAGTGAGGTCTAGGACATCCAGGGATCTAGGGCTATACACAGAGAAACCTGTCTTGAAAACCAAGAAATTAAAAAAAAAAAAAAAAAAGGAGAGGATAGGAGAGGATATAGAGGATGTATTGGGCAAGGCAGCACATGCTTTTAATCACAGTACCAGGGGGCACAAGTAGGCAGATCTCTATGAATTCAAGGTCTACATAGTAACTTCCAAGCTAGCCAAAGGCTACATGGTGAGACCCTGTCTGAAAAGAAAGACACAGAGACAGAGACAGAGACAGAGACAGAGACAGAGACAAATAAAGACACTTGCTGCCAAGGCTGACACCTTAATTCAATCACTGAAACTCACATGGTCAAAGGTAAGAGCTGACTCCCCCAAACTGCCCTCTGACAGACAGACAGACAGACAGACAGACCCTCACAACCCTTGTAAGTTGCAGGCACTTATTTTGAAGTTGGATTAATTTATTTACATGGAGTATTGGGAATAGCACCCAAGTACTAGCCTAAGCTACACCCCCAGCCCAGCACATGGCCATTTAGCTACACAGGATTATAATTATGTGACTCTCATGGAGACGGCTGTTCTGTTTCTGGGCACTCCATTGTATGTGTTGGAAATGAATAATCTTGGTGTCACACGAGGCACACAGACAAAAGTGATTCCATGGGGCAAGTTCGTTCTTAGCATAAAGAGTGAGCCAGAACCCAAGCCTGGCTAGCAACACGGTCACCAATGGTGAAGACATCTTTTATCTCTGAAGTAGTTGGTAGCCGAGTCTTATCCCATTGGTGGGAGCGCCATTTCCCAGTCTGATGAGATTGGCTAAAGAGGACAAAGGGCCCTTGTCTGTCTAATTAACTCTGATAGCAGCAGATGCACATGCTAGTGGTCTACTGGGTCGAGGCCCAGAGAAAGGGTCATGAGGCAGTTAGAAAGGGATAATCAAGTTTGCAGGTCCTTGGTCACAGTGTTTCAGGGCTCAATGCTTTTGTTGTTGTTTTGCTGAGACAGGATCTCATGCAGTCTACACTTGCCTCAAACTCACTATGTAGCTAAGTACAACCCCTAAATCCTGACTGCGGCGTGTGTGTGTGTGTGTGTGTGTGTGTGTGTGTGTGTGATGTCTGGATTTCAATGTTTTGTCCCCATTTGTCAGTAAATTTCCCAGTCTTCTCATGGCTGTGACAGAATACCTGACACAAATAAATTAAAAGGTCCAACAGGGCCAGGCAGTGGGGGCACACACCTTTAATCCCAGCACTGGGAAGCAGAGGCAGGCAGATTTCTGAGTTCGAGGCCAGCCTGGTCTACAGAGTGAGTTCCAGGACAGCCAGGGCTACACAGAGAAACCCTGTCTCAAAAAACCAAAAAGAAAACCCAAGACAATTAAATGAACCAACCAACAAACAACAGAGAGACTGTCTCAGGTAAACCAGTAGATAAGTAAAGGTAAAGGAAGGATTAGAGGTCCAGCTGTAGTAGCACACGCCTTTAGTCCCAGCACTTATGATGTAGACACTGGTGATTCTCTGAGTTCAAGGTCAGCCTGGTCTACAGAGCAAGTTCCAGGACAGCCAGGGCTACACAGAGTAAAAAACAAAAAACAAATAATAATAATATTGTCTTAATTAGGATACTGTTGCTGTGATGAACCTCCATGACCTAAAGCAATTTGGAGAGGCAAGGGTTTACTTCACTAACACTCAGGTGGCTGAGGCAGGAAGATCACCACAAGTCTGAGGCCAGCATGGCTGCCATAGTCCCACTCTAGCCAGAGCTACCTAGCTAGGCCCTGAAATGCTTGGCCTGAAGGAAGGGGACCTGGGTGGGGGACTAATGAGTCTCCCTGGCAACAGTGATCTTAGTGTTTTTAATGAGCACAACGGTCCTATTGGCCTTTTGTAGGACTGCGGGTCACCAGCAGCACTGACCCACACCACAGATACTTCCCACCCACTGTGAGATGATGTCGTGCTTCATCTATACGTATGCTGGAGCTGATGGAGGGTTATACAGCCCAGCAGTGAGAACAAAGCTGGCTGACAGGGTGGATGGACCTATCACCCACTACCGTGCAGATGCCTGGGAGAGAAGCTGCTCCCATGGGGATGCAATGGGCTGAAACGGAAAGGGAGTACATTAGAGTCCACAGAGCTAAAGGCTCGATGGATGAGCACAAGGCTTCCACCCTCAGCAGAGCTATGATTATCGTCGAAGGCTGACTTGGCAGATCTTCGATCTTCTGGGCGACAAGCCTGCAGATACCCTTGTGAGCTACTGCCTTGGTTGGATTCACTGACGTGGGCTCCAGCCTCAGACTGTGAACCTAAACAAACCCTTCTTTCCCTTCAGGTTACATCTGTCAGAATATTTCATGACAGGAGCAGGAAAAGTAACGAAAGCCAAGTGAGTCCTGATTTTCTTTCCCTGACTATTCTCAGAGGACCACTTGGCATGCTAAGGAAGGGTTCTTCTCTGAGACTCTGGAGAAAAGACCTCCAAGTTAAGGTATGTACATAGGTGTCTCCCACATAAAGGCTATGCTTTGGCCTCTTCACAGTGCACCTCCTTTTCAGTATAAGGATTTGAACTCATGCCTTGGAAAGCTGTATGCACACTCAACTTCTGAGCCCAAGCTCCTTCCCATTTTGGTTAAAAATCTTAAGTAATATCTTTGGCAATTGTATCTTACTTATTTATTTGAATGTTACCATATGTGGCATCATCTTTTTGTTGTTGTAGTTGTTTTTTTTTGGTGTTGTTGTTGTTGTTTGAGACAAGGTTTCTCTGTGTAGCCCTGGCTGTCCTGGAACTCACTTTGTAGACCAGGCTGGCCTTGAACTCAGAAATCTGCCTGTCTCTGCCTCCCAAGTGCTGGGATTAAAAGCATGCACCATCACTGCCCAGCCATCTTTTTTTCTTTTAAGATCTATTTATTTATTTTTTATATATGAGTACACTGTAGTTATCTACAGACACACCAGAAGAGGGCATCAAATCCCATTACAGATGGCTGAGAGCCACCCTGTAGTTGCTGGGACTTGAACTCAGGATCTCTGAAAGAGCAGTCAGTGCTCTGAACTGCTGAACCATCTCTTGAACCCTCATTTATTTAACATGTATGCTTTCTCTGCATGTATGTATGTGCACCATGCTCATGCAGTACCCTCAGAGGCCGGCAGAGAGCATGGGATCCCCTGGAACGGGAATAACAGATGGTTATGAGCTATCATATTGGTACTAAGACTCCAACCCAAGAGCCCTTAGAAGCAGACCCAGTGCTCTTAACCACTGAGCCATCTCCCCAGCCGATTTTGAGACAAATTCTCCATTAAATTGCCCAGGCTGTGCTGCACTTTCACACCTACTGAATTGGCCTCCTCAGTGGCTAAGATTACAAGTCCAAGCCATTAGGCCAGCTATAGTGGTTTATACATGCTTGGCACTGTTAGCAGGTTAGGCCTTATTGGAAGAGGTGTGGCCTGTTACAGAAAGTGTGTCACTGTGGAGACAGGGTTTGAGGTCTCATAGATAGATAGATAGATAGATAGATAGATAGATAGATAGATAGATAGATGCATGTGTGTGTGTGTGTGTGTGTGTGTGTGTGTGTGTGTGAGCTCAAGTCTGGCCAGTGTGATCTAGACCTTCCTCCTGGCTGCCTGCGGGAGAGTCTCCTTCTGACTGCCTTCAGATCTCGATGTAGAACTCTCAGCTGTTGTAGTAGCGTGTCTGCCTGGACATGCTTCCCTCCATGTTGAGAGTGTGCATATAATGAAAGAAAATTAAAGGAAATTCCAGCAGAAGTATAGTCAGCATCCTCAGAAAAATAAGTGAAGAAAACAAGTCTAGCAAAAAGGAACAGGAAGTCATCAAAAAGGAAGAGAAGAGGCTGTAGAGCATTTGCCTTGCGTGCCTCAGGTCCTGGGAAAAATGACCAGCCACACACACACACAAAATACACGTACACACACATGCATACAATACAATATACGTATATACACATGCATACAAACATACAATACACATACACACATGCACATATACATGTACACATACATGCATGCACACATGTACATGTGCACAAACATGCACATACACATGTACACATACACACATGCTCACACACATACAATACACATACACACATGCACACACACATACATGTGCACAAACATGCACATACACATGTACACATACACACACATACACACATGCACACACACACAATACACATATACACACATGCACATACACATGTACACATACACAAACATGCACACATCACTCCCCCAAGAATGAGGAGGAGCTTTCAAAAACTAAAAATATGAACTGGACATGGTGACTCACACCTTCAGTCCTAGCACTCAGGGATGCAGGCACGTGTCTACATATGGAGATCCCAGACAGCCAGGGCTATGTCTATGCAGAGTCCTGAGTTTTATGGAGAACTCCATCTCCACAAAACAAAACATCAAAACAAGACAAAACCAAAGCAAAACAAAACAATAAAAAATAAATTTAAAAAATTCAACCCTGTAGGCTACAAATTATTGGGCCTAATTTTCTAAACTATTGTATTTTTTCTTTATTTTATTTTATTTTATTAGATATTTTCTTTATTTACATTTCAAATGCTATCCCAAAAGTTCCCTATACCCTCCCCCCACCCTGCTCCCCTACCCACCCACTCCCACTTCTTGGCCCTGGCATTATTCCCCTGTACTGGGGCATATAAAGTTTGCATTACCAAGGGGCCTCTCTTCCCAATGATGGCCGACTAGGCCATCTTCTGCTATGTATGCAGCTAGAGACACGAGCTCTGGGGGTACTGGTTAGTTCATATTGTTGTTCCACCTATAGGGTTTCAGATCCCTTGTTTGTCTGATTTCTATATTGAATAAAACCTGATGTCAGTTGTTTCTAAGTGTCCTCTAAGGCCAGGATTGTGCTTCAGAGCTGAGCTTTTGCCTGGCATGCTCTCCCGTGCAGAGGGTGACTCGATAGCATTTCATCTGCCACATATGGTGTATTTCCATCAGGACACTCCATATGATTTTAGGCAGTTCACAGATGAATGTGAATCGTTTTAACATATAAGTAATTGAGTTTCATTTGAGATTTTCACAGTGCTGGAGATAGACTCCAGAGCTTACTGTATAGGGTATGCCACTGACATACAATTCCAGGTCAGAGTCACAGTTTCAAAATGTGAGCCTGACCTAGCGGCACAGGCCTAGAATTGCAGCTACGGGGAGGCTGGGTGGCTTAGGAAGTACAAACCTAGGTAGGATAATACAGCAAGACTCCTCTGTTACACTCTAAAACAACAACACAATCAAAATCTAAAATAAAAAAAATCACATATTCATACAGCACATGTTTGTACTCAGTATAGAAATTAAAGACAGGGTTTCACTGAAATTAAAGGCATGTTCTGCCCCTGAACTACATTGTTTTTTGTTGTTGTTTTTTTTTTTTTTTTTTTTTTTTTCGAGACAGGGTTTCTCTGTATAGCCTTGGCTGTCCTGGAACTCACTCTGTAGACCAGGCTGGCCTCGAACTCAGAAATCCGCCTGCCTCTGTCTCCCAAGTGCTGGGATTAAAGGTGTGTGCCACCATTGCTCGGCCCTGAACTACATCTTTTTTTTTTTTTTTTTTTTTTTTTAAGATTTATTTATTTATTTATTATATGTAAGTACATTGTAGCTGTCTTCAGACACTCAGAAGAAGGGGTCAGATCTTGTTACGGATGGTTGTGAGCCACCATGTGGTTGCTGGGATTTGAACTCTGGACCTTCAGAAGAGCAGTCGGGTGCTCTAACCCACTGAGCCATCTCACCAGCCCCTGAACTACATCTTAACCCAGAGTGAGTTTGGTTTGGTTTGTTTTCGAGACAGGGCCTCTCTCTCTATTCCTGACTATCCTGGGTCTCTCTGTGTTGACCATGCTGGCCTTAACTCACAGACATCCTCTGCTTCCCAGGTGCTGTGATTAAAGATGGTACCACTGTTCCCAGTGAGAGGTTGGTTTAAAATGTGTTTTAGCCATGGCTTCTTTCGTTTTGCTGAATTTTAAACAAAAAGTTAATTCAAACCTTGTTGAGATAAGTCTTAGGTAAACAAGGTTGAGGAATAGAACTGGAACAAAAGTAGAAAGCTGTGTAACCATTAGCCTACAGGGCCTCCAAGATCCTTTCCACCTCTGGTATTTAATTATTCTGTTACAGTAGAGGGCAAGAGGAAATTTGAAGAAGAACTTAGTGTTATAGTTATTGCAGGGCTATAGTCCATCAATCTTTTATTTACTTATCCATTCATTAATTCATTCCCTTGTGGTGCTAGGCATAAACTCAGAGGCGCATGCTAGACAAATGTTCGATCCGAGCCAAACCCCAACCCAGGAGTTGAGTTGATTTTATTATGTTTGTTTCTTTGAGACTGAGTCTCATTGCATGGTTAGGTTAACCTGGAACCCAGGGCATAGCACAGTTTGGCCTCAAACTTACAGTGACAGTGAACCCCTGCCTCAGCCTTGACTTAGTGAGGGGATTACCGCAGTTGAAAGCCACCATGCTCCACGAAAAGCCAAGCCTTTTAAAGAACGCTTTCTACTTCATTACACCCCTACATCTCTCAACAGACTACGATTAGCCTGCAAACTGAACTCTGAAGGGCAAGAGGGCAGTGACCTCATGTTCCCATCCTACCTGCCCACTCACTGGTCCAAGCCCCTGTCCCTTTCTCACTAGCAATGCAGATCATGGGCCACCAAGCTTAAGAAATCAACAAGAGTCACACATTTGTGCCCTAGCACCTGGGGACTTTTCTGAGGTTGACAGACAAAAAAAAAAAAAATTTTTTTTATCAAAACCAGACTGTCAGCTGTGACGCATAATCCTTTGGATGCTTCTTATTGTAGCCCTCCGTGCTTCCTACTGTAGTCCTCCACGCTTCTTATTGTAGTCCTCCATGCTTCTTATTGTAGTCCTCCATTTCTGGCCGTGATTTCTTCCTCTTTGAATGAGGGCACATGGGGCTCTTTGAATGTAGACATTGCGTTACAGACCAAGGAGAAAAGTGGAGCCCGGCACATCTTTGTTATGAGGGATTCCTGTGGGCCTCTTTCTCCCACTGGGCCTCCCACCTGCCCCCTGGGCAGAAACTCAAGGAAATCAGGCCCAAGCACAGCTGGGCTCCACTCAAACAGGACCGTTAGACAGGGCAGCCTCAGCAACGACAGCTGTTTGCTTAGTGTCCCAACAGCTATGTCAGATGTACCAGAAAAGCCCGTGAGTTGTTTCACTTCCTGTCAGTGAGGTTTCACTTCTTTGTTAGCCACTCACCCAGGTCTCTGGGGACAAGCAAGCCAAGAGGCTGCCGACAGTGCAGGCAGCCAGGAGGGGCTGCGGGAGGTTCTCTTGCTGTGTGTCTGCACAGGTTTTTCTTTGTGCAGGGTGGTTGTGTCCACGTGTCCAGTGTGTACCTGGGCATGTCAACATGGGCTGCTGCGTGTGCGTGCATCTAAGTGGCAAGAGTTAGATTTGCTTGTGAGTTTTGCATGTGGGTTTATGTGTTTGGAGAGAGGAGCGTGTGTGTTGGTGTACACGTATGTTTGTGAGTTTTGTATATCCTGTTTCTTCCTATGGTTCAAAGCAGTTTCAGACAAGCAATATGGAAAGGCATGCTAAAATGTCTTCATGGCTCTGGGAGCTGCCTTAAAAACACAGCTGTAGGGTTGTGGCAAAGGCTCACTGGTTAGAGCGCTCACTGTCTGCTCTTCCAGAGGTTCCAGGCTCAGTTCCCAGCACCCGCATGGTGGCTCACAACCTTCTGCAGCCCCAGTTCCAGGGGATTCAATGCTCACACATTCAGGCAAAGCACCCCTGCACAGAAAAAATTTAAGTACACTGTAGCTGTCTTAAGACACCCCAGAAGAGGGAATCCAACCTCATTACAGATGGCTGTGGTTGCTGGGATTTGAACTCAGGACCTTCAGAAGAGCAGTCAGTGCTCTTAACCACTGAGCCATCTCTCCAGCCCTTTTTTTTTTAAATTTTTATTTGTGTAGTACTTGCCTTGAGCTCCAAGCTAGCCATGTCTAGTGAGTTCTCTCAAACAATACAAAACAAAACAAAAACTCACTTTGTAGCTGAGGATGCCCTTGAACTTCTGAATCCTCCTGTTTTCAGACACCTCTGCCTTGGACCCAGGACTTCACGAATGCTAGGTAAGACTGTGTGAACTGTCACATCCCTCCTGACTCCTTTAATGCTTGCCTCACGGCAGGACAAAGGCTGTTCGAGGACATTCTGAACGGTTGCTTACTACTGTGCCCTCTGGGCCCACCAAAGGCTTATCTGACAGTAGACACCCAGAAATACCTGCTGCAGGGGGACAGACATGAGTGTCAGGAGGAAAGAGAATTCTGTGGGTTTGTTACACGCAGAGCAGCTAGCCTATAAAGTCAGCACTGTGAATGGTGCCTCCTACCGCCCCTCAGTCCTCGCCTGTATTATCACCCACAGCAGCCTTGGAGGCACAGTTATAGGCCCGGTCTCTTTGTTTCTTGTCCACCTCAGTGAAATACTGAGACAGCCTGGTGCTCGTGCCTTGAGCCAACTGCCTCCCATCTCTCTGATCCTAGTCAACACCTTCTGCTGGGCGGTGGTGACGCACACCTTTAATCCCAGCACTCGGGAGGCAGAGGCAGGCGGATTTCTGAGTTCAAGGCCAGCCTGGTCTACAAAGTGAGTTCCAGGACAGCTAGGGCTACACAGAGAAACCCTGTCTCGGAAACAAAACAAAACACAAAACAAAACAAAACAAAACCCACACACCTGCTTTATAGGCATCAACACAAATTTTTACATCCTCGATAGTTTTCTAGGTTTTATTCTTCCCAACTCCTGGTATTTTTTGAGGCAGGGTCTCACTTTGTAGTTCCAGCCGAGCTGGAACTTGCTATGTAGACCAGGATGGCCCTGAACTTGTGACAGTACTTCAATACTTTTACCTCTGACTCCCAAGTATTGGATGACAGGTCTGTACTCTCACACTATATTCCACACTATATTCCATCATTCCTCTCTCTCTCTCTTTCTCTCTCTCTCTATCTCCTTATTTATTTGGCTGAAGCTGTTTTACCTTGTGACCTATAGACTGTGACTTTCCTCTATAGGAGCTGAGCCTTCAGCATCACCATGCCAACACCTTGGCTTCGCAGACACTGAAGATAGTGTGCACATTATGGCCCATATTTTATCCAACTCAGAAGTGGGGGTCTGTGACCATTAGAAGTGAAGGACTTATATCACTGTATGTTGACAGGGCACAAGTCAAACTGCCACACTCTGCCCCTCAGGCTGGCCTTGAACTCACTATGCAGGCAAAGCTACCCTTGATTCCTGCTCCTCTCTCCTTCCCTCCAAATTCTGGGACCACAAGAATGCTCCATCATGCCCAGCACTGGTGGTGGTGGTAGTTGTTGTTGTTGTTGTGGTTGTTGTTGTTTGCTGGGGGAGGGGGATGAAGGAGGTGAAACCCAGGACCTGGAACCTGCTCCTGCTGTGCCAAATGCTACTCTGTAACCAAGTACAACAGCTTCACATTTGGGTAAGTACAGAGAATGAGAACGAACATGCGGACATGCGGAGAAATGGTGGAAAAGGGGGACGGGCAGTGGTAGCGCACGTCTTTTGATCTAAGCACTTAGGAAGTAGAGGCAGGAGGATCTCTGTGAGTCTGGGGCCAGCCTGGTCTACAGAGTAAGTTCCAGTACAGACAGAAAAAGCTACATAGTGAGACCCTGTCTTAGGAAATAAAAGAGTAGAGACAGATACATATTACCTACAGCAGCAGGCAAGGCAAGTTAGTTCACATGCAAGGAAGGCCCTCTGGGAACAAACACATGGGAATATCACTCAGAGAGCCTCAATAATCAGAGTCGCCAGGGCAGGCACTTTCCTGAGCATGCTCCATTTAAGGTGATCACTCCAGGAAGAAAGATGGAGGATGTTTTTGATTGATTGATTGATTGATTGATTGTACGGCTGCACTCTTCGATACATGAGGAATGGAACCCAGGTCCTCTGGAAGAGCAGTAAGGACACTTAAGTGGTGAGCCATGTCTCCAGCCCCCAGTGGTGCATAGGAATGGAAGCAGTTATCTTTAAAACGTTTTAGCTGAAACAAAATGGAGGGGCACTTTGAATGTGTGTTAATATTGCCGTTTGTAACCGAAGGTGCATGTTCCCTCAGAGGCCACCAACATCCCACTCTACGCTGTTGTTCTGTTTGAGCTTATTTGTTGAGGGGGTGTGGGGGGACAGGAAAGAGGAGAGCCAGAGACATGGTCTCACTGTGTAGCAAAGGCTGGTCTAGAATCTTCAGTGAGCCTCCTGTGGCAGCCTCCTCTGGAATTCTGGGATTACAGGGGTGCATCACCAAACCAAGCTCCTTTTGGTTGCTGTTGTTACTGACCTTGCATTTACAGAAATCTGCCTAATTCTATCTGCCTCTGTCCCCAAGTGCTGGGATTAAAGGTGTGCACTACCACCACACTTCCTTCCTTCCTTCCTTCCTTCCTTCCTTCCTTCCTTCCTTCCTTCCTTCCTCCCTCCCTCCCTTCCTTCCTTCCTTCCTTTTTAAGGAAAGGAATAATAGTGAAAAGAAGAGAAAGATTCACACACACATTAGGCACATTTGTTGTGGGCACATTAGAAAGACAGGAGGAAAAGTCCCAGTAACACCCAAGATGACCTTGAGGTGACCAACGTGAAGTGTAGGTTTAAGGAGAAGGGAAAGCTAGGCAGAACTAAGCAATCCCAGCCAAGGTGTCCCGCCAAGCCATCGCTGTCTCTGCTGTAGTCTGTCTTGCAAGGTGGTCTGACAACTTAGGAGAATGATGTGAAGTCTCTTCCTGGGAGAGAGCTGGTCTGACCAGCACTAGGCTCCAGTCTTTTCCTTCTCTTAGCATGATACTCCCCAGGGGAAACTCTAGTTCCTTGGGGATCATTGTCCCAGCAGCCTGATATCCAGGAGGCACTAGTGTCTGTTTAGAATGTCTACATTCCTCAAGGATGGTTACAGACCTTGAGTTTAAGGCTACATGTAAGAGATTCCATTTGAGTCCAGAGTGGAGGCACACACACACACACACACGGTCATCTCACACTTGGGAAGGGGAGGAAGTGACATCAGTAGTGTAAGGTCAGATTCACCGATGTGGCGGTTTAAGATGTAGCCTAGGCTTCGTGAGACTGTCTGTCAAAGAAACAAAAAACAACAAAACAAAACAAAACAAAACAAAACAAAACAAAACAAAACAAAACCCCACAAGGACTGGTGTTAGGAGAATGGAAGCACCCAGAGAAGCCTGTGGTCACAACCTCACAATGCTTTCTAGAACATGAGAGGCAGGCTGAGGATGTAGCCCTGGAAATGTTAAACACACACACACACACACACACACACACACACACACACACACACACACACACACCAATTGTTCCTTCAAGAGAAGGAATGCATACATGGTTATGTACCCAGAAGGCTGGGGTTAGGAGTGGTGACCTTTGCTCTATATGTGTGGCTAGAACCTTTTCCAGCTCCGGGGTCTCCCCCAGACCCTTATCCTAAGCCTGTTTCTCTCCATCAGTCTACAGAACCCACCTTTATGGACTTTACAAAGAGTTTCGATGCAGTCACATCTGATCTGCATTTAGCTTACTCTATTCCTCAAAGGAGATTTGTGTGTGTCTTATTGTGAGCTCAGAATTGAGTTAATGATTACCAAAATAAGTTTTCACCAAATCATGTTGTGCTAGCCGGAGGGACCGGGCTTCTACCTGTAGCATCCATTGGCCCAGCCACACAGATTTGTCTTATTCAGAAGGATAAAAGTTTACACGGGATCTATGGACATGATGACCCAGTGTATGTATCTGTGGCAAAGAGGGCTAAGAATACCCTTAGGAGTCACTTCAGCATGACACAGCATGAGCCTAGAGCCCTCTGCAGTGTACCCAGCCACAAGACACACTCCACAGAACACTGGTGGGTACAGCATGAGAGAGCAATTGCACATCTGTACCTTACATGTCAGTGCCTAGAACCATGAGAGATGTTTGTAGTTTCAACCTCCCCCTCTGAGATGTTTTGTCCCAATGTCCACCGAAGACTAAGAAGTGGAGAAAAGGAGAGTCCCCTGGAGAGGAAGTGTCTCCTGTCATCTAGGCTTCCTGGAAACCCCCAGGGTCAAGTGTATGCATGTAAGTAGGTCACAGGACAGTTTAGGAATCCATTTCTTTCTTCCCTCTTTGTGGATTCAGAGAATTGAATTCAGGTTGTCAGATTTGGTGGCAAGTCTTCTCATCCACTGAGCCATCCATCTAACCAGACTCTTGGCTGGCATTTAAAAGGAGGCCGTTTTGAGCTGCAGATAGGCTTAGCAGTTAAGAGCACTGGATGCTTTTCCAGAGGACCAGAATCCAGATGGCTCATAACTGCCTGTAATTCCAGTTCCAAGGGATCCAAAACACCCACCTCTAGCCTCTGTGGGTTCCTACAGAGACTCGTACAGATACATACACCTGTACTTAATAAAAATGAAAAAGAGACAATTTTATATAACACTTAAAAATGTAAGTTCAAGCCGGGCGTGGTGGCGTACACCTTTAATCCCAGCACTCGGGAGGCAGAAGCAGGCAGATTTCTGAGTTCGAGGCCAGCTTGATCTACAAAGTGAGTTCCAGGACAGCCAGGGCTATACAGAGAAACCCTGTCTCCAAAAACAAAAACAAAAAATTTAAGTTCCACCAGGTTGTGGTGGCACATGCCTTTTATCCCAGCACTTGGGAAGCAGAGGCAGGTGGATTTCTGAGTTTGAGGCCAACCTGGTCTACGGAGTGAGTTCCAGGACAGCCAGGATTACAGAGAAACCCTGTCTCGATAGACAAGACAAAACAAAACCTTTAAATTCATCTGGACACTCTGAACGCCAAAGCCACATGTAGAGCGGCACACACGGGTGATCTTAGCCCTGAGTCCATTCTGGCTACATAGCAACACATTGTCTTAAAGGGGAAAAAGAGTCATGTGACAGCACATGACTGTGACACTAGTGCTTGCAGTTGGATGTGAGGGTCAGGTGTAAATACATGATGCTATATAAAGCTGCCAGAGAAAGCAACAACACTTAGGTAAAAAGCCAAAACTGACATTCAGGCATAAGATTGCAATTCCAGCACTTGGAGTGTGGCAAGAAAGCCAGGACGTCCAGGTTGTCCTTGGATACAGAGCAAATTCAAGGCAGCCTAGGTACAATTGACCAACATCAGAGACTTGTCCTCCTCTCTCTTGTAAGTGGACAGATGCTTTAGGGTCATCTACTAA
This sequence comes from Mus musculus, assembly GCF_000001635.26. NCBI lineage: Eukaryota > Metazoa > Chordata > Mammalia > Rodentia > Muridae > Mus > Mus musculus. The sequence continues at coordinate 197,314 of NT_039382.4, forward strand.
GCTCAAAGGTTTCCCCCACCAGATTCATCTTTCTCATCTCAAGCCCTTTCTTTATACCATCATCCCAAGATGCAAGCTACATCCCTTTTTACCTTTCAGCCTCAACAAGACCTTGGTCTCTTAGGTTTCAGAAGATACCAAGGTTGACCAGCCTGCCTCCAGTCTCAGAAGAACGAGACCTTCTATATGTGCCGAGCCCCGAGTCCGACTCTACCTCTTCTCCTTCTACTTCACCTTGCTTGCACCCATCGGAGGGAATTTTATCAATGGAGATTTGAGATCCAGGAAGCCTATACCCAGCAGTTTAATGAGACCATTCATGGGGTGAGGTCAGAAGACTGCCCACCAGCAGGTTGCCAAAAGGAAATACTTATTTCCTATAACACCCGAATGAATTGCTACAACACCGGTCCCCTTGCTTTCTCTATGATCAAACTAGTGATTGGCGTTGATGTTGGCCAGACATGTATGGCAGATGTCCTTATTGGACCTGTAGAAGATATGATGCATATTTAGGAAGGCATCTTGCCTTTTATGCAGAATGGGGGATCTTCTATATTCTAATTAGTGACCCATGGCACTTAAGGTGGGAAATGGGAGTCACTGGTCAACTTTATTATAGCATTCAACACAGCCGCCCATCAGACACAATCAAGACACAGAGGGTACACACCCCACTCTCTCAGCCCCTAGGTACAGACATGGTACAGTGGGTCCAAAGTTCCTCACCTTCCTAATATCACCCCTTTTAATGATACTGGTCCCACCTTTCTGCCATACCATCTCTTGTTTCAGACCTTAACATCTGCATAGCCAGCTGTTAAATAATGTTCTACCTGACCCATTTGGAGTATGTTGGCTGTGTTCCCCCTGGGTCAAATTTGACCAGTGTCTTACTAGACTCTCTCTCTTTGTAACTCATCAATTGCTCTAAGCCAAATATCATGACCCCCTTTTATCTCCCCCACATCCCTTTCTTCCATATCACAGATTGTTTTCACTCAGGAGCATGCTCTGTGGGCACAGTGGACTCCACAAACTGCAATGATACCATAATCCCTAGTACCACTGCCCAGCCCCTATCCCAAACATTCACAATGCCTTGAGTCTCTCTACAGCCCTCAAGTTTGTCACTGCCTACCTGCTGGGTGGTGTGGCCTTATGCCCTGGTGTTCCTTTTTCCAAAAGAGTGAAGAGCTCTTGCCAGTTCCCATCACTGGGTTTATAGGGGCATGGCAGGATAAACAGTGATTGGGGTCCTACCCTTTCTGCAGTTCTGGGCATAACCTCTGGTGTCACCACTTGAGGAGGGGGGACTGACTACTTCCCTAGATATTTACCATTCATTTTCCTCTTGGTTCCTCCAGGATCCCCAGTGGGTGGCTCAGACCATCCTCATGCTCTAGGGCCAAATATACTCAGTGGCCACTGTCTCACTACGAAAGTGACAAGAATTAGATTTACTAACAGCAGAGAGAGATGGTCTTTGTCTCTTCCTTGGGGAGGAATGCTGCTTCTATGTTAACCAATTGCAAAATAAGTAATAGTAAAAGACAAGACCTAACACCTCCAGACAGATCTCTGAAAATGCTAAGCAGCAGCTTGGTGACAGTCCAATATGAAATTGGACACTACCTGTCTTAGGGTTTCTACTGAAGCAATGAAACCCCATGACCAAACGTCAAATTGGGGAGAAAGGGTTTATCTGGCTTAGACTTCCATATTGCTCTTCATTATTGAAGGAAATCAGGACAGGAATTTACACAGGGCAGGGTCCTGGAGTCAGGAGCTGATACAGAGACCATGGAGGGGTGCTGCTTACTGGCTTGCTTCCCCTGGCTTGCTCAGTCCACTTTCTTATAGAACCTGGGACCATCAGCCCAGGGATGGCACCACTCACCATGGACTTGGCCCTCCCCATGATTAAGAAAATTCCCTACAGCTGGACCTCATGGAGGCATTTCCTCAAATGAAGCTCCTTCCCTTCTGGTGACTCTAGGTTGTTTCAAATTAATATACACAAATCCACCCAGTCCTTTACCCTTCTATCTCTTTATTTGTTTATTTTATTTATGTGAGTACACTGTAGACACACCAGACACACCAGAAGAGGGCATCAGATCCCATTACAGATGGTTGTGAGCCACCATGTGGGTGCTAGGAATTGAGCTCAGGATTTCTGGAAGAGCAGTCAGTGAGCCATCTCTCCAGCTCCCTAGTTATTTATTTTTAAGACAGAAATTTTCTGTGTAGCCCTGGCTGTCCTGGAACTTCCTCTGTATACAAGGCTGCTTTTGAATTTAAAAAGTTCTGCCTGCCTCTGTCTCCTGAATGCTGGGATTAAGGGCGTCATCCACCACCACCCGGCCTTTTTTTTTTTTTTTTTTTTTTTAAGAGATAGGTTATCTCTGTGTAGCCCTGGCTGTCCTGAAACTCCCTCTGTAGACCAGGCTGGTCTTGAACTCACTGATCCACTTGCCTCAGCCTTCCAAGTGCTGGGATTAAAGATGTGTACTGGCCATTGCCATGCTATCCTCCTTCCTAACCCCCACCCCTCCTCTTTGCCTTGATCTTACTATTCTTGCCTCAGAAACTTCCTATCTAGATTTTTTTCAACAGCAGAGTCAAAAGATTTCTAAGAAGACTTTTAATCCGTTGCTAGTACAGGATTACCAACCCCCAGCTATGGAGCCAGAGGCCTGTGACACCTATATACCCTGGTGGCAAAGATCAAGCTTGTCCCAAAAGGACTTTGATGCTCCCATTAGGCAAGAACCAGTCTAAAGATAATGTTGCCTCCTTCCCTGGTCACTGACTGTTTTAGTAAACAAAAAAGGGAGGAATGTTGGATATTCACATCAACCCAGTTGGCAGAAGGGCTTTCCCTGAGGCTCCTACAGATCCCTTGTAAACCTGCTCCCAGAGACCTCCAGGTCCTGACTACTTTGACTCACTGAGGTACACCAAGCTTCCACCAGCAAGGCCCTGTCCCTTGGGAACTCCAAAGGCCAGGCCCCACCTACCAGACCTAATGGCCATAATGGCAGTTCCTACCCCAAGGTTGCACACAATCATAAACACACTACTTTACTGTTTACATTGTCTTCATCTTTTCTAAGAACAACACTTTGTAGTCTAGGCCATGACTTCAGGGGGAACAGACTCAGTTGCTTAGGCTCCTCATTCGTCCCCACAAAGAAGTGTGTTTCTTGGGCTGGAGAGATGACTCAGTGGTTCAGAGCACTGACTGCTCTTCCAGAGGTCCTGAGTTCAATTCCCAGCACCCACAAGCTCTGATGCTCTCTTCTGACATGACATGCAGGTTTACATGCAGCAGAGCATTCATATGTATAACTTACATAAAAGAAGGAGAAGGAGAAGAAGAAGAAGAGGAGGAGGAGGAGGAGGAGGAGGAGGAGAAAAAGGAGAAGGAGAAGAAGGAGAAAAAGGAGGAGGAAGAAGAAGGAAGAAGGAGAAGGAGAAGGAGAAGAAGAAGAAGAAGAAGAAGAAGAAGAAGAAGAAGAAGAAGAAGAAGAAGAAGAAGACTGTTTCTCTTAGTGGGGCAGCTCCAGCTGACTCCTGTGCCCTTCTCTTTGGCCTTGGGTGTGGTCGGATCGTTTCTCTTGGCGCACTTCAGGATGTTGTTTTAGAGTGGTCCATATGCTCAATCTGCACACTAATTCTCTCGGCAAGCATCTTGCCCTTCACTTGCTTGCATGCAAGGATGCCCACAGCATGCTGGGTGATGTCATAGTAACATTTACAAGACATTCCTTTTTGAACAGTGCCTGCTACCTTGATGCTTACAGAAAAAGTGACTTCCTGTAGATTCACAGACACCTGGCCAAAGGAACAACTCCACTTCCTAACTTTCCTGGAGATCTTGGGGGGTGGGGGTGGGGGGATATGTTTCTCTTCTTTTTCCTTTGTAGTATGTGTGTGTGTGTGTGTGTGAGAGAGAGAGAGAGAGAGAGAGAGAGAGAATGAGAGAGAGAGAGAGAGAGAGAGAATTTTGATAACTTGCTTGAAGATGGCTGCCATTGGTGATGACAGTGGTAGGTGGTGATGATGGTATTGATGATGGTTGGGTGGTAGTGGAGGTGGCAGTGGTTGTAGTGAGATCGGGACTGGAGAGATGGCTTAGCAGTTAAGAACACTGATTGCTTTTCCAGAGGTTTGGAGTTTAATTCCCAGCACCTACAAGGGTGGGTAACAGCCATCCTTAACACCAGGATAAAGTGCCCTCTCCTGGCTTCTAAGGGCACTTCACACACGCACACACACACACACACACACACACACACACACGGCACACAGACATACATTACATACAGGCAAAAAGGATATAAATATAAAGTAAAATAAGCATTTTAAAAATAAAAATTATTTAGGAGCGAACAGTAACAGTATTGTGAAGATGAAAGATAAAATCCCACTTTCAGAGACAGATTTGAATGAGGAAAAAGCCTCCTGTTGGTAGTTTATTCAGAGCCTGGTATAGTGGCACACTAGGCTTGAATCTGAGTCCTTGGGTTCTACCAAAACTACTTGACAATTACCCATATCTAAGAATGAAGTTTTTTGGGTTGTTTGTTTGTTTTTAGGGGCAGGCTGGGGTGGTGTGTGACTGCGATCCCACCTTTTGGTAGGATGAGTCAGACTGCCACAAATTTGGGACCAGCCTGGTCTACATATCAAATCTAGTGCCAGCCTGTGGTACTTGAGACCTTGTCTCAACAAACAAAATGACAAGGGCTGGGGATAGCTCAAGAGTAGAGCATTTATCTGGCATGAGCCAGGCTGTGGGTTCCATCCCCAGCACTGCAAACCAAGCTGGCCGGTCAATTGACTGGGTGCCAGCTGAAGCTCTGATCTCTCATAAGTGAAGACTAGAGAATTTGCTTGGTGTAGAAGGAAGGTGGAGGTGCTGTCACTGACCAGACGACAATAGGGTGGCCGAAAGCTGCGGGGATTGAAGAACAGACAGTTAAACAGGCTAGCTGTGGGACCTGCTGCCACGAAGAGAGAACTTTCATTGGATTGCCTTGTGTCTGGAAAAGGAAATGGGCTAGAGACAAGGAAACTGGCATTCTAAAAGCCAGCGTATCTGTAAAGTGGGAAAGGGTGGGCTTAGAGGCACAATCCTGTTTCTTTACACGGGAGGATCCAGCCCTGGGAACATGGCTCCAAAACACCAAAGTTGTAAGAGCAGCGTTAGCCTCTGGGAGCTGCAAACTGCCCCTGTATCCCTGAGCTTCCACAGTCAGCCTATCCCAAAACCAAGGCCGTGGCTGTGCACATCCATAGGCTGAACAGGCTGAGCAAGCTTCCCTCCTGCCCTGCCCCCTCCGGACACAGGTGAGAGAGGTCAGAGGAGCAGTGCTCAGCAGCCCTTGGTACATGGGTGGCTTGTGGGGTGGTTTGTGTGTGTGTGTGTGTGTGTGTGTGAGCGCGCGCGAGCATGAGCTTGTATGTGTCTTTAAACTGGCAGCTTAAAAGAGCCCCACAGGCATCTGCATTTTCTACCCCATCCTAACCCCTAGGCCCAGTGCCAGGGGAGCAGACCCTTTGTCAGCGGAGCCATCCTGGCTTTGTGCTCCATGAGGAAGGCAGAAAGAGACCTTTGGCAATCCTCATGGGGAGGGGAGGGACTCGGGCACCAAAGTCTCCAAAAACGTTCTCATTTGAACAAACAAACAAGAACAAAGCTGGAGGAAGGGCCACGGAGACAGCGAGTGAACTCTCAAACTACCGTAATTAAGGTGGACTCCCTCCCAAACGCTCCTGCGCTAAAGCCGCTGTGTTTATTAACCTGGTCAAAAGGCGGCAGGGCAAACTAAGCTGGAGCTTTGCCTCTGAACAATTTAGCATGCAAATGAGACAGAGGCACTGGGGTGTGAAGGGGACCCGTTAGTAACTCCGTTGGTCTTGGACTATATATGTACAGGAGAGGGGAAGTCCCTGCCTATGGACGGAGATGCTGGGACAAACCGGGCAGAAATTGGGGTGGTGACCTGTTTGCACCCAGATGGCATCCACTGGAACAGGCTGGGTTGCTACCGAGGCTAGGAGCTGGCAGACTTGCCCGCCCCACCCCCAGGGCCATGCCAATTAACGTATAAGACTGTGCCAGTGAGACCCAGGGATATTTACATTGCATTTGTGCCAGTGTCAGCCCAGGGGGTGACTACCCAGTGAAAACCTTTGCACTGTGCAAGAGGGCATTGCCAGGGTGTCTGCACGGCAGAAGTGAGCATATGGGCCGCAAGCAACCCTACAGACAGAGGAGGGAGTACAGCACCCACGTGGATCTCCCTCCGGCGGCTCTGCTTTGGTTTCGAGACCTGTAACTAAGGCAAAAGACCACTAGGGCTCCTAGTTGCACCGCTTTCCCTCCTCCCAGCTGCTCTGGTCTCAGTCTCTGGCGCTCAGGCTCAGAGATACAAAACAGCTGAGCAGATAAACAAGCCACCACCTGCTCTCTCCTCCCCAGTGACACCGCCCTCGTCCCCAAGTCCCACCCCTTCTTCCGTGCACTCTCTCCCTCCATTCCCCCCAGAAGCCTCACTCCCTGGTGGCATGGTGGCGGCAGCAGCTGCTGCAGTCTGCCTCTCTCCTGCTGGCACTTACTCCGCAACACGCCCCCCCCCCCAGCCCCTCCGCCGCCCCTGTGCCCCACCAATGGCAAATGAGGAACACGTGTCTGGAGCCCTGTGCTCTCTCTCTCTCTCTCTCTCTCTCTCCTCCCGAGGCCATTTCAAACAAAACGTTTGTGCTTCTGAAAGTCAGGCATGGATCTCTGGAGTCCCCAAGGAAAACAGGTTTATGGCATCCGCCAGCCCTGGAGCCAGTGTCTGGCCATTTGGCCCAGAGCCCTTTTGCTAGGGACAGGAAGAGTGAAAGGAAAGGGTTAATCTGTACAGAGGAGCCCTCAGGGGTCCAGTTCCATTCCAGACTGCAGGGGAAGTAGGCTCTGGGATAGAGGGCTCTGGAAAACACCCGGGAGAAAGTCAAGTCACCTCTTGTAATACTTGATAGTGCAGAAGAGAGGCATATATATGATGTGCTCTGACACATGTTACATATATCGCATATATTATTGTGCTTGGTGTGTCCCTGTGACAACACACTTTGGGTTTGGTAGTCAGAAGCCCTAAGTTAGCTTAGGGCTTAATAGGTCCCCAGCGCCAATGGCAGGCATTAACAGAAGGTCCCATTAGTTGGGGACACAGGAGAGGAACTCCAGAGTGCCTCTTCCCAGGGAGCAAGTGTGTGCCCTAAGCTGCCTGGTGAGATACCCTAGAGGCTCTGAGCGCAATTCACAGCTTGAACCCTGCACTGCCAGCCACCTCAACTGTGAGAAGCTTAAGATGATAAAACTTGGTGCCCCCCACCCCGTTTTTCTGTCCTTACACCCTCACCCCCCTGGCACCCCCACTCCACCCTCCCACCTCCCAGGCCCCCAACACTCCCCGCGCTGTGCCTCTAGTTCCTCATAAATTTGTCTTTACAGTTTATGCAGAAGGGCTTGTGTTTGAAGGACCCAAGCCTGCCTTTCATTTGTTCGAACCTCCCATCCCTTTGTGCTGGAGGGCAAAGCTGGGCCTTGCACTGCATATGCGGAGCAAAGGCCCCGCCACTGAGCTTCACCCAGACTGTCATCAGGTATTTGAACGCACAATGCTGTTTGGTGTGGTAAGCAGCCAAGAGACCAACTTAGCACAGGGCTGGGCAGGACGACAGTCAAGGCTTTCTGGCCTTGAAGGAGAGACTTCAACTTCCTCAGACCCCCAGATTTAGTTTTCTCACTGGTAAACTGCAAAAGGGGGCCCTGGCGAGAGCTCAGAGGTTAAAGGTGCTGGCCACCGTGCACACACACACACACACACACACACACACACACAATTCATTGACTAGTTAACTAATTAATAGAAATTTTTTAAATAAAAAAGGACCTGCCTCATAATTTAGCTAGTCATTTATTTATTTATTTATTTTAAATTTTATTTATTTAATGTATGAGTGCTCTGCTGCACATACATCTGCCTGCCTGAAGAGGGCATCAGATCCCCCTATAGATGGTTGTCAAACACCATGTGGTTGCTGGACTTGAACTCCAGACCTCTGAAAGAGCAGTCAGAGCTCTCAACCACTGCTAAGCCATCTCACCAGCACTTATTTATTTTTAGACAGGGTTTTTCACTAGGCTGGCCTGGAACTCTCCTGCTAGTCCGTGCTAGCCTTGAACCCACAGAGATCCCCCGCTTTTGCCTCTGAGTGCTGGGATTGAAGATGTGAGCCCTGCTGTTTATTTTAACGTGTTGTGAGTGTTTTGCCTGCATGTAGGTCTGTGCTACACGCCTGTCTGGTGCCCGCTGAGGTCAGAGGAAGGAAGTAGCTCCTCTAGAACTGGAGTTACAATGGATGGTTGTGAGCCACCCTGTTGTATTAGGAACCAAACCTGGGTTCGCTGTAAGAACAGTATCCTTAACTGCTGAGCCATCTCTCCCCAGCCCCATAGATATACCTCATTTATAGATTACTGGTGGAATGCATGCTGGTGCTCATGACACTGTGGGTTCTGTCCCCACCACTGCAAAAACACAGTCACAAAGGTGCACAAAGGTATGTGAAAGCCAAAGCCAAAGCATCTTTTTACTGGACTTCCTCAATGTCCTACTTTCTTTCTTTTTTTTTTTATTCTGAGGACTAGGGGGGGGGGGTGTGGAGGGGGTGTGCAGGCGAGGGGCAGGGCTGGCGAGATTGGCTGCTCTTAAAGAGAACCTGAGTTCAATTAACAGACCTCACACAGCAGCTCACAACTGTCTGTAATTCCAGTTCCTGGGGATCCTATGCCCACCAGGTACACAAGGGGTGTACAGACAGACACACATACAGGCAAAACACCCAAACTCATGAAATGGGATATAAAAAAAAAAGTTAAAAAAATTAAAAAGCAAAACTAGTACAATCCTTTTGGATATAAAATGTAAGCCCAGAAACAACTGAACCTAGGGGCTCACTATTTCTAAACACTCTAAACTCAACCACTGAGCTGTGGTCATCAGTCCTTTTTTAAAAATCCTTTTTCATTTTTAAGGTAGGGTCTCACTCACCTGGGCTCGAGCCAGCCGTCCCAGGTTTCCTTACTAGCTGGAATTACAGGCCTGCCTTCTCCGGCAAGCTGAAGAACTTCTGCCCTTTTCAGGGGAGTGGGAACTGAGACTCTGCGGGGTGTCGCTGCAGAGGGGGAGGGTTGACACCCTCTAACACTTTTCTTCTAAACAAGGGGCAACACTTAATCCCAACACTTGGGAGGCAGAGGCAGGCAGATCTCTGAGTCCGATGCCAACTTGTTCTATAGAGTGAGCTCCAGGACAGCCAGGGCTACACAGAGAAACCCTGTTCCGAAAATTAAAAAAAAAAAAAAAAAAAAAGATTCTTGAACTTCACACATGTTTAGCATAATGAGGCTCTGGGTTCCATGGGTTCCATTGCCACATATAAATGCATAAGTAAATAAACATGTAAACAAACAAACATACACATAAGTAAAATGGATGGGGGCCAGGAGAGCCTTAGGTTTCTACAACTGTGAGAAAACATCATGACCAAAAGCAACTTGGGTTTAATCTCAGCTTATAACGTAGAGTGTATCATGAAGGGAAATCAAGGCAGGAACCTGGAGGCAGGAACCAATGCAGAGGCCATAAAAGAGTATTGCTTACTGGCTTGGTCCCCATGGCTTGCTCAGCCTGCTTTTGTGTATCACCCAGGACCACCCTACCCAGGGTGGCACGACATGGGTAGATCCATGGTACTAAGGGGCTGGATCCCACCACATCAGTCAAAAAAAAAACCAAACAACAACAAAAAAGCCAATAGACGTGGCTATAGGCCAGTCTTATGGAGGCATAGTCTCAACAGAGACTCTGTCTTCCAGAACGACTCTAGTTTAGGTCAAGTTGATAACAACAACAAATCAATCAGACACGAGGCCCGACTCTAGTTTAGGTCAAGTTGATAACAACAACAAATCAATCAGACACGAGGCCCGTTGTTGAGCAGGTTGGCAGGACCCTAGAGGCTGGCATCAATCAACATATCCCTGCCACTAGAGGTTGCTGTCTTGGTGGAAGAGCTTCAGTTCTAGACTTTTCTGTCTCTTTGTAGAGGTGGAGTTTTTTGGGGGGGTTGTGGGTTTTTTGGGTTTTTTTTTTTTGTTTTTTGGTTTTTTGGTTTTTTCGAGACAGGGTTTCTCTGTGTAGCCCTGGCTGTCCTGGAATTCACTTTGTAGACCAGGCTGGCCTCGAACTCAGAAATCTGCCTACCCCCAAGTGCTGGGATTAAAGGCGTGCACCACCACTGCCCAGCCTGGCCACACTTTTATTGGATAAAGCACCTACCATGTATAAAGACCTGGAGTCCAAATGCCCAGAAACCATGTAAAATCTAGTCGGTTGTGATGGCCTGCCTGCAATTCCAGTGCTAGGGAGGCAGAGTCAGGTCCGTGAGGCCTTTTAGCTGGGTAAACTAAGCAGATCAGCAATTTCCATGTTCAGCAAGAGACCAACCTTGGTAAGTGGAGTGGAAAGCAATTGAAGCAGACACCTAAAGGGCTCCGCATACATGCACACCACACACATGCACATAAAAGAAAGGCCTTTCTCTCTTCCCTTCAAGGGCTCACAGCCTAGTAAAGTGAAAAAGGAGATGTCTGCTCATCCTCCATGACTTCAAAGGCTGGCAGGGCTGGCGCTGAACACCAGCTTCTCCTCAAGGAGCCCTTGCGTCTTTCCAGTCAGTTCAGCCCAGCTCCTCTATCTTCAAAATAGTCTTGGACAGCAACTAAGAACCCGGTAACTGGAAGAATGAAGTGAGAGCCGGGAGGTGGTGGCACACACCTTTAATCCTAGCACTTGGGAGGCAGAGGCAGGCAGATTTCTGAGTTCGAGGCCAGCCTGGTCTACAGAGTAAGTTCCAGGACAGCCAGGGCTACACAGAGAAACCCTGTCTCAGAAAAAAAAAAAAAGAAAGAAAAGAAAAGAAAGAAAGGAAACTAAAAAGAAAACAAACAAAAACACACACACAGTAAAAAAGGAGGAAAAAAATTCAAAAACCCATTGCTAAAAAGATGGGCAGAATAATTAGTCCTTTAATAAGACACCGCACTTTCCCTCCCAGAGTCCCTTCTCCTAGCACAGTGGCTTACCAGCTATGGGTCACCACACAGCTTCATAAACCTGCCTGCTTCTCAGAATTATTCAGGGGACTATTACTTCTCCTTTCTTTCTTCCTCTCTCTTCCTAAGCATGTTTTGTTCAACACTTTTGGTCTCCCCAACATTAGGGCTTTGTTACTCTTTTTCCTAGTGCTCTCCAGCCTCGTGTGGCTGTTTGCCACGTGTCTGACCTCATGCCAGCTTAAATGGCACAGCCGTTTTCCCCTCCATGCTCCCCTGGGCAGTGGCTGAGATTTATAGGTTGCCTGCCCTGGGGTTTTCTTTTCCACTGTAATCACATTGTCCTTGAGCTTCTGTTTCAGTTTATTCTATATCCTCCTCACTGTGGTCTGTGTTTATTCTTAAGTTCTTTTATTAAGAAGACTAAGAACCAAGACGGGGACCCAGTTCCCTTCTGTAACTAGAGACGGAACCTGGGCCTTAGGGCATGCTAGGCAAACACACTGCTAACAGGATTGCATCCCCAGCGCCTTGTGCAGACTCTTGAAATGGGGTCAGTGGTGTACACTCAGCTGAGGAGGCAGAGCATTCGGATGGGGGGAGGGGAGGACACACCCAAGGGAGCCTAGCACTCTGCTTGCACAGAACTGAACACGCTTGAGCAAAGCTGTGTGTGACAGAGGCCTTGGTGAGAAGCAAGCCAGAATGCTGCTCCTAGAAGATTACACAGGAAACTCTTCCTTTTTGCCAGACACATTCTTTCCCATTTTAAGGGAGCCACCAAGCAACCCAGAGCCCTTTTTGAGGCTCCAGGACTGCAGTGCTTGCCTGAGTCCTGGCTTTCTGCCCCGGCCAACTTCAAACCCAGCCTTTAATATGGATTCAGGGCTTATAGGACTTGGATCATTAATTATAAACCGTTTTGGATTGTGTTTTTATAAATGTTGAGCAAATAAATAAACTGTAAAATTTAATAAGTATGTAATTAGAATGGAGATACACCCAGAGGGACAGTGACACAAGGATAGAAGAAAGTCTCTTGTCCTCCTGGCCCTGGCACACAAAAACAGCTCAATAAACTGACCTGAAGAAGAATGTTGGAGAACATCTGACTGGAAAGAAGCCTTCTCCCCAGATCACCCCAGAACCTATTGTTAGGTTAACAATTGCATGGAGCACACTGACCACCTATGGACTCACTCATCAGATTGTGGCAGATGTGGATCGGTGGTAGCTGGATTCAGAGCCTGGCTGAAGCCCTGGGTTCCACAGCAGAGACACCTTTAATGCCAGCACTTGGGAGGCAGAGGCAGACAGATTTCTGAGTTCAAGACCAGCCTAGTCTACAGAGTGGGTTTCAGGACAGCCCCAGGACTACACAGAGAAACACTGTCTCAAAAGAGAGAGAGAGAGAGAGAGAGAGAGAGAGAGAGAGAGAGAGAGAGAGAGAGATGAGCTGTTCCTAATTCTCTCCACTTCCCACTTACAGTTTAAGATATGAGCTCTCAGCTTACTGCTCCAGCAAGCCACAAATCCCTGTTTTGATGGTTGTGATCTCTTTCTTCTTTTCTTTTCTTTTCTTTTCTTTTCTTTTCTTTTTCTTTTTCTTTTTGATACAGGGTCTCACTGTATGTCCTAGAACTTGTATTCATGAGCTTTTCCATTGGCCTCTGTTCCCTGAAATAATGACTCTTAGACTTCTTCTATAGGAATAAATGCCTAGGCCATAACTTTGACTTGTTTCTGCTAGCTCTTACCTCTATTATCCCGTTTATTCTATTCTAAGTCCTACCATATGACTAGCTACCTTTCTTCAGGTCCGTACATCTGTCTCCATCAGCATTGGGGTGAACCTTTCATGCCTGACTATTTCTTAGAATCTTCCCTCCTCTCTGCTGGATGTCCCACCTTCTAATCCTGCCTCAGCTCATTGGCCATGGGCTTTTTATCTACAGCTGATGCTTCCACACAATACATATTCTCTTTACAGGACCTATGTAGACAAGGCTGGTGATCCCATTAAGACCCATCTTCCTCTGCTTCCCAAATGCTAGGAATTAAAGGTATGTGCCACCATGCCTGATAGATCATGGACTCTTTTTTTTTTTTTAAGATTTGCTTATTTTATGTTATGTATATGAGTACACTGTAGCTGTACAAATGGTTGTGAGCCTTCATGCAGTTGTTGGGAATTGAATTTTTAGGACCTTGCTTGCTCTGGTCGGCCCTGCTTGCTCAGTCCCTGCTCTCTCTGGCCCAAAGATTTATTTATTATTATACATAAGTGCACTATAGCTGTCTTCAGACACACCAAAAGAGCGTGTCAGATCTCATTACAGGTGGTTGTAAGCCACCATGTGGTTGCTGGGATTTGAACTCAGGACCTTCAGAAGAGCAGTCAGTGTTCTTATCCACTGAGCCATCTTGCCAGCCCAATCATGGACTCTTAAACCCAAATAAACTCTTCCTATTATAAGTCACCTTGGCCATTGTGTTAACAGCTATAGGAAATAACTAAGATAGATGATAGATAATAGATAATAAAGAGATAGACTGACCACATAGCCAATGAAGTATTTCACATGTTTGAATTATTTTTTTTAAGATTTATTAATTTATTTTATGTATATGAGTACACTGTAGCTGTACAGATGGTTGTGAGGCATCATGTGGTTGCTGGGAATTGAACTTCAGGTCTTTGCTTGCTCCAGCCCCACTTACTCTGGCCCCACATGTTTGAATTCTTGTCTGTATGTTTTATTTGTATTGTTTTGTTTTAGATTGTTTATTTTAGTTATTTATTTATGGGTGGTGGTGGTGCATACCTTAAATTCCAGCACTAAAAAGCAGAGGCAGATAGATCTCTGCGAGTTTGAGGCCAACTTGGTCTATAGAGTGAGTTCCAGGACAGCCAGGGTTACACAGAGAAATCTTGTCTCATAAGACCAAAAGAAGAAAAAAGAAAAGAAAAAGAGTTGATCTGGGCAGTGGTGGCGCATGCCTTTAATCCTAGAACTTGGGAAGCAGAGGCAGGCCGATTTCTGAGTTTTAAGCCAGCCTGGCCTATAGAGTAAGTTCCAGGACAGCCAGGGCTACACAGAGAAACCCTGTCTTGAAAAAAACAAAACAAAACAAAAAGAAAGAAAAAGAAAAAGAAAGCCAGGCAGTGGTGGCATACGCCTTTAATCCCAATGCTTGGGAGGCAGAGGCAGGCAGATTTCTGAGTTCAAGGCCAGCCTGGTCTACAGAGTGAATTCCAGGACAGCAGGGCTACACAGAGAAACCCTGTCTCGAAAAAATCAAAAAGAAAAAAAGAAAAAGAAAAAGAGTTTATTCTCTCCCCCCCCCCCCCAGGTCCTCAGGCCCTAGGCTTAGCAGTCTCCTTTACTGGCTTCTTGGTTTTTTGAGATAGAATCTCACTCTGTAGCACTGGGCTGGCCTCAAATTTGCAGCAATTCTCCTGCCTCAGGCTTCTGAGTGCTGGGATTACAGGAATGAGCCAACAGGCTCTATAAATCTGTTCTTGTTTGAGATGAAGTTTCTGTGTAGCTCAGACTCAGACGGGCCTTAAACTTAAGGTCCTGCCTTTCGACTCCTAGATGCTGAAATTGCATGAGTCACTTACTGGATTTTTTGGGAACATGTTCACTAGCTATTTTGGCTTCAAGCCTTATCTCCATAGCCAGATGGAAACTGTACCTCAAGGACAGACTCTCTGCTGTCTTTGACTAAGCTGGTCACCAAGCAGCCTCCCCAAACTGCTGTGACATTAGCCTTGGTCAATTCCTTTTAACTGAACAATGAGAACTGGTTCTGATCTGTCAAAATCTGGACGATTCTCCTATGGGATTCTTTTCCTTTCTGACCATTCATTTGACATTATACCATGGCATAGCTGTCAGTCACTCGGTGAATATTTGCTGACAGGCAGAGAGAGCTGTTTTCAGTCAAGTGTGTTAAAGATAATCATGCATTTCTCCCTCCCCCACTTTTTGGCTTTGTGAGACAGGGTTTCTCTGTGTAGCCTTGGATGTCCACTAGTTCTGTAGACCAGGCTAGCCTTGAACTCATATAGATCTGCCTTCCCCTGCCTTCCGGAATTAAAGGCACGTCCAATCACTGCCCAGCTTCTCATGCATATTTTACATTTTATTGTTGTAACCGGCTGTGGCCAAAAAAAAAAAAAAGTAAATATATTGCGTCTATTGGGGACAGGGAATGCCATGCTGCCTGAGTAAAGGTCAGAATACAACTCTGGAGGTTGGTGACCTCCTCCCACCTGTGTGTCCCAGGGATCAGACTCATGGTGTCCGGCTTATTTTCTCTTGGGATAGAGCCCAAGTTGGCCTCAAACTTGCAGTGGTCCTCCTGAGTATACATGTGCAGTCGGGCCGTGGTGGTGCACACCTTTAATTCCAGAACTCAGAAGGCAGATCTCTAAATTCAAGGTCAGCCTGGTTCACAGACTGAGTTCCAGGACAGCCAGGGCCACACAGGGAAACCCTGTCTCCGGAAAATAAAATAGAACAAAACAAGCAAACAATCAGATGTGTAACACCACACCTGGTATAAGAACAAATAAAGATCGTCTTCTAAGAGTTGTCACTGCCCACTAGAGCAGGATCAGGGAACTGAACTAGGGTTGGCTACAAGAGCAGCATCTAAGCTGGGCGTGGTGGCACACGCCTTTAATCCCAGCACTCGGGAGGCAGAGGCAGGCGGATTTCTGAGTTCGAAGCCAGCCTGGTCGTCTACAGAGTGAGTTCCAGGACACCCAGAGCTAAAAGAGAAACCCTGTCTCGAAAAACCAAAAAAAAAAAAAAAAAAAAAAAGAGCAGCATCTATATCTCCAGTGCTCCTCTGCCTGCCCCTTCCTCCTCCTCTTCTCTTCCTCCTCCTCTTCTCTTCCTCCTCCTCTTCTTCCTCCTCCTCCTCCTCTTCCTCCCCTCCTCCCTGCTTCTCCTATGGAAGGTCTCCCTTCCTTTGACAAGGGTTTCCCCCTTTAGTTGCCCTCATCCCTGCCTGGGAACCTCCAAGCTCCCTGGCCTTTCTCCTTTTAGCAGAATTACCCTCTCAGAGTGCCTTGGCTCCCTTGCTGCCCAGCTGCTGCACACTGGAGGGTGCCAGGGCCCTGAGCTGGGCAGCCCAACTGGAAGGCATCCAGGGTCAGAGTTGAAGCTTCCAGGCTGGCTCTTGTTTTTTTCGTTATAGTATTCTCTAGTCCACACCAGGGGCTCTCCCCAAGGACTCTGAGAGCAGCAGGTGCCCTGGCTGTCCTTTGCAAGCTGGGCCACCCAAGTGAACCTTCCCTGGCCAGGCATCTGACCAACAAAGACTCCTCCTGCTCTGCAGATAACTGCGGCCTGAGGAAGAATTCAAAACACTGTTATTAATAAATGAGAAAAACAGAGGGCAAGGGTCCTCAATTCCTTGCCTGTGGTTCCAGCCACCAAGAAGTCAGTTGGGTGCCAGGCCTGGTAACACAGAAGAAGCAAGGGGCTTTCTCTGAGTTTGAGTCTAGCCTGGTCTAGGTAACGAGTCCCATGCTAGCCAGGGTTACACAGTGAGACGATTTTTCAGAGAGGGAAAGAGAGAAGAAGATTCCAAAAGTCAAACTACTCATTACAGGGTCATGAGAAGCTGGGTCCTGCCAATAGCTGCAATGAAACAGGCACAACTCCACCCTGCAGGGTAACTAAAATAAAATGCTACTCTGTTAGGGGCAGGCTGTACAATGAGGACCTTAATTTGAAAGGCCTGAGAAATGTGTGTCCTAATTTTGCTTCTTTTTTTTTTTTTTTCTTTTTTTCCCCCCCTGGTTTTTCGAGACAGGGTTTCTCTATATAGTCCTGGCTGTCCTGGAACTCACTCTGTAGACCAGGCTGGCCTTGAACTCAGAAATCCATCTGCCTCTGCCTCTCAAATGCTGGGATTAAAGGTGTGCACCACCATGCCCGACCCTAATTTTGCTTTTTATCAGAGGCAGTGGACCCTGAGCCCCTCCTCTGGCATGTGGGTAACTAATGACTGGGGTCTCTAATCTCCAGCTCCAGTCAGAGACTGGGTGGTGTACTGGGCCCAACCTTTGCTCCACCCTGAACCATGACCAACTACTCCTGCCAAGACATGAGTGTGAAGCCAAGCAATTTCTTTTTATTTTTCATTTAATATTTATTATTATTTATTATTATTATTGTTGTTGTTACTTATTTTATGGACATGAGTGGTTTTGCCTGCATGTATGTCGTGTGCATGTCTGATGCCTACAGAGGCCAAGAGTGGGCATTGGGTCCTCTGGGATTGGAGTTCCAGATGGTTGTGAGCCACCATGTAGGTTCTGGGAATGGAATCTGGGTTCTCTAGAAGAGTAGCCAGTCCTGTGGTAGTCAGTTAGCATCCAAGTGGTTTGTTTGTTTGTTTGAGATAGAGTCTTATATAGTCCAGGGTGGCCTTCGATTTGCTATATAAACAAGGCTCGCCTTGAACTCAAAGTCCTGGGATTACAAGAATGTGCCACCACACCTGGCACAAAATAAGTTCTTAAAATAAAGAGCAAATAGCAAGACAAGACACAGATGTAGAAGGGGATCTGGGGTAGAGTGGGAGTGTGTGGGACTTACATTCTCCAGTATACTGAGGGTTATCATAGCCCACCTCAGGCTCCCAGAACTCTTAAGAAGAGAGCCCTGGAATCCAGAGCTTCTGCAGTCAGGCCTCCATCTCTTGGGGTGGGGTTGTCTACAAAACTCTCTCTTCCCTAACTCCAAGCTGCTGGAGTGCCTGACATTTTCCAGGACACAACTTTTAAGGTCTTTAAAGGAGGACAGAGGGGAGGAGGGACAGAGCTCAGATTTCCTCACTCTCAGCTGGACGAGGGCTTAGGAAATGGCCTCTGAGTACAGTCCTATCATTCAAATGAAAACCAACACCCCCGGGAGGCACCCGTGGTCACCAAGGACAGCCCAGCCGTGGGCTAAGCTAAGGTCATTAGCCCCAGGTGACTTGTGCAGCACTAGGGTTTGACTTGGTTCCTCCCCCAGGCCCAGAGCATGAACCTCGCCTTCCAAGCAGGTCCCCTCAGGACAGCATAATCCCTCGGCTTCACTCTGGGGCTCACTGTGCTGAGGAAATAGCGTGCAACTTCCCAGGCTGAGGAGAAATAACTCTGAGACGGTCACCAGCTGCAGACACCCCCGTCATAAACTGTCCCCGCTCTAAGCCGCCTAGGGCTTTCATCCCCTTTTCTTAGCTACTCATTACCCAGCTTAATTAGGCCAGGAAATGCTCTCTCACCGAGGGCACTCGCGGCAGGAGGGGAGGCGAGAGGATACTCTTGGTGGCCCCACTTCCTGAGGCTGGAGCTGGGGGGTGGGGAGGCCGTTGGGCCAGCCTGCTGGAGGTGGCAGGGCCTTCCTAGCAGCTGCTGAAAAGGAGGCAGAGATGCACCCATTTGCTCCCGAGGCCCTCTGGGGAGCTGAGGGTTGCGCTTGTTTACCGGAACATCACCAACACCGGATCTAAAAGCTTGGAAGTCCCTGGCCACCCTCCCATCTCAATTAAGCAGCTTCACCAACCCACCCCCACCCGTTCCTGGGAAAGAGGTTGCCACCCTCTGTAACCACTTAGAATATTTGAGCCCCATCGCTGATATAATTGAAGCTGCACAGTTAGATGTGTGTACCTTGGGATCCAGATGGCTGGCCTCCTGTTCCTGGTTAGGCTCCAACCCGCGCTCTAAGTTGGCCTCATCTCCTATAGGACAAGTGGGGCCTCCTTCAAGATGGCACCAAGAGTGACTCCTGGGGTAGGATTAAGCAATTGTGTGTGTTTGCTTCCTACAAAGCTGGGTATGCCTGACCCATTTGGGAGGCCTCAGCTACAGCTGTGGAACGGGATTCTAGGTATCTAGGTGTTAATTGAACGGGATTTGTAGAAAGACAAGAGTCTAAACCCCAGCTCTTCCAATGCTCAATCAACTCCATGACCCTGGCTGCCCTACTTTATTTTTGTTTTGAGATAGGGTCTCGAATTGCCCAGGTTGACCTTGAACTTGATACACACGCACACGCACACGCACAATCACACGCACACACACATATACCAAAGGCTTGAACTCATTTTCCTGCCTGGATTACATGCACACATCAGCATGCTTGACTCTGCTCTTATTCTGCCTCTATGTCCTTAGTTGTAAAAATAGGGACAGTAATATTGATCTCTTGGCAGGTTGAGCTGACTTGCATTGTTTATTATCTATTTCTTATTTCTTTGCTTTGCTGTGGATGGATCCAGATCTTCTCCCATGACGGGCAAGTTCTCTGCCACACTGAGTTGCACCCCTGTCCCCAGCAGTCCATTTATATACCAGAAACAGAAAAACATTTAGGAAGAAATCACCAGTCCGGCCAGGCCTGATGGCACACACCTGTCATCGTAGCTCTTGGGTGTCAGAGTTGGCGCAATTGCTGTGGGAACAAGGCTAGCTTTGGTGACATTGTGAATCCCAGGCCAGTGTGAACTACAAAATAAGACATCTTAATTTTAAAAGGAGTTGCCAGGCATGGCAGCCATAGCTGGTAACACCAGCACTATTTAGGAAGTAAAGGTAGGGGGCTGGAGAGATGGCTCAGTGGTTACGAGCACTGACTGCTCTTCTGAAGGTCCTGAGTTCAAATCCCAGCAACCACATGGTGGCTCACAACCATCTGTAATGAGATCTGACACCCTCTTCTGGAGTGTCTGAAGACAGCTACAGTGTACTTACATATAATAATAAATAAATCTTAAAAAAAAAAAAGGGAGTAAAGGTAAGCGCGTCAGAAGTTCAAGGTCATAGTCTAGGTCTAAGGAGAACTTATCTCAAAAGTCAATGTCAGGAGTCAGTAAAGTGCTTGCACCTAGACACCCCTGTAGTCCTTCCACTGAGGAGGCAGACAGGTACACTTCTGGAACTTACTAGAAGGTCAGTCCAGGCAAATCATTAAGCTCCTAGGTCAGTAAGAAACCTTGTTTCGGGGCTGGAGAGCTGGCTCAGCGGTTAAGAGCACTGACTGCTCTTCCAGAGGTCCTGAGTTCAAACCCCAGCAACCACATGGTGGCTCACAACCATCCATAATGAGATCTGACACCCTCTTCTGGTGTGTCTGAAGACAGTTACAGTGTACTTAGATATAATAATAAATAAATCTTTTTAAAAAAAAAAAAGAAAAAAGAAACCTTGTTTCAAAAACTAAAGCCCACAAGGACTGAGGAAGATCTGGTCTACACACACATTCACGTGTATCCTGCACGTATGCTCAAATAGGAATGTGCCGTACACATACATGTACAGAAGCTATAACAATATTATTCTTGTTATTTAAAAATAAATTATGATAAGGCTTTGCCATGTTGCTCAGAGCCTCAAACTCCTGGGCTCAAGTGATCCTCCTGCCTCAGCGTGGACCAGTGGTGCTACAAGTGCATGCCGCAGTGCTCCCACCAATCTCAGGCAGGTCAGGGCACTGGTTAGGCGCTGCCTCTGAGCCTGCAGGAAGCCTGCCCATACCACAACCCTTCATTCATCGCTTTCCTTCTTTCTTCTCTTTAAAGATTTTTTTTTATTTTAGGCGAGATGCCTCAGCAGTTAAGAACACTTGCTCTTCCAGAAGACCCAGGTGTGATTCCCAGGACCCAGAGAATGGCTTACAATCTGTGACTCCAGGGATGTGACACCCTCCTCTGGCCTGCATGGGCACCAATCACAAGTGGAACAGAAATGTACATGGAGACAAAACACTCACATATATAATTTTAAAAACCACCTTAATAACAAAACTAAAGATTTTTATTTTGCTTTCAGTGTGTGTGTGTGTGTGTGTGTGTGTGTGTGTGTGTGTGTGCATGTGAGTCGTGTGCCCTCAGAGGCTCCTGATACAGGAATGGAAACCAAACTCAGACCCTCATGCTGAAAGACCGATACCCACTGTCTTAGTCAGGGTTTCTATTCCTGCACAAACGTCATGACCAAGAAGCAGTTGGGGAGGAAAGGGTTTATTCAGCTTACACTTCCACACTGCTGTTCATCACCAAGGAAGTCAGGACTGGAACTCAAGCAGGTCAGGAAGCAGGAGCTGATACAGAGGCCATGGAGGGATGTTTCTTACTGGCTTGCTTCCCCTGGCTTACTCAGCCTGCTCTCATATAGAACCAAGACCACCAGCCCAGAGATGGTCCCACCCACAAGGGGTCTTTCCCTCTTCATCACTAATTGAGAAAATGCCTTACAGTTGCATCTCATGGAGGCATTTCCTCAACTGAAGCTCCTTTCTCTGTGATAACTCCAGCTGTGTCAAGTGGACACAAAACTAGCCAGTACATCTATCTATCTATCTATCTATCTATCTATCTATCTATCTATCTATCTATCTATCTATCTATCTACCTACCTACCTATCTATCTATCTATCTATCTATCTATCTATCTATCTATCTATCTATCTATCTATCTATCTATCGTGAGCACACTGTCGCTGTCTTCAAACACACCAGAAGAGGGCATCAGATCTCATTACAGATGGTTGTGAGCCACCATGTGGTTGCTGGGAATTGAACTCAGGACCTCTGGAAGAGCAGTCAGTGCTCTCAACCACTGAGCCACCTCTCCACACACACACCCCATACCCACTCTTAACCACTGAACTATCTCGGCCCCCCATGCTCCCTTTTCTTGAGGGGAAATTTTAGGTAAGTAGAAATTACATTATTTCATTTCCTTACTAAATTACCTATTACAGACAGGTCTGGAGGCACTTGCCTGTAATCCCAACAGCAGGGAAGGCAGAAGCAGGAATCTGTACAAAAATTTGAGGCCAACCTGGGGCTACAGAGTGAAACCTTGCCCCAAACCACAACAACGATTTTTTTTTCCTAATTAAATTACCTGCTGTAGCCTCAGGGCATAAAGGAAAAACCTGAGGTTTGAAAGGATTCAGCATCTATAGCCAAGTGGACCATGCAACCACACGGTAGCATATGCCCTGGCTGGTTGCTTTGTTAATGTCCAGACACTACCAGCCTTGCCACCTGGGAGTAAGGAGGGTAACCTGATGTCAGTGGTGAGCCAGCGGAGGGAAGGACACAGGCCAAAGGGGATTGTGAGAGTTTCGAGTCAGAATGTCATCCCAGAAAGCCTGGGAGTGGCTGCCTCCCTCCTTGTGTGGCCATGTTCTCTGACCTCCAGGACCTCTGACCCAAAGTCTGGGTGACTGTGCTTCCCTGCTGTGTGGTTGACATTTTGCTTTTCCAGTTGTCATGGTTTTCTGAGAAAAATGAACATTTCTTTAACGATGACCTCATTTCCTTCCTTCTCTTGGTTCCTTCTCTTGGGTCTCACCTATCCAATGGTCCTGGGATTTGATGCTTTGTTTGTTTAGCGCTGGGTATGAAACCTTGCCCGTCATTGACTTGTACTCCCTGAGTCACAAATGTTGTGATTTGAAGATGTTTAGATTGGTTGGTAGTATTTGGTTTTGAGACAGGGTTTCATATGTCCTGGGCTGGTCTCCTAAGTAGCTGGGTATTATGGCTGGTTGGAATATCAACCTGCCACAAATTCCAATGGCCCATAGAACTGTGCTGACTGCCTTGGCTGACTTCCGTGGACCCTCCTGGATGTGGGCTTCACCTTCAAGCAGATAAGAAGAGTATGGCAGAGGGAAGATCACTCCTTTGGCAAGCTTGGCCTCCCATCTTGCTGCTGGGCTGATCTGCCCCATTGCTGCTGCTGAGCCCTCACTGATAGCAGAACCAGTCTCCAAGCTTTCTCTTTGGACTAGGGACCAATGGCTTGCTGGGAAACTTCTCGGCTTTTTATACCAGATTGGGATTACTGGGGGAGTGGGGTTCAGCCTGTGGACTGACCAACAACCGATTGCCTCTTCTACTTTTCAATTCCCCTCACCTCCACCCATCCCTGTGACAAACAGTCATGGTGGGACCGACCACTCTAACTGCTGAGGCAGCCTCAAGAACCTAGGAACTACCACATTCCCAGATCCCTGGTATGATTCTGCTATTGTTAAATATGTATGTATGTATGTATGTATGTATGTATGTAGTATATAGTATGTAGTATGTATGTAGCCCATTAGTTCGGTTCCTCTTGAAAACCCTGACTAATAAACTTAGGATTTCTTTGAACTCCTCATCTTCCTGCCTGCAACTTCTGTTATATGTATTTTAAAACTGCGGCAGTGGCGATGGTGATGCGGTGCACCTTGGGGGGCCTGGCCAAGGTATCCCCCTGAGGAAATAGATGTAATATAAAGGTTTATTGGTGAGAAGGAAAGGGTGGGTACAGAGAAAAGGGAGGAAGAGAGGGAGGGAGGGGGCAGGAAAGGAGGGAGGGAGAAAGGAAGAGAGGGAAGAAGAGGAAAGATGGAGAGAGCAGCAGTAACTAGCAGGTGCCTACTTGGTGGCTGTTGCTAGGTAACTGTTGGGCGGAGCCTAGAGGAAATGTTAACACCTACAGAGTGTTGGGATTGAAGGTGTGCACCACCACACTTGATTTACAAAGGGCTAACAACCAAACACAGGGCTGTGTCCCATGCTAGACGAGACTCTGAAGATGAGCTACATCCACAGCCCTAGTCTGAAGTTTTATAAGTGCAAAGTGCTCTTGCATTCTACCTAGGGAAAAAACACCAAATGCCTGCCCACCAGGCAGGGTAGGGAAAAGGGGAATACAGGGGTACCAACTCCATCCAGAGGAGGGCAGCACCCCATTTACCCAGAGCTGGGATTCCAAATTCCCAGAGAGAGAAATTTAATCTCTGCACTTTCTGAGACACTCGTTCAAGCTCTGTCCCTTTCTTCCTTCTGGGGCAGCCATCCCTTCTTCCCGTGGCAGAGCCCTCCACCCTGTGAGGCATCATACACAGGCCATGGTAGGAGATGCCACCTGTATCCTGGAGGCTTGGGGGCAGACATCTGCCACTTGCATTGTTCCCTAGATCTAGAGCTGGAAGACATCTGACACTGGGCATCAGCCAATCACACACCTTAGCAGTTTGGCGAGGTAACCTTTTCCTCTTTTCCTAGGTAACCTTCAGCAGGGACAGGCATTTCAGGTGTACTTCCCAGGAGAATGGGAGGAGGCAGAGAGGAGTAGTCGTTCTCCCTGGAATATCCCTTACTCTGCCATCCCTGGCCTCACAAGTCACCTGCCCCTCCCTCTGCTCTGGATCAGCAAAGGCCCTAAGGTCTGTTGTTTGCATCACCCTCCTACTGAAAGCCAAGCAGAGATGAATCACAGGGAGTCTCCAGTAGCATTCACCTGGTGAGGCTTTGTTCCAGAACATTCCTGACAGCCCCACCCAGGAACACCAAGTACCAAACAGTCAAGGTTGGGATAGAGGGGATCCCAGGACAGAATGAATCCATGACCATGAAGCCAACTGGCATAAACACATCCACCCCTGCTCAGGGGGCGCTTATGGTATGGTAGGAGTGGACAGCGCTAAACATGGAAGCACAGTCACAGAGAGAAAGGATGGCACACAAATTAAAAAGCTAGAATGCAAGAAAATGGGCACAGAAGGGGAGAGGAAGGTGCAGTTAAATGGGGTCAGGAAGACCTCGTGCCCATAATCCCAGAATTTGGGAGACTGAGGCAGGAGGGTTACTGTGAGTTTAGGTCAGCCTGGAGCGTTTCAACCTCTGACCCCTGACTACTCTAAGAAGTTGGTGTTAAGAGAACTAGCCAGAACTAGATTGCATCCAACACCGAATCACCGGTCAAGTTCCTGCACTCAAAGACATCCTAACTCAGACACCTTAACAAAAACACCAAGGCTGGTGTAGGAGGATCAGAAACTGGAAGGCCAGCCTTGCTACATTATGAGACCCCCTTCTATCTCAAAGCACAACAGAACAAAAAACTTAGGGACACCTGGAGAAGCCTAGCGCGTTGTCCCCATCAGTGGCACATTGTTTGCAATTTCTCCACAGAAAAACAGACGTCTGGTTCCTTGGCAAGCTCAAGGAAGGCCTTCCATCCCTCCTTGTGGGTAATCTTAGGGGTTTGAATTTGGCCTTTTCCTGTTCTCTCTTTGTCCCAGGCCAGCCCATCACTGAGACAGTAGCCTAAAGTGTACTCCTCAAACAGTCCTGCGCTCTGCAGAGGCCATGCTCTTCACAACTTCAATTCTAGGGCTAGAGAGATGGCTCGGTCATTAAAAGCTCTTGCAGAGGCTGGGCAGTGGTGGCACACGACTTTAATCTCAGCACTTGGGAGGCAGATTTCTGAGTTTGAGTACCGCCTGGTCTAAAGAGTGAGTTCTAGGATAGCCAGGCCTACACAGAGAAACCCTGTCTAGGGGAAAAAAAAAAAAAAAAAGCTCTTGCAGAGGACCAGGGTTAGGTTTCCCATAACCATATGGTAGTTCACAAACAGGGTATACGATACGCTTTTCTAGCCTCCATGTCTACCAGGAACACATATAATACATTCATGCATGGAGGTAAAGCGCTAATACACATTAAAAAAAAAAAAAAAAAACTAAGGACAATAACAGAGAGAATTCCACCACTGCTCTCGTGTACTTTGTGTGTGTGTGTGTGTGTTCCTAGGGGTTGGACTTAGGTCCTTGCATTCGAGGCAAGTCCTCTGCCTCAGCTGCATCTCCAGGCCTCTCTTGAGTTGTTGAAACGGGCTCACTGGGTTTTCTGGTAGCCCACAGTAACCTTAAACCCATGGTTCTCCTGCCTGTGCCTCCTACAGGTTGGGATTACAAGTGTGTGTCAGTGTTTTAGGCCTATGACTTCTCTTGTTTTTCTGCTTTCTTTTTTTGAGATAGAATCTCATATATCCTAGCAGGGCTCAAACTCAATAAGTAGCTGGGGCTAGCCTTGACCTTCTGTCCCCTTGTCTGGGATTATAGGCACTCAACATCATGCCCAGCTGTGGTATCTTTTTTTGTAGTAATTTGTCTCTCAATACATGAGCTTGTCTATTTGTAAGTATACACACACACACACACACACACACACACACACACACACACACATATGTATACACACACACACACATGCACATATATGTATATATTTGGAGTCCTTGGATCATTTCTAAATTATATTTCATTCATTTATTTGTTATCTGGGGGAGGGGCACATACCACAGTGCAGGTGTGGAAGTCAGATAACAATTTGGGGAGACTCAGTTCTCTCCTTCCACCATGTGGGTCCCAGGGATCGAAATCAGGTCCTCTGGCTTGACAGCAAGAGCCTTTAACTACTGAGCTCTCTCTCTGGACCCTTTTTGGGGGTTTTGTGGTGGTTTTTGACACATTGAATGACTTTTATTTGTCAGGTTTATTTTCTTATTGTTATTGTGAATTTCATTTGTTTTCAATAGCTCAGACTCTCTTCTAACATAACTCTTTTTTTAAAAATATTTATTTATTTTGTATATGAGTACACTGTAGTTGTGAGCCTTCATGTGGTTGTTGGGAATGGAATTTAGGACCTTGCTCTCTCCAGGTTGGCCCTGCTTGCTCCGGCCCAAAGATTTATTTATTATTATAAGTAAGTACACTGTAACTGTCTTTAGATGCACCAGAAGAAGGTGTCAGATCTCATTATGGGTGGTTATGAGCCACCATGTGGTTGCTGGGATTTGAACCCAGGACCTTCAGAAGAGCAGTCAGTGCTCTTACCCACTGAGCCATCTCACCAGCCCCCAACATAACTCTTATGCAAGGAATACAAGCTTGACCTCCCGACTCTCCCCTTTTCCCCACCTTTCATGTACTAGAACCATCCACAGACACCACTGTGCCAACTTGTCTGGTTTTTAAGGTTTTTGTTTCTGTTCTGTTTTGTTTTGTTTTGTAGTGCTGGAATGGAACCCAGAACCTTGTCCATGTTATAATATGGGGGACCTCTTTTGTTTTTGTACAGGTTTTGTTTTGTACCCTAAGGCTGGCTTAAGGTCTGATAAGTAGCTGAGGATGACTTTAAACTTTTGATACTTCTGTTTCTATCTCTTGAGTGCCAGAATTACAGGCCTGTGCTACTATGCCCAGGTTTATTTAGTGCCAAGGATCAAATCCAGGATTCTGTGCATACCAAGTGCAGTGATTTGAATAAGGATGCCCCTCCTCCCATGAGCTCCTGTATTTGCCTGCTTAGTCATCAGGGAGTGGCACTATTTGAGAAGGATTAGGAGATGTGGCCTTTTGGAGAAAGTGTGCCCCTAGGAATGGGATTTAAGGTTTCAAAAGCCTATGCCAGGTCCAGTTGCTGCTCATTTTCTGTCTGTCTCTCCTTTTCTCTCTGCCTGTGGACCAAGATATAAAGGTCTCAGACACTTAGTGCAATGGTGTATGCCTTTAATTCTAACACTCAGGAGACAGAGGCAGTCAGATCTCTGTGAGCTCCAGGACAGCTAAGGCTACACAGTGAGATCCTATCTTGAAACTACTGCTCCAATACTTGTCTGTGTTGCTACCATGCTCCCCTGCTGTGATGAAAATGGTCTAAGCCTCTGAAACTTGTAAACAAGCCCCCAATTAAATGCTTCCTTTTATAAGACTTACTGGCGTCTCTTCACAGCAATAGAACAGTGACTGAGACACTAAGATAGCATCCTACTAACTGAGCCTCATCCCTAGCTAGAGTGACCTCTTTTTTTCTTTTCTTTCCTTCCTTTTCTTTTTTTTTTTTTTTTTGAGACAGGGTTTCTCTGTGTAGCCCTGGCTGTCCTGGAACTCACTCTGTAGACCAGGCTGGCCTCGAACTCAGAAATCCGCCTGCCTCTGCCTCCCGAGTGCTGGGATCAAAGGTGTGCGCCACCATGCCCGGCCTTTTTTTTTTTTTTTTTTTTTTTCTGTGTAGCCCTGGCTGTCCTGGAACTCACTGTGTAGACCAGGCTGTCCTCGAACTCAGAAATCTGCCTGCTTCTGCCTCCCAAGTGCTAGGATTAAAGGCGTGCGCCATCACTACCCGTTGAGTGACCTCTTTTTTAGTAGATGAAATTAAGAGGGGTTGGATTTCAGAAATGCTTTTTTTCTTTTCTTTTCTTTTCTTTTCTTTTCTTTTCTTTTCTTTTCTTTACTTTTCTGTTCTTTCTCTCTTTCTCTCTCTCTCTTTCTTTCTTTCTTTCTTTCTTTCTTTCTTTCTTTCTTTCTGGGTGTGTGTACTAAGGCAGAGTTTCTCTGTGTAGCCTTGGTTGTCACGGAGCTCACTCTGTCACTCTGTAGACCAAGCTGGACTCAAACTCAGAAAGCCACCTGCCTCTGCCTCCCAACTGCTAGGACTAAAGGTGTGTACCACTGACTACTTGGCTGAAATGTGAAATGTTCTTTTTTTTTTTTTTTTTTCCTTTAAAAGTTGAGGTGTTGGGCCGGGTGTGGTGGTGCATGCTTTTAATCCCAGCACTTGGGAGGCAGAAGCAGGCAGATTTCTGAGTTTGAGGCCAGCCTGGTCTACAGAGTGAGTCCCAGGACAGTCAGGGCTACACAGAGAAACCCTGTCTTGAAAAAAACCAAAAAACCAAAAAAAAAAAGTTGGGGTGTTTATTCATTTGTTTTTCTACACTTATTTTGTGTATGCATATGCATGCTCCATGTGTGCAAAGGTCAAGAGGACCACTTTTGGAAGTTGTTTCTTGCTACCATATGGGTTCCAGAGCTCAAACCCAGGTCATCAGGTTTGGCAGCAAACATCGCTATGCACTGAGCAGTCTTGCCATTTCCAGAAATGATCTTTTTTTTTGTTGGTTTGGTTTGGTTTGGTTTGGTTTTGGTTTTTCGAGATAGGCTTTCCTGGAACTCACTCTGTAGACCAAGCTGGCCTCGAACTCAGAAATCCACCTGCTTCTGCCTCCCAAGTGCTAGGATTAAAGGCATGTGCCACCACTGCCCAGCCAGAAATTATCTTTTTCAAATAAAACTTTATTTGGGGGCTGGAAAAATGACTCAGGGATTAAGATCACTTGATCCTCTTCCAGAGAATCTGGGTTTTATTCCCAGCACCCATAGGGCAGCTGTCAGTCATCTGTTAACTCCATTTCCAGGGGATTGCATGACTTCTTGTCTCTGAAGGCACCAGGCAGACATGTTGCACAGACATGCATGCAGGCAAAATACCCATACACATAACATTAAATTAAATTTAAAAATTTAAAAACTTTATTCAACAGACAAATATGAGGGATCAGCCACTAGGAATGCTCTTTGCTTTGTTTTAATAATTATTTTATTTTATGCACATGGGTGTTTTGCCAGCATGTATGTCTATTTTGTATGCCTGCTGCCCTTGGAGTCCAGAAGGGGGCGCTGGATCCCCTGCTGGGAATCAGACCCAGCTCCTCTGCAAGAGTAGCCAGTGCTCTCAACCACTGAGCCATCCCTCCAGCACCAGGCTTGTATTTTTCTTTAGTTAATTCATTAATTTTTTTTCCAAGATAGGGTTTCTCTGTGTAGCCCTGGATGTTCTGGAACTCACTCTGTAGACCAGGCTGGCTTCGAACACATTGAGATCCGCCTGCATCTGCCTCCCGAGTGCTGGGATTAAAGGCAGTGAGGGCCACTGCTGGGCCTTTTTCTTTAGCTTCTGTTTAGCTTTTCCTTAGTTTCAGGGCTTAGGTAGAGTCCAGGGTCTCTGGCTCGGGAGCCAGCCCTTAATCCTTTTGGCATTCACAACTTCTGTTCCCAGTGTGATCTTAGCCTCCCTCCCTTGCCCTGCTGTGAGCTAGTGTTCAGTCTCCTCCCACCGAGGTCACTACTTCCTGGAGAACTCTCCCTTCTGGGCCAGCTCAACACTAGGACTAGAATGTTCCCGCCACGCCACTCTCTCTCACACAGTGGGAATTAGTTCACTCCAAATCCTTGCCTGTTTTCTAATTTCTTGGCTGTACAACTTGAGTCATCTTGTGTCAGGCACCAGTCACTTCCCTAGTAGGCAGCTCTTCCTGAACAACTGCTTCTATGGCTTCTGAATTCTCTTTTCTCCCTCCCACTCCCTGCTCAGATAAGGCTGTCCTGTAGCCCAGGCTGGCCTTGATCTCCTTGTAAAGCTGAGGCCTATCTTGAACACCCAATGTTCCTGCCACCACACCCAGTTTATTCTGAGATACAAAATGGAGCTTTGTAAATTGTGGGTGAGCATTCTACCAGCTGAGCTGTTCCCAAGCTCAGGGCCTTGACTCCTGAGGGAGTTTCCAACATTGCATCCAGCCCAGGTCCTTCCTGTGTCCTCCAAAGTGCCCAGTGCCTTTTTCTTCCCCAGCTCCAGGCTCTTTGTCTCCAGCCCCACTGCCTCCTTGTCTGGCCCCCTGGCTGGCTGTGGTAGCTTGCGTCTGCAGCCCCACGGGCTCTCACCTCCCTAATCTCTTTCCCACAGGCTGTCTTCCACAGCCAGTCTGTACAGCAGGAGCTGAAAGACAGGCTGACAATTATCTAATGACTGTACACAATGCAGACAGCCAATTAAAATATCCTTGACGGGACACCCCTTCACTTTGTTTAAAGCTGAACTCCAATGAGGCCTGCCCTTCACAAAATCTGCCACACCATCTAGAGGACAAGGTGACAATAACTGATGTTTATCTCACTAGCAAGTGACAATTTTAGCACGCTCGGATGCCTTATCTCCAAATAAAGGGTAACTAAATGCACCACGCAGCAAGCAAGCAAACAAAATCAAAAGAGCAACGGCGCGCACACACACTGCATTCTTATTGTTACTGTGTAACTTCAAACCAAAACCCAAGATCAAACAGTGATTACAGTAAAAGAAAAGAAAAAAAAGAATTTACACATCTCTAATTGTTGAATTCCAGGGATCAAACCCAGAGTTTGATGCATGTTGGGCAAGTAGAGATGATGTATCTGCGTCACTACCCCCACCCCTCTTTGCAGTTTATTTTGACTTTTTGTATTTCCCAGGCTGGTCTGGAGCTCACTGTTTGACAAAGAATGGCTTTGAAATACCGCACTTCCCACCATCCCTTCTGAAGTGTTAAGATAGCAGGTGTGGGGCCACCAGAATGTCCAGTTGTTAAAAATTATGTACCTAGCTGGGTGGTGGTGGCAAATGCCTTTAATCCCAGCACTCCAGAGGCAGAGACAGGAGGATCTCTGTAAGTTTAGAGGCCAGCCTGGTCTACAGAGTGAGTTTCAAAATAGCCAGGGCAACACAGAGAAACCCTGACTCAAAAAAACCTAAATAAATAATTAACCTACATAAATTAATAAATTATTAATTAATGAAATTAATAAATTAAAAAGTATCTCTTGCAGCAGTACTAGGAATTAAAAGCAGGGCAGGGCGTCACACGCACCAGGCAAGCACCCTATCTCTGCCCCTATGCCCAGCTGGCTTGTTTGTTTGAGATAGGATATCAAATAGTGCAAGCTGGTCTGGAACTCAGTATGTATTAAAAGATGACCTTGCATTCCTCATTCTCCTGCCTCAACTTCTCCAATACTGGAATTTCAGGCATGTACCTCACATGTGTGTGTGTGTGTGTCTATGTGTGTGTGTGTGTGTGTGTGTGTGTGTTTTGCCTGATGGTATGTCTGTACCATGTGCATGCCTGGTACCTGAGGACTCCAGAAGAGGATATTGGATCCCTTGGAACTGGATTTACAATTGTGAGCCGCCACGTAGGTGCCGGGAAGGTGGAAGAGCAGCAGCATCTCTAAACTCCTGAGCTACCGTAGTGGGTTGGATAAGAATGGCCCTCATAGGTTCGTAGGTTTGAATACTTAGGGATTGGGAGGTTTGGCCTTGTAGGAGTAGGTCTGGCTTTGTAGGAGGAAATGTATCACTAGGGATAGATAGCCTTTGAAGTTTCAAAAGCCCAAGCCATACCCAGTGTCTCTCTCATCCTGCTGACTACAGGTCCCCATAAAGAACTCTCAGATTCTTAGCCAGCCCCAGGTCTGCCTGCATTCAGCCATGTTCCCCCCACCCCCCATCGTGGACTACAGCTCTGAAACTGTAATAAGTAACAATTAAATGCTTTCTTTTATGAGAGTTGCCTTCTCTTGATGTCTCTTCACAGTAATAGAACACTGAGGTAGCCATTTCTTCATCCACATCTTTTTTTTTTTTTTTTTTTTTTGAGGAAGAGTCTCTCTCGCTTCTGCTGCTACACTTTTTGTACTTCAGGCTGGAGCTTCTCCAGTCTCCTTCCATCTCTTGCAGAATTGTGGGATTACAGACACACGCCACTGCACCCAGCTTTTTACATAGGTTCCAGGGACCAAACTCAGGTTATTGGGCTTGTTTGGCCAGAGTTCTACTAATAAGCCATCTCCTGGCCCTGTATTTTAATTTTTTAATTAGCACACAGTTACTGTACATATTTTGTGAGGTACACAGTGTGACCTTTCCACACATTTACACAATAGTGGTCAGGTCAGAATAATTGGCCTATCTATGACCTCAGGCACACTTCTTTTCATTGGGAACACTCAAATGTTTCTATACAAGCTGCTTTGAAGTAGCCAGTGTAAGACAGCAACCTGTCAGCTGGAGGTATACTTAAGTGGTGGCATATACAAGGACTTGGGTTCCATACCCAGTGTCACATGAATTAAAATGTCGGAGCCTGGTTAGAGTACCCACTTGTAACCCCAGCGCTCAGATTAGCCTGCTGCCTCCAGACAGAGGCAGAGGGATCAACTGCAGTTGAGGGCAGTTTCTGAGATTACAGATCAAGTTGGTGACTAGCCTAGATTATGAGACCACATGTCAAAAAATAGATTTTAAAGAGAGAGAGGGAGAGAGAGAGAGAGAGAGAAGGAAAACCATAAAATACTCAGCTTTTCACTCTAAAAATGGTCTCAGTGAACTTTTACTCCCGGGAAGAAGTTTATGGTAGATTTGATTCAAATCTGGAATCCTGACCCAGTGTTCACATAACCCTTTTGAGAAGAACGCCTGGGGACAATGAACACAACACCTTTTTTTCCCCTCCAGGACCCCTCAACCACTCCATTGTGGCTTCTCAACTTCTTAATACAGGAGACAGGTCTTCCTGTGTTATGGTGGCTTGCCCACAATTGCTGTGCTCAGGCAGCCTCTCTCCCTTACCCCTGGTAGCTGGAACCCCAGTTCTCTGTCAGGCCCAGCTGGACTGCAGCTCCTGGGTCCTGCTTTCCCCTGGAGAAGCCTCTAAGGCAGCAACTTCATGCTCTAGAGGGGCCTTGTGGAACATTGACTAGAACCCAGCTCCTGTCCCTGAAGAATTGAGCATCTTGCACATATCCCAAAGCCTCTGAGCTTGTTTCCTGGACTATAAGATGAGAATAACAATACCAACCTTATAGACAATGTATGAAGGGTAAATGACATGTAATGGTAGAGGTAGAAACTGAAGAATCAGAAGTTCAAGGCCATCCGCAGCTACATAGCAAATTCAAGGCTGGTCTGATCTACGTGACATCTTGCCTCAAACAAACAACAACAAATGAAAAACAATTCCAGGACTCAGTAGTCAGGAGCAGGAGAATTACAAGTTCAAGGCTAGAACTCTTGTGAGAGTTCTGGTCCAGCGGTAGTGACACACGCCTTTGATCCCAGCACTCAGGAGGCAGAGGCAGATGGATCTCTGAGTTCAAAGTTAGTGTAGTCTATAGAGTGAGTCCCAGGACACGACAGCCAGGGCTGCAGTGTAAAAACCTGTCTTAATGCCTGCCAAGAGAGAGAGAGAGAGAGAGAGAGAGAGAGAGAGAGAGAGAATGAGAATTTGTCACTATCCAGAACTATCCAGAGATTCTGCATCTAAAAAAAAAAAAAAGAAGAAGAAGGAAGAGACATAAGAAAAGAATGAATGAATATGGGAATCACAAAGAAGGTCTGAGGATGCAGGCGTAGTGGTAGACTACTTGCCTACCATGCATGCACAAGACCCTGGGTTTGGTCCTCAACTGGTCAGAGGTTAAGTATGCAGTGTGGAAAATTGGGTCCTCTCTATCTGAATGTATAGGGAAAAAATCTCCTCTTTGCCAGTTTGTTTGTTTGTTTTCAAGACAGGGTTTCTCTGTGTAGCCCTGGCTGTCCTGAAACTCATTCTGTAGACCAGGCTGGCCTCGATCTCAGAAATCTGCCTGCCTCTGCCTCCCAAGTGCTAGGATTAAAGGCATGCGCCACCACTGTCCGGCTTCCTCTTTGCCATCTTCTGTATAATCAGGTATACATATAGTTAAAATCAGATGTATTGTGGAAAAGGACATGTACAGCAAAGAAAGGCTCACATAAAATACAAGCCTGTCATTTGAGACCAATCTACTCACGCCTTGCTTCCTAACAACTACCTCATCCCTTTCCTGGTCCTAGAGAACAGTCAGGGCCCTCACCCACCCCCACCCCGAGTGCTCCTTGCAAGTATAGGATCTGTGCTATGACTTTATGTCTGAGTAAAGTACTTTGTCAATTTGTCTTTAACATTCATATTTTCTGGAGGACCCAGCACCCACATCAGGGTTCAGTTCCCAGCACCCACACTGGTGGCTCACAACTGCCTGTAACTCCATTTCTGGGAGATCCATCATTTCTGGCTTCTGCAGGGTCCACACCCACAGACACACTCGCCCAATTAATTTTAAAAATCTAATCTGAGAAACAAAACAAAACAAAACAAAAAGCATCTGAGATACCGTAGCCATGCAGCACTGCTAAAGTCTAAGTCAGGACTCAGAAAAGTATAGCTGCTTCTCCTCCTCCTCCTCCTCCTCCTCCTCCTCCTCCTCCTCCTCCTCCTCCTCCTCCTCCTCCTCCTCCTCCCCCTTCTTTTCTAGCTTTTTGGTTCCATTCGCCACATCCACAACATGGCGGTTTACAAACAGCACAACTTTCTCTCTTCCTAGGCTCCATCTTCCTCCTCTGGGCAGCTGCCAAAATGTACAGATTGTTTGCTTTGCTGCTTTCCTTTTAACTTCTAATAAAATTTTCTTCCAGCTTAAAGAAAGAAGAAGAGAGCTCTGCAAGACATCCAAGCACATCTCAAGGAAGAATAAAAAAGAATCAGCTCACACAGGATGCAAGGGACAGACACAGCTGCAAAACTTGGGGACACATTCTGGATGGGCAAGGCACAGATGACAAACAGTAAAGTGAATGAGAAAAATCTTCCAATAGCCTGCCCCTGTAACTGTTAAAACAATGGCTAAACAGTTTGAATTAATATAACCTGCATAGGTAGGGGAAGACATTTCCAAAGCCATAAAAACCCCAGTGCCAAGGGTGTATTTCCTCCCCATAAGAAGTGGGAAAGGAGGCTTCCACAACCTTCAGGACAATACAGGGCTGGCACCGCTGGCAGTGGCTCATGGGAGCTGGATTGTAAGAACTGCTGCTGAAGACTCTAAAGAGAAATCAAGCAGGGACTGAGTTGGAGCCTCCTCCCTGACGCTGTAGCATCTATGAGCTCCAGAAGGTGCTTTGTAAGCTGCTAAAAAAGAATTGTCTGGCTGGAGAGATGGCTCCGCGGGTTAAGAGCACTGACTGCTCTTCCGAAGGTCCTGAGTTCAAATCCCAGCAACCACATGGTGGCTCACAACCACCTGTAATGAGATCTGATGCCCTCTTCTGGTGTGTCTGACAACAGCAACAGTGTACTTAAAAAAAAAAAAAAAAAAAAAAAAAAGAATTGTCAACAATGTGCCTACATGCAGCATACACTATCAACATACCAGGCAGGAAGTGTTCCTCAGCGCTCTGGGACATCCATTGCTGTCCTTGAGCAGAGGCTCCTCAGAAGAGAGGCTGCTCAGAGGCCAAAACACTGACTCCAAAGTTCAGCATGTATAGGGGAGGGGGGATGATGGGCTGAGGTTGGACCCCTGGGTAAAAGGACAAGCCTGGAATATAAGGCACAGCTTTCAAGTGTGTAACACAGGAGGGGTCCGTGTGGAGGTACTTGTCCACTCCATTTCAAATGATTACTGCCAAATGAATGACTGGTCATTCAAGTTATTTAGTAAGTTTCTACCAGTATATCTTTTCTTCTTTCTTTCTTTCTTCCTTCCTTCCTTCCTTCCTTCCTTCCTTCCTTCCTTCCTTTCTTTTCTTTTTTTCTTTTTTTTTTTTTTTTTTGTTTTTTTGAGACAGGGTTTCTCTGTATAGCCCTGCTGGCTGTCCTGGAACTCACTTTGTAGACCAGGCTGGCCTTGAATGTAGAAATCGCCTGCCTCTGCCTCCCAAGTGCTGGGATTAAAGGCGTGTGCCACCACTGCCCAGCATATCTTTTCTTAAAAACAATAAAATTAAAAAAAAAAGTGCCAGGCGTGGTGGCACCCAGCACTAGAGAGGCAGAGGAAGGCAGATCCCTGAGTCTGAGGCCAGCCTGGTTAACTGAGCAAATTCCAGAACTACACAGAGAAGCGGGGGAAAAAAAGTATGTGCGCATGTGCGCTTACAAGCGCACATGTGGACATATTTTCATTTTCATTCCTTAACCAGCATATCTTGGTGAAACTAAATAGAATGAATAGAAAATCTCCAAGTATCATGTGTTATGTTTTAATAAGGCTAAGTGTTGTTTCACAAAATATTTCAGTCATATGTGTGAATGTTTCAGATGGGTCTTGCTCTGCTGTCTAGGCTGTTCTTGAACCCTCCAACTCCTGGGTGCAAATGATCCTCTCACAAAGTCGCCTGAGCCTCCAGCAAGAAAATGCATTGCTTGCTGTGATTTGGAATTAAACTGGCTTGAGAGCCTCACAGCTAAAAATGAAGGTGAGTTTGAAGTGGGTGGCATCAGGGTTACAGATCTTCAGTTACAGCAGTAAGGAGGCAGAGGCATGTGAGTCTCTGTGAGGTCAAGGCCAGCCTGGTCTATGGAGCTAAGCTAGTTCCAAGACAGCCAGGGAAACTCTGTCTGGAAAAACAAAACAAAACGAAGTAAAACCCCCAAACAAAGACCAAAACTACCACCACCACCACCAACAACAACAACATCAAAAAGAAGAAAAGACAGACAGACAGACAGACAGACAGACAGAAAGAAAGAAAGAAAGAAAGAAAGAAAGAAAGAAAGAAAGAAAGAAGTAAAAATAGAAGTTCTGAGGAAACCTGAAATCAGCTGAGGACTTACTTGCCCGTGACAAGCCCTTTCATGTGTTTTTCTGTCTGTCCCTCAAGGCTGGCGTAGAAATATGCTATGATCTAAACCATGTTTAGATGAGGCTCAGTGTCTTGCCAGGTTGTCGAGGTTTCTTGAAGGAGTGATCTAGGATGCTGAAGAAAAGCCCTTTAAAAGGGAGTGCTGAGGGGCTAGAGAGACTCCTCCCTGAATAAGGGCATTGGCTACTCTGCCAGAGGATCCAGGTTCAGCTCCCAGCACCCACAAGGTCGCTCACACCTTCTGTTCCAGGAAATTTGATGTTCACGTCCGTCCCCCTCAGTCACCAATCACCCATGTCGTGCACAGACATACATGCAGGCAACACATAAAACAAAGATAAACGCTTCTGTTTTTTCATCTATATAATATGCACCCAAGCATCAAGGACTGGGGATGTAGCTCAGCTGGTAGAGTGCTTCCCTGATATACATGACAGAGCAGAGTGTGGTGGTGTACCTGTGTGCTCATCACTAGGGTGGGAGAGCACAGGAAGCCCAGCAGTTCAGTCATTGTTAGCTATCTATTGCATTGGAGGATAGCCTAGGCTATATTAGATCCTGCCTTTAAAAATCAAAATAAACCCAAAATTAAAAAAAAAAGAAATCAAACCATAGCGAGCAATCAACCACCAAAGTAAATAGAATAAAATAAAATGGAGGCAAGGCCAGGTTCTGGGAAGTGACACAGCGTATAGGCGAGCAAATGGTTAAGACATCAATGTAGGGAGGCATTAAAGCCCAACTCCTCCATCACACTTCAAAGGCAGCAACCAACTCCTAGGGACAGATCTGGTCCTGCATGGCTGGCTCGTGTGGGAGACAGTTCAAGGCCCTTTTTTGGTTGAGTGGAAAGGACCGGAACATTAACACT
This sequence comes from Mus musculus, assembly GCF_000001635.26. Classification (NCBI taxonomy): domain Eukaryota; kingdom Metazoa; phylum Chordata; class Mammalia; order Rodentia; family Muridae; genus Mus; species Mus musculus. The sequence continues at coordinate 235,485 of NT_039382.4, forward strand.
AGAGGGAGATCTGAGGGGTCCCGAAAAACAGAGATCAAAGGAATGACACTGAAGTGTCGTAAACTCTTCTCCAGAGATAATCAGGTGTTTACCTCTGCTAACACATTAAACATCCACTGAGATCAACTGAGAAGACACACAAAGAAAGGCGTACCCATGGCAGGTGGGAAGGACCTCAGAATACATGGGCAGATGGGAAGAACCCCAGAATACAGGGCAGATGGGAAGGACCCCAAAACACATGAGCAGGTGGGAAGGACCCCAAAATACCGCAGCAGGAGGAAAGGACCCCAGAATACATGCTGCAGGAGGGAAGGACCCTAGATAAAGGAAACTCCTGTAAAGTAGCTCCAAGAACTGGGACATGTTGCCGTAGAAAACTGCTCCACATTGTCATGGAGATTGACAACCGACGTTTCCCTGTTTGTAGTTAGTGCTGATGAAGCTTTCTCCCTCTAGGTCTGTGAGAGGACTAGGCAGGTGGGAAAAGAGGCCTGTGTCTGGACAGCAGCAGCAAAGAGGTTGTCTGCAGAGAGATTCTGTGAGTTATGGGATATTGAGAAACTGCGTCTCCTGGTAATGTTAGGAGCCTGGGAGTGTGAATTTGTGGCTTTCCTAACCAGGTCTGTCTCCCGTACAGAGTGACCATAAACCCTTCACTCTTCCAGATTCTCTTCCTTCTCTTCCAGCCAGGCTGTTGCTGTCTAGGGCCTCAGCTTCTGCCCACCTCATCCTTCCATGCACACGTAAGTACAGACCCTGTCTCTTTCTACACAGAATGCTTTTTCCTGAAGAGTCGAAGGGAAAGGCCAGCGGCATGCTCTGCCACCACACAACACGAGTACAACATCTCAGTATCCCTTATTTGGCTTTATTGTTCTGAGTAGATTCTTTGAATATTACATCTTGTTTCACCAAGATGGCTTGTAGCTCCACCAAAGCCAAGGCAGCTGCTTTGGACACATAACCAACCCAAACAATGTCCTGAATAATATAGTAATAACAATAATATAATCAGATTACATTATTGATACAGTTTATTGCCTATTTTGTATAGTGGCCATGGTTTCTTGACAGTCTTAGACCATTAAAGCTAAAACGAGACACAAAAATTAAAGGGCTAAATGGCAATACATTTTCTTATTTTTTTTGTTTTTTGTTTTTTTTTGTTTTTTTTTTTTGTTTTTTTTTTTTTGGTTTTTCGAGACAGGGTTTCTCTGTATAGCTCTGGCTGTCCTGGAACTCACTTTGTAGACCAGGCTGCCCTCGAACTCAGAAATCCACCTGCCTCTGCCTCCCGAGTGCTGGGATTAAAGGCGTGCGCCACCACGCCCAGCTTACATTTTCATTAAAAAGCAACAACAAACTCTATAAATACTTAACTGATTCTAGTTTCCTATATCATAATAAATTCTTTAATGTAATCTTTAAACTTATTTATTCTACATGTATGAGTATTTTGCCTTGCATGCATGTATGTATGAGCACCTCGTATCTGCCTAGTACTCACAGATGTCAGAAGAGGACATAGGATCCCCTGGGAATAGAGTTACAGATGGTGCCAGCCCCCTCAATATAATTTTTATATGCTTATATATTATTGTAGGGTTGGTGAGATGGCTCAGTGGTTAAGAGCACACTGACTGCTCTTCCGAAGGTCCCGAGTTCAAATCCCCAGTAACCACATGGTGAATCACAACCATCCGTAATGGGATCTTACTCCCTCTTCTGTAGTGTCTGAAGACAGCTACACTGTACTTAAGTATAATAAATAAATACTTTAAAAAATAGATATTATTATAAACGTCTAGACAACCACAGTGTTAGGGATTGGTTCTAATGCTTTGAACTAATCTGGCCCCCAAATTGGGAATCTGTGTGTCCAAACGCTGAAGGTCCTAGTCACCAATTGGTTTTTGATTGATCAATAAAGAGACAAAGCCCAATGAAGAATCTCCACGACTCGGAGGAGAAATATGGGACATAAGAGCTGCAGGAGAGAAAGCCAACCAGCCATCCAAGAATTCAGGCAAGAGGCCACTGGCCACCTCTCCAATTGGACTTGGGGCAGCAGGGGAAGGTTTAGGAGTGCCCAACCTTTGAGCTAGTCATGGCATGTCAAAAATTAACTGGGGTGTGTGTGTGTGTGTGTGTGTGTGTGTGTGTCTTTCATTTGAGAATCCAAGAGCTCCTGGGCATGTGTGTGCATGCGATCTGCCTGGAGCCAAATTGGTATAGCCAAACTCACTGCTATACCACAGCCCTTAAACTTCAGGGTAATTTTCTTTTCTTTTTTGTCTTGAGACTCTATCTCATATAGCCCAGCATGGCTTGGGGCTCTTCTGTAGTTAAGGATAAAGTTGTGCTTCCAATACTCTTTGCGACTCTTTGAATGCTGGGATTATAGGCATGTGTCCCTACGCCCACCTTATGGAGCGCTGCGAATCACGCCCTTGGCTTTGTGCTCAGAGCTGTACCACCTGGCCCTGGAAAGCTGATTGAGCAGCTTGGAAATAAAGAAACAACAGGCATGTTTTCAGAAAAGCTGGGATCTGGTAGGTCGTGCTCCCTTTGATGGAGGGCATGTACTACACAACAACCCAGAAACTGTATATGCAATGACATACATACAAGGAGGCTGCTTAGATAGTCTCAGTGGGAGGTGTCTATAGGGGACCAATTTCAGGTTGCAGTCATCTGGAAGGAGGGAGCTACAGTAAATCGTTTTTTGTACACACATCAGCATCTACACATGGACCAGAAGGCTCTCCCAATTCCCTGAACCTGACCCAGGGAAGGAGCTGCCAACTCCCCTGAGTCTGAGGCATTGGGGTTCCTGATGTGGATGCGCCAATGTCAATAATACACCTTCACTCAGGACTTCATCAGCTTCTGTGATGGTTTGTACATGCTTGGCCCAGGGAGTGGCACTATTAATAGGTATGGCCTTGTTGGGAGTGGGTGTGTCACTGTGGGCATGGACTTTAAGAGCCTCCTCCTAGCTGCCTGGAAGCCAGTCTTCTAGAGGCCTTCAGATGAAGATGTAGAATTCTCAGCTCCTCTTGCACCATGCCTGCCTGGACGCTGCCATGCTTTTGCCTTGATGATAATGAATTGAAACTGTAAGCCAGGCCAATTAAATGTTGTCCTTCTAAGAACTGCCTTGGTCATAGTGTCTGTTCACAGGAGTAAAACCCTAACTAAGACAACTTCCCATGTTATGGACTGAGCTACAACCCCAGGCCCTGTCCTTTTATTTTTCAAAATGAAAATACTATAGGGACAATGGACTATTCCTGTAATCAGGAGGTCAACAGGAGCTACCAAGCAAATTCAAGGTCAGCCAGGGCGCAGCAAGACCTTATCTCAAAAAGAGATAGGGGGGGAAACCCAACAATTGGAACTATTGCTCAGCTGGAAGAGTGCTTGCTTGGAATGTTTAAGACCCTCCATTCAAACTCCAGTATAACAATGGGCAATGGTGGAAAAGTAAATACTTGGTGGTGGGTGTGGGGGCTCAGTGTTCAGCTCTGACCTAGCTGGTGCAAGACCCTGGGATGGCTCTGGAAACATAAACAAATCATCAAGGTGTCTGTCTTAGGTACTTGCCTTTTGTTTTGTTTTTTGAGACAGGGGTTTCTCTGTGTAGCCCTGGCTATCCTGGAATTCACAGAGATCTACCTGCTTACACCTCCTGAGTGCTGGGTTTGAAGGTGTGAGTCATCACTGCAGGCTTAGTTACTTGTTGCTGTGATAAAATACCCTGATCAAAGCAACTTAAGGGAAGAGGGATTTATTTTGCTCACCACTTCAGGGAACAGGTCATCACAGCACTATCATGGTGGCGGGAACATGGAGCAGTTGCGAAGCTGAGAGAATACTTGAATCTAATTAAGTTTCTCTTCTTTATTTAGTACAGAACCTCAGTCCTGACCATAATAGAAATGGGTCTTCCCACCTCCTTAAACTTAATCTAGAGAACTCCTTACAGGAATGCCCAGAGGGCTATCTGTCAGGCAATTCTAGTAGTGGTCAGGTTGACAATGTTAATGACAGTGTTCCAGGAGCACTGTTTTACAGTGAACAGGCAATGGCTATCTATCAGACTCAAAGGTTTTTTATCTTGTACCCCATTGTCTAGAAGACATAACACGAGGGCCTGGCTTAGGACCCAGATTATAGAGCCATGTCCCTGTCTGAGACCTGTGTGCTCCGTTGTGGGGTGTATTAGATGTTCTGAATGGTTTGGTCTGTCTCACAGCCAAGAAGCAAAAGATCCAAGGAAGCAAAATGACACCCAGTGACCCATTCACAAAGTGTCATGCTTCCTGTCTCCATCAGTTTGTCCCTGACTGGTTTTAAGGCCATCCTAATTGAGGGTCCAGGAGCTGGCAGGCTGGGTAAAGCCATGGTCCCCTGCTTGCTTCTGTATTCAAGGGCAGACCCAGAGACTGCAGAGAAAGCTCTTACAGTTGTCTGGTGTTTTGTCTCCTGCGATTTTTAGGCACACAAAGAAAGGTGAGGGTGTCACTGATCCCAAGTATCAAAAGTCCCCCAGGTCAGGAGGAAGTTCCTCCTGGGAAATGAAATGCCAAGCATAGAAGAAGAGCAGCTGCTGGCTGCTGGAGGTGGAAGGGTGGACTGTTGTGGACTTGGGCTACCCTCAACCTCTCCCATCTGCCTGTGTTCCCCAGTAACCCAGACCTAGGAGAAAGGACATGTTTTCCTCTGTAGAAGGCTGAAGCAGTAGTCTCCTTTCTTTGACAAGAGCAGGTCCTAGAGCCTGATACAGGCTAAGTATGTGCTCTAATAGTCTACCACAAGAGTCCCAGAGATCACTCAGGTCATTAGGCTTGCAGCTGGCCCCTTAACTGGTAGAGTCATCTCACCTGCCTATTAAAAAAAAAAAAAAAAAAAAACAAACAAAAAAACAGACAAATAAGAAAACAAACAAGTAAGCAAGCAAGCAAACAAACACTAGCCCCCCACCCCCATTTTCAAGTAGCTCAGACTGGCCTTAAGTTTACTAGGTAGCTAAGGTTAGCCTTGAACTTTTAGTCCTCCTGCCTCAACCTTCTGAGTGTTGGGATTACAGGTCTTTGGCACCATGCCCAGTTCCTTTAGCACTGGGGATGGAACCCAGGACTTCCTGCCAGCCCTCAGCCCACGGAGCTCCATCTGCTGTCCCACCCTAGTCTCTACACTGACAGGAGAAGCAGCAGATGGAAACTGGAACCTAGGATCCAGGAGGTAGAAAACGAACAGAGCTGATGGGGCTAAAACCCTTTCTTATCGTTATTACTGGAGGAAGTAAGGCAGGAGCCGTGGCACACGTGGCGATCAGAGGACAACCTTGGGAAGTTGATTCTCTCCTTCTACCTTTTCATGGGTTCCAGAGATGGAACTCAAGTCGCTAATCTTTCCCTTAGCGTTCTTTCCCTGAGTCGGGAGAGAAGAAAGAGCAAAGCTTTGGCTATCACAGATGCTACATGGAGGAGAGAGGAGGGCACTCACACCTGACAATCCCACTCTTCACTGACAAGTTGAAGATCACCACAATTACACATCAGCAAGTCTAGCCTCAGCCCTTGATGTACCTGGCTATGTGTCCAAGGGGTGTTCACCAAATCATGCCCCTTAGGCCTTCTTGGAACAGCCCTCTCTAGCCTGATGGTATCACTGCATCATAACATAGAGCCAAGCTTGTGGGAGGCCCTGGCTTTCTACCCCAAGATGGAAAAAGAATAAAGATGAAACCAAACCAAAATAACTAACCTTCGAGATTCAGCAAAGCTAGGAGAGAAGCTATAACCATTTAGAAGAAACACAGTGTGAACCCAGGCATGGCCATTTGTGTCCACAGTGCCAGACCCCTGGAGCTAAGGCCAGAAGAAACGGAGTTCAAGGCCAGCCTGGGCTACACTGCAAGACCCTGTCTCAAAAACAAACCAAGCCAACAAAACAAACAAAAACAACCAAAAAAGCCATGATGTAAAATACTTTCATGATTTCATAATAGCCACATCAAAGAAACAACAACAGTAAAAAGAGAACTTGGGGGTACACGTATTGATACAAAGCTTCCCTACTGTGTGTTGGTTCAAAGCTTGCCTACTGTGTGTTAGTTCTGTCCCAGGAAAAAATATATTGAAGAAACAGATCCCTGGGCAGCCTTCATCAGGTCCCCTCTTTGATGTCTGTCAGAGGCTGACACGAAGTTATGGCCAGCTGGCCAGTGTTTGTTCTGAAACATGTGGGACCCTGAAGGAAGTCCTGCCCCCCGTTTCTCACCACTCTGACCCTAATCCCAGCCAGAGGCGTGGCCATTACCTCAAGCTGTCCAATCCCCACAATCACTGAACCCTGAACCTAACTTCCTCCCCAGAGGCAAGAGGCAAAGACTGTAGCCCCTTCTTGCTATGGGCAAAGTCACTGCAAAGAGGCAAGGCTGTTTGTCTCAGCTTTGGCAGTTGTTACACTCACAGCTGTGACTGGTCTGTGTTCCCTCCTGCCATTGTTTTGAGCATCCATAACAGTTAGCTAATAGAGCTCACTCAAGCAGAGCAGCAATGGCTTCTTTCTTCTTTGCCCAAAGCACCAGGCCCTAGTTTCAGTTAATTACTGTGAGGTTGTAACCTGGGGCTTTCCCCACCCTATCTCAGGTCCCCACCCAACCCCACCCAGCAGTGAAGGCACAGGGCCCAAGGCTGCTCCTCTTTCCTCTAGATATACTTACTTTCTTTCCTTCCTTTCGTCCTTCTTTATCTTGAGAGATCTTGCTGTTGAGTCCCTGCTGGCCTTGAATTTGTTGATTCTCCTGCCTCTGCTTCCCAAAGGCTGGAATTACAGGCAGGTGCCACTATCCTCAGGGGTCTTTCTTCCTCTAAATTTTCTTTGCTTGTTTTTTTTTTTTTCTTTTCAAGACAGGGTTTCTGTGTAGCTCTGCGTGTTCTGGAATTCACTCTGTAGATCAGGCTGGCCTCAAACTCTCCTTCCAAGTGATGGGATTAAAGGCGTGCATCGCTATCCCCTCTCCCTGGCTTACAAATTTGAATTATTTTTTTTGCGGGGGAGTGAGGTTCTTATGAATTCAAGGCTGGCCTTAAACTTGCTGTGTAGCTGAAACTAACCTTGAACCTCTCTCTGATCCTCTTGCTTCTACCTCACAAATGCTGGGATTACTACCATGTGCCACCATACCCAGCTCTGTGTACATCAATGTGTATGCTTGTGTCCATCTGGTACTGGGGACAGGTACCAGGACCACAAAAATAACAAACAAGCCCTTGGTCTTGAGCTATCCCCACAACTCCTTGTTCTAGCTTTTAAAGCTGGTACATTGCTGCTTCCTACCTCTTTTTTTTTTTCTTTTTGGTTTTTTGAGACAGGGTTTCTCTGTGTAGCTCAGGCTGTCCTGGAACTCACTTTGTAGACTAGGCTGACCTGAACTCAGAAATCTGCCTGCCTCTGCCTCCCGAGTGCTGGGATTAAAGGCGTGTACCACCACGCCCCGCTGCTTCCTACCTCTTACCTTACCCTAAATCAGTGTATGTCAAGGTGAACTGGACCTGCCAAAACGCCTCCTCCTTAGTTTGGTAGCTACCGACTGAAAATGAGGATGTGACCATTCTAGGTATGGTAGAGGAAAAGGGTTTTATTGTAGATAGGAGGAAAAGATTAGCCAGAGGCATCTGGAAGAGTCCAGACCAAACAGGAACTGAGCAGTAGGGGTTAGGATGAAGATCAGAAAAGGAAGTAGAGAGAGAGTCAGGAGACCAAGAGAGGAGCAGAGGCCAATAGCTGGAGAAGGACTAAGGGAGGAAGAACCATGATTGAGCCAAAAGGCCAAGTGAGGAGATAAGAGACTACGTAACCAAAATGGCTGGGTTATATAGAAAAAAGAGAAGCCTTGGGGGGGAGGAAGGGAGGGAAGGGAAGGGAAGCCCAGCCCTGGGGCTGGAGAAGTTTTCAGTAGAGCACAGGGCAAGAAGTTCTGGGAGGAGCCACAGGTACTGACTGAGAATTGTCCCAGGTTTCTTTGGGACCTGACAACTATGAGGCCATCTGTATCCTGGAATGCTACGGCCACCCTGGTCTCTGGCATCAATGAAGCACTTTAGGAAACTCTAGACATGCCATGGGGCAGTGAGCTATGCCCCCTGACTCCTTCTGGACCCTCCCATTGATATATATGTATAGTTTGGTTGGTTGATTTGGTTTAGTTTTCTGAGACTGGGCCTTTCTCCATAGCCTAGGCTATCCCAGAGCTCTGTATGTAGACTAGTGTCTTAGGATTTCTGTTGCTTCAAGGGAAAAACCAAAAAGCAAGTGTCAGAGGAAAGGACATGTCTAGGTCATAGTCCATCATTGGATGAAGTCAGGACTGGAGGCAGGAGCTGATACAGAGGCCATGGGGGATGGCAGGAGGTGCTGCTTACTGGCTTGTTTATGGCGTGCTCAACCAACTTACTTTCTTTCTTTTTCTTTCTTTTTTCTGTTTGTTTGTTTGTTTGTTTTGAGACAGGGTTTCTCTGTATAACCCTGGCTGTCCTGGAACTCACTCTGTAGACCAGGTTGGCCTCGAACTCAAGAAATCCTCCTGCCCCTGCCATCCAAGTGCTGGGATCAAAGGTGTGCGCCACCACCGCCCCGGCTCAACCTTCTGTCTTCTTTCCCAGGACTACCAGTCTAAGGATGGCACCACCTGTCATGAGCTTGACTGTCCCCCACTGAGCACTAAATGAGAATATGCTGTAGGCATAAATTTTTTACAACCTACTTTTAATAAGGATTCAACCTCTCTTCTAGCCCACCACCCAGCAGAGGTAGTGAAAGACAAAAGTTATTAGGATGTGGGGGAAGTGGACCTGTTCAGCAAGCTGCCCCAGGAACCTCACAAGCAGTTCTTGGGTGAATTTCTCTCAATGGCATCTTTACCACAAGTTGAGTTCAACAATGCTATGTAAGGTGAACCAAGACATGTGTGTCCTTATCAAAAATAGCGAGGCGGAATAAACCAAACCAATGCTCCATGTGTGTCTCCCACTGTCTGTGGTGTCATATTTATATACCTTCATCACAGGTCCTTTCAGGTGTCTGCTCCAGCAAAACATCCTTTCACCTGTGTCTTCTTCAGGAAAACATTCTTTCACATGTCTGCTTTAGCAAGACATCCTTTCACCTATGTGCCCCAGCAAAACATCATCTGACATAACCTTTCAAAAAAACCCAGAAGTTTCCACTTCAATATGCCTTCCAGTTGGATCTCATGGAGGCATTCCCTTCACTGAGGCTCTCTTCCTCTCTGATAACTCTAGCTTGTGTCAAGTTGACACATGCAACCAGCAAGTCTAACTAGGCTGGCCTCGAAAGCCCTGGGAATAAAGGCATGTGTCGCCATGTTTTCCCTCTTTTCTTGAGACAAGGTCTTGTTAGACTAGGCTAAGACCCTAGGTGATCCTTCTGCCTCCAACTCCCTTGTGAGTAGGGCTACAGGCTAGAATTAGAATTAGAGTTTTGAGCACTTATTTTACACAGCTTTAGCACTAACAAATAGATGATGAGAGAAATAACACTTCTTATAATGAAGGCATGCATGTCTCAAGGTTTCTATTGTTGCAATAAAACACCTTGATCAAGAGGCAAATTGGAAAGGAAAGGGCTTATTTGGCTTACACTGCCAGATCATAGTCCATCCCTGAAGGATATCCAGACAGGAACTCAAACAGGGCTGGAACCTGGAGGCAGGAGCTGATGCAGAAAACATGGAGGGGTGCTGTTAACTGGCTTGCTCAGCCTGCTTGCTTATAGAACCCAGGACCATCAGCTGAGGAATGACATTACCCACCATGGCTAGGCCCTCCCCCATTGATCACTAGTCGAAAAAATGCCTTACAGCTGGATCTCATGGAGGCATTTCCTCAATGGAGGCTCCTTTCTCTCTGATAATTCTAATTTGTATCAGGTTGACACACAAAGTCAGCCAGTCTACTGTACAAGAGTTTTCTTTTGCTTTAAGCCATTTTGTGATGTTATGACTGTTAATGATTTCATTTGCTTCTGAGGTTGTATTTCCTTAGTGATCTATCTCTTTCCCTTAATTATTATGGTGTTTTTTAATGCAGGATTATAATTTCCTATATCCACCAGAGTTTTCATCTCATTTAGATACATTTTTAATGAATACAATTTATTATTTGATGGGTTTTGTGGTTTTGTGATAGTCCCACTCTGTAGAACCAGGCAGACCTCCGACTCTCACCAGTTATCTTTTTTTTTTTAAAGATTTATTTATTTATTATATGTAAGTACAACTGTAGCTGTCTTCAGACACTCCAGAAGAGGGCGTCAGATCTTGTTACAGATGGTTGTGAGCCACCATGTGGTTGCTGGGATTTGAACTCCGGACCTTTGGAAGAGCAGTCGGGTGCTCTTACCCATTGAGCCATCTCACCAGCCCTCTCACCAGTTATCTTGCCTCAGCTTTCCAATGGCTGTGATTACAGGAAGATGCTGTCATGGCCACACCATGCCTGGCTAGTTGTCTAAATGTTTTCTTGTTGCTGCTGCTGGTATTGAGACAGTGGCTCTCTATGCAGCCCTGCCTGGCTTAGAACATGCCACATCAACTAGGCTGCTCTCACATTTGCAAAGATCCTCCCACTCCTGCCTCCTGAATGCTGGAGTTGTAGGTACCTGCTGCAAATCTCAGCTGTGTTTTATTTTGGACAGGGTCTTACATAGGCCAGGCTAGACACCAACTTGCCTTGTACCCGAGGATAACCTTGAACTTCGGATTCTCTTGCTTCTACTTCCAAAGTTCTGGGATCAAAGTTTGTGCCATCACTGCCTGTGGTGTGATCCCTACAGGATTAGACCCCAGACCTGCTGGGATGGTTTGACTGTGCTCAGCCCAGGGAGTGGCACTATTAAGATGTATGACCTTAAGCCGGGCGTGGTGGCGCAAACCTTTGATCCCAGCACTTGGGAGGCAGAGGCAGGAGAATTTCTGAATTCGAGGCCAGCCTGGGCTACAGAGTGAGTTCCAGGACAGCCAGGGCTACACAGAGAAACCCTGTCTCAAAAAAAAAAAAAAAAAAAAAAAAAAAAGATGTATGGCCTTGTTGGGGTGAGAGTATCAGAGTGGGGATGGGCTTCAATACCTTCAACCTAGCTAGCTGCCTGGAAGCAAGTATTCTGCTAGCAGCCTTCAGATAAAGATGTAGAACTCTCAGCTCCTACTGCAACCACACATACCTGCCTGGATGCTGCCATGTTCCTGCCTTGATGATAATGGACTGAACCACTGTATCTGTAAGCCAGCCCCAATGAAATGTTGGGTGTTTTGGTTTGGTTTGGTTTTTGGTTTTTTCAAGACAGGGTTTGTTTTTTTTTTTTTTTCCTCTGTGTAGTCCTGGCTGTCCTGGAACCCACTCTATAGACCAGGCTGGCCTAGAACTGAGAAATCCACCTGCCTCTGCCTCCCAACTGCTGGAATCAAAGGTGTGGGCCACCACTGCCTGGCCCTTAAATGTTGTTCTTATGAGAGTTGCCTTGGTCATGGTGTCTGTTCACAGCAGTAAAACCCTAACTAAGACACCTGCGAAGCCATCAGTCTATCAACTGAGCCACTTCCTCCGCCATAGTATTGCTTTTATCTTTGAGACAGGATTTCTCTATGTAGCTCTGACTGGCCTTGAACTCACAGAGATCAACCTCCCTTTCAGCCTCCAGAGTACTGGGATTAAAACCTTGTTGCTTGACTTCAACCATAGTTTAATTTTCATTTTAATTTTTTAAAAGATTTACTTATTTATTATATGTAAGTACATTGTAGCTGTTTTCAGACACACCAGAAACACATCTGATCTCATTACAGATGGTTGTGAGCCACCATGTGGTTGCTGGAATTCGAACTCAGGACCTTCGGAAGAGCAGTCAGTGCTCTTAACCACTGAGCCATTTCTCCAGCCCAACCCCCCAAGTTTTAATCGTAAAGAAAAAAACCTCAATTTTAAAGATGTGTCAAGAGGATGGAAAGATGGCTCAACAATTAAGAACATTTGCTAGAGGCAGATCTCTTGAGTTTGAGGCCAACTTATTCTACCAGGTCTATTCAAAGAAACCCTGTCTCAAAACCATCTATTCTCGCACCCCATCCATCAAAAATAACACTTGCTAGGTTGTTTCTGGTAGTATAAGCCTTAGGTCCCAGCACTCCAGAGGCAGAGGCAACAACAGATCTCTGTGAGTTCAAGGACAGCCTGGCCTACAGATCGAGTTCCAAGCAATCAGAGCTATGTAGAGACATCTGGAAGAAAGAAAGGGAGAGAGAGAGAGAGAGAGAGAGAGAGAGAGAGAGAGAGAGAGAGAATAGTGCTCTCCCAAGTTTAGTTCTTACGACCCACATGATGTCTCACAACTGACTATAACTTTACTTACAGAGAATCTAGGACCCTCTTCCAGACTGCATGGGCAGCAGGCACTGACATAGTACACATTATGCATGCAAGCAAAACACTCATACACATAAAATAAGAATCAATATTCAGGAAAGAAAGCTTTGGCGGCTTGGGCCTCAGGAGGCCTGACTTGTTTCCCTGCTACTATGCTGTGACTCCCAGCTGTAAATTCCTGGGGTTGCTTTTAAAACATTTTGTACTCAATCAAGCAGAACGAACCCGTGGGGTCAGATTTGGATTTGTGCAGATAAGACTAAAAGGAGATAAGAACCCTGGGCCCTGAGCCAGACCGTCCTGTCTTCCTGTCCCGGCCCTGCTCCTGCTTGTCTCTTCTCTTCCTGGACTTGTATCCTCATGGTTAGCAGGAGCAAACCCCTCCCAGGACGGCCGGTTACTCAGTGAAGGCACCCAGAGACAGCTAGTGTGGGATTCACGCATAAGCATGTGTTCCTTTGATGTTTTTTTTTTGTTGTTGTTCTTCAAACTTGAAATTGCAAAATTAATTTTACCTAGCTTGATTTAAAGTTACAAAGATGAGAGAATGAAGAGCACTGACTGTTGTTTCTGAGGACGCAAGTTCGATTCCCAGCACCCACATGGTGGCTCACAACCATCTGTAACTCCCATTCCAGGGTGTCCAATCTCTTCCTGCTGCTGCAGGTACTGTATCCACATGGTGCACAGAAATACATACAAGTAAAGTACCGTGCATACACATAAAATAAGAATAAATACAACTTGTTTTAAAAAAATCATGTATAGGACAGGAGAGAAGTTTTGGCAGTTAAGAGAGTGTGTTCTTGCAGAGAACCTAGGTTTAATTCTCAGGACCAACACAGCAGTTCCCAGCTGTTTATAAATCCAGTTGCACACAGGTGGTACCCATGCATATGTGTCAGGAAAGCACTTAGGTACCTAAAGAAATAAACATGAAATTATTTTTTAAAATTAGTATAAGAATGAGAGGCTAATTGTAAAACAGTGTGCCAGGTACCTGGGGATGGGGTGGTAAAAACTAGGAGCGCTCAGTGGTACGGGGCGGGGGGGGGGTGGCGGCCGGGGGGGCGGTATTCACAGTTTCCAGCTGCCATCTTGCTGCCTGACCCTCACCTTTCCCCTCCTCCCATGCTCATGCCCACTCTAAGAAGGCTTTCTCAGCTGGGCTTAATCTCTCCGTGTATAATATGTTGCTGGTCAGGTATTTTGCTAGTAGGCTCACAGGAGAGCACCCTGGTAGACAGTAATTACGTATCTACTAGCAGGTTGGGAATGGTCAGCCTCTCTGCATACTGGAATTGCAAAAGGCTTAGAAATCTGGGGCCACAGTCTTTGGAATGGGGATGAATTTTCTGCAGTTCCTCTAAAACTAGGAAGATGACAACTCTTTCTGTAGTTCTTCCTCCTTTAAAAATATTTGGTGTGGCCAGGCGTGGTGGCACACGCCTTTAATCCCAGCACTTGGGAGGCAGAGGCAGGTAGATTTCTGAGTTCGAGGCCAGCTTGGTCTACAGAGTGAGTTCCAGGACAGCCAGGGCTACACAGAGAAACCCTGTCTCAAAAAAAAAAAAAAAAAAAAAAAATTGGGATGTGTGTGTGTGTGTTCTGGTGTGTGTTCCGGTGTGTGTTCCTATGAGTGCATGTGCTTCTGCCCAGAAGCAGAACTCAAAGGTCCTCTATCTTTCTCTGCGTTATGCCCTGAGACAGGGTCTCCCACTGAACCCGGAGGTTGCTATTTTGGTAGGTTTGCTAGTCAGCTTCTTCCTGAGTTCTGTCTCTGCCCCCCACTGCTGGGGTTACAGGCCTGTGTGGCCATGACCCGATTTACATGGGTCCTGGGAGTTCGAACTCAGATCCTCACGCCTATGTAGCGAGTGTCCTTACCCACCGAGCAGTCTTCTCAACCCCAGGATTCTTTTATATCAGAATGTGACCAAGTCGACAGAGGGATGTGTGGGATCTCTGCTGTGAAGCAATCACAGTCTCGGGGAAAGTCACAGTGTCATAGAGACAGTTTTAAGCTGATGTTAACTCTTTACTGGGATATGAATGTGAGGACTGCAAGCATGTAAACCTACCCCCACCCCCACCCAACGCCCCATCCCCCATGCATGTTGGGCTGAAGCCTCAACTCCTGCCGTGACTGTATTTGGGGTTGGGACCTTCAAGGAAGCAGTTAGGTTAAACAAAGAGTGCTCACAGTTCAGCTTGCAGTACTATTCAAAGGTCCTGACCACACTCCCCTGGGGAGCCAGAATTCAGTATTGGCAGCTTGGTAGCACCTGCAGTGCCCTGTTTGTGCTGGTCCATACTGAATGCCTACTGAAATGAGGTGGAGACAGAGGGAATGGTGCCCTGGTAATGTATTGTGATGGCTAGTTTTCAGGGTCATATTGACACAACCTAAGATCACCAGGGAAAAGACTCTCAGTGAGAGACTGCCTATCTTGGGTTAGCCTGCAAGTGTGCTCGTTGGGGACTATCTTGCTTGCCTTAATTGATGTGGGAAGACCTAGCCTGAAAGTGGGCGGCACCAGTCACCAGTCTGAGAACTCTATCAGCGTAATAAGCATGCACACATTCATTTCTCTCTGTCTGCTCTTGGCTGTAGTTATGTGAGTAGCTGCTCCTGTCCTCTTGCCGATGTGACTCAATCACAGTGACGGACTACAACTTGAACACACCATGAGCTAAAATAAACCTTCCCTCCCGTAACTCATCAGGATATTTGATCACAGCAGCAGAAAGGAAACTAGAGCATTTGCCTGGCCTGCGCAACCTCACCGTGCCGGCTCATGCTGGATTCTGATTGTCGACATATTGGGTTGCAAAGCACCTCGGTTAGTGAGGCACTCCTGTGGTATGCCTATAAGGGAGTTTTCAGTCAGTTTCCCGGGTACCACGAGCTAGAACTTTCTTTTACCATGGGCTTTCCGTACCATGATGCTCTGCCTCAGCACAGACCCATAGCATTGGAGCTAGCCAGCTGTGGAGCAAGAATACCTCCTTTCAAGTTTGTCTCGGATATCTGTCACAGCAACAAAAAAAAAAATATAATACAGGTCTCATTGTGTTTTCTCAGGCTCCTAGGCTCAAGCAAGCCTCCTGCCTCAGTTTCCTAGGTAGGTGAGATGGGCGTGTGTCTAGTGTAATTATTCATCTTTTAGTTACCATAACAGAGATCCTACACAGAGTCAGCTTATATTAAATAAATTAATTGTCAGCACAGCAATGAAGAATTCCGGCTTCATTCATACATATTCAAGTATGTGGGCAAAGGATAACCCAGGGATTGGTTCTCTGCTTCCGCTGTGGGTTCTGGGAATGGAACTTAGGAAGCCAGGATTTTGAAGCAAGCAGTTTACCTTGCTGAGTTTACGGACTCAGACACTGAAACACAGGCATCACAGTAGCCAGGCAGGCAGTGACAGTGGGCAAGCAACTGGCCAGAAACTCTAGCGAGCAGGGTACATACGGGTTTACCTCACAATGCAGCTGACCTAGTATTCTATTTGGGAAAATTACAGACAACGCTTCTAGATTTCTCAGACTTTCCAGAGAAACAAAACAAAACAAAATATCTTGAACAAAACAAAATATCTGGATTTGTTTTAAATTTAATTTACTCCATTTTTAAAAGTTTTATACAGAATTCAAGGAACTTTAACAATGAGTTAAAGTTAGATGTTGTGAATGGACTTAAAGTAGATTTCTTGGCTTCAAATTCTCCATGCTTATTTTGTCTGCCTGCCTGTCTGTTTGTTGTTGTTTAGAAACAAGTACAACCAAGGATGACCTTGAACTCCTGGTCCTCCTGCCTCTACTTTCCAACCTCTGGAACAGGCTTGCTCCATCATGCCTGGGTAAGCCCTAGCTGTGATCGCTAGGAAACTTACCTAACTTTTCTCTGTATCTGATGATCCTTATCTGCAGAGAGTCTGTCAATAGTATCTACTTCATGAGGTTGTTGTGAGGATTAAATGAATTAATTGTCTGTACAACAAGCATTTGTCAAATAAAGAAAAAAAAATATTTGAAGGCAGACCAAAGGAAACACAGCTGGGCCAGTCCTGAGCTCTGGGCTACCAGTGTGTTGCAATGTGTTGGCTCTGCTCTTGAACAGATGCTCAAGTGTAACCAGAAGGACATCTTCCCTTGCAAAGGCTGTTTAAGCTGCACATACAGTAGCACATGCCTCTAATTCTAGCACTTGGGAGGAAAGGCAAACCGATTTCTTTTCTTTTCTTTTCTTTTCTTTTCTTTTCTTTCCTTTCCTTTCCTTTCCTTTCCTTTCCTTTCCTTTTCTTTCCTTTTCCTTCCTTCCTTTCTTTCTTTTCTTTCTTTCTTTTCTTTCTTTCTTTCTTTCTTTCTTTCTTTCTTTCTTTCTTTCTTTCTTTTTTTTTTTTTGGTTTTCCAAGACAGGGTTTCTCTGTGTAGCCCTGTAGCCCTGGTTGTCCTAGAACTCACTCTGTAGACCAGGCTGGCCTAGAACTCAGAAATCTGCCTACCTCTGCCTGCCGAGTGCTGGGATTAAAGGCATGCATCACCACACCCGGCGTGGGATTTCTTTGTGTGTGTGTGTGTGTGTGTGTGTGTGTGTGTGTGTGTGTTTGTTTTTGGTTTTTTTTTTTTTTTTTTTTTTTTGAGACAGGGTTTCTCTGTATAGGCCTGGCTGTCCTAGAACTCACTTTGTAGACCAGGCTGGCCTCGAACTCAGAAATCCTCCTGCCTCTGCCTCCCAAATGCTGGGATTAAAGGCATGCGCCACCACCACACGGCCCTGCATGGGATTTCTTAAGATTAGCAAATTCATACAGGGCACTCAGAACATACAGAACAAAACAGTACTAACATACTGAGGTCAGCATGTCCTTGAGCCAAGTTACTTCTTGTGCCAATGACTGGCAGGCATGTTACAGAAACAATCTGAAATAGCTAGCAGGCGTGGAACAAAATAGTGACAGCTATTCTGGGGGAGTCAGACATAACTAACTAGCAGAAGCCAAGCTTGGTGGTGCATGCCTTTAATCCCAGCACCCAGGAGGCAGAGACAGGCAGAACTCTGTGAGTTCGAGGCCAGCAGCCTGGTCTACAAAGTGGGTCCAGGACAGTCAGAGCTACACAGAGAAACCCTGTCTTGAATTAGCCCCCTCCAAAAGAAGAAGGAGGAGGAGAGGGAGAGTAACAAGCCAGGCATTCTGTGTACATACATGTACAGATACATATATACAAATAAATCTTGTTTTAAAAGCCTCTATGTGGGCTGGAGAGACGGCTCAGAGGGTAAGAGCACTGACTGATGGCTCAGCAGGTAAGAGCACAGGACTTCCAAAGGTCCTGAGTTTAAATCCCGGCAACCGCATGGAGGCTCACAACCACCCATAATGAGATCTGACATCCTCTTCTGGTGTGTCTGAAGACAGCTACAGTGTACTTATGTATAATAATAAATAAATAAATCTTTGGGCAGGAGCAAGCATGGATTGAGCGGGGTTGACTGGACCAAGCAAAGGTCCTAAAAATTCAATTCCCAACAACCACATGAAGGCTCACAACCATCTGTACAGCTACAGTGTACTCATCTACATAAAAATAAATAAATAAATCTTTTTTTAAAAGCCACTATTCAATGATGACATATTAAACATTCAATATCTCTTGTAATTTTTTTCCAGGGAGAAAATAAGTTTATTGTATACACTACAAAGACAGTGGGCTGCACAGGAACAAAAGTATTACCAAAAACTTGTTTTGAGGCAGGGTCTCATCTCAGGCTAGCCTCAGACTTCCTATGTAGCCACGGCAGACAAATGAACTCTTGATATTTCTGCCTCCCCCTTTCAAGCACAGGGGCACATAGTACCACACCCTACTCTCTTGCATGGACTCTTGGACCAGTGTATGGAGAATTAAATGCTCTGTTTGATGGTTGTTTGAAACAGCAAAACACCTCCATCCAGTTGGCAGTTAGTGGCTAATAAACAGGTTCAAATACTGATGTTTCACGGGCTAATGCTCTGGGCTTAGGGATTGGCAGGAAAATGACCATATTACTGTAGTCACTTCCCAAATGATAAGATTTAATGAGCCAAGGATATTTAATTATTTCCAAAAGTGTACCTTCTGGTTTGGGTTGCAGACATTGTTAGCACCAAATCTTCTGGAAAAAATTAGACAGAGGTACAAATGGTACTGGGCTCAGCATACACGTCAGCCATTTCAGCCACACATTGCTCTCTCTCGCTGTTGGGGCAGTAACTGACAGCCTTACCCTGGGAGGCAAGCACTCTGCCTACCTGCTGAACACATTCATTTTCATCTTCAAATTAAAAATCATCCATGTTATTTAGTTAGTTGTATTTACTGTGTATGGGTGCTTTGCCTATATGTATGTCTATCCAGCACATGTGAGCAGAGTCCTCAGAGGCCAGAAGAGGGAAGGGTATCCTCTGGAATTACAGTTATGGAGGTTGGTGAGCCACTATGGGGATGCCAGGATTCACACCAGAGTCCTCTGGAAGAGCAGCAAGTTTTCTTAACCACTAAGCCATCCCTCCAGCCCCCCTATTTCTTGAGAATTATTAGGTGTGAGCTAGGTATAGTGGTGTACACCTTTAACCCCAGCACCAGGAAGGCAGAGGCAGTAGGATCTCTGGGAGTTTGAGGTCAGCCTGGTCATGGTGATTCCTGGACAGTCAGAGCTACATAGTGAGACCCTGTCTGAAAACAACATTTTTTTTTTCTGAAGGGCTGAGATGGCTCAGTGGTTAAGAGCACTGACTGCTCTTCCAGAGATTATGAGTTCAAATCCCAGCAAACACATGGTGGCTCACAACTATCTTCTGATGTGTCTGAAGACAGTGACAATGTACTCATATACATATACTCATATACACATACTTAAATAAATCTTAATAAAAGATTTAAAAAAATTAACTGGAACACCTAGACCAGTGAGGTGGGTCAGCAGGTAAACTGCTTGCTTCATAAGCTTGGCACCTTGACGTTCATTCTCAGAATCCACAGAGGAAGAAGAGTACCAAATCCTCTGTCCGGACCTATTAGACACACCATCATCACTGTCAGTATAAAAAATAATTTAAAAAATAGGTTAAAACATAAAAGAGTATATATGAGATATGAGTGGTCAAGGCCACTGGGAAGAAGCCATGTACAAATACTAGATGTTAATTAGTATGTATGTATGTATGTATGTATGTATGTATGTATGTATGTATTTTGAGACAGTGTTTCACTGTGCAGTTCTGACTGGCCTAGAAATCAGAGATGCCTCTGCCTCTGCCTCTGCCTCTGTCTCTGCCTCTGCCTCTGCCTCTGCCTCTGCCTCTGCCTCTGCCTCTGCCTCTCTGCCTCTGCCTCTCTGCCTCTGCCTCTCTGCCTCTGCCTCTCTGCCTCTGCCTCTCTGCCTCTGCCTCTCTACCTCTGCCTCTCTGCCTCTGCCTCTGCCTCTGCCTCTGCCTCTGCCTCTGCCTCTGCCTCTCTGCCTCTGCCTCTGCCTCTCTGCCTCTGCCTCTCTGCCTCTGCCTCTCTGCCTCTGCCTCTCTGCCTCTGCCTCTCTGCCTCTGCCTCTGCCTCTGCCTCTGCCTCTGCCTCTGCCTCTGCCTCTCTGCCTCTGCCTCTGCCTCTGCCTCTGCCTCTGCCTCTCTGCCTCTGCCTCTGCCTCTGCCTCTGCCTCTGCCTCTGCCTCTGCCTCTGCCTCTGCCTCTGCCTCTGCCTCTGCCTCTGCCTCTGCCTCTGCCTCTGCCTCTGCCTCGAGTGCTGAAATCAAGACTTGTGCCACAGTGCCCAGATGCACTCTGAGTCTTGAAGAATGAATGAGAGTTCAGTTGCCGGAATCCAGTTAAGATTCCCCTAGGCCTTGAGATAAAGCTGGAGGCTAAAGTTTAGGTGATTGGGATATGAGATCTGTGCAGTAAGGTAGAGAGCAGGAGAAAGTTAATTTGTGGGGCTTGAGTTATGGCTTAGGGGTAGCACAGTTCACCTACATGTTTAAGGCTCATACACACACAGACAGACTGACTGACAGAAAGGGAGGTAGATAGATAGATGGTTGACAGACAGAATACATAATTAATGGGCTCTATGTTGTTGGTTCTACTTGAACTATACATATTTAACTTTTTAAAATTCTAAAATTAGAGCTGGTGAGATAGTTCAGTGGGTAAAGGCCCTTGCTCCCAAGCCTCCAAGCCTGGCAATTCCTGGGACCTATGTACGGGTGGAAGGAGAAAACAGACTACCCAAAATTGTCCTCTGAACCCTGCAAGCACTCTGTGGCACTTGGACCCACACATAGCACACACACACAATAATAATAATAATAATAATAATAATAATAATAAACACAATTCTCTTTAAATAAATCTAATTTTATGTGATTTAGATTTCAGCTTGTAAACATCTAATATCCACAGCAGCCTGATTTAAAGGTTCTTTTATTCTCATGTAGTCAGCTACTTTATAAGGGATTTTGACATAGGTTTATTTGGGATTTTTTGTTTGTTTGTTTGTTTTGTTTTGTTTTTCTTTCTGAAATGAGGTTTTCCCTTGGTAGGTCTTAAACTATTAGACAAAAGAGATGGCTCAAGGTTACAAGTGAGTGCTATACTGTTCTCTCTGTTTCTATGTCTGTCTCTCTGTTTCTCTGTCTCTCTCTATCTCTGCGTCTATGTCTCTGTCTCTCTCTCTCTCCTACACACATACACACACACACACACACACAAACAACAAAAATAGGGCTGGAGAAATGTCTCAGCAGTTAAGAGTACTGGCTCCTCTTCCAGAGGACCAGAGTTCAATTCCCAGCACCCACACCGCACCTCACAACTGTAATTCAGCAACAAGGGATCAGACAGCCTCACAGACATACATGCAAGCAAAACACCAATGCACATACAATAAAATAAATAAATAATTCATAAATAAACAACAAAAAAGCCTGGAAGTGGTAGCACATTCCTTTAAACCCAATATTCATGAGGCAGAGCCAGGCTGATCTCTGTAAATTTAAGGCTAGCGTGGTATACAAAATAAGTTCAGGATAGCCAGAGCTCTGTTACACAGAAAAACCCTGTCTTGAAAAACCAAAACCGGGCTGGAGAGGTGGCTCAGTGGTTAAGAGCACTGACTGCTCTTCCAAAGATCCTGAGTTCAAATCCCAGCTCACAACCATCCTTATTCTGATGCCTTCTTCTGGTGTGTCTGAAGACAGCTGCAGTGTACTTACATATAATAATAAAGAAATCTTAAAAAAAAAAAGAAAAAGAAAAAGAAAAGAAAAACCAAAACCAAACCAACCAAACAACAACAAGAACAACAACAGAAACCAAAGCAAACCAAAAATAAACCTTAAACAAAAATAAACTAGGTAAACTAGAGAGACTTGGTTGCACATCTTTAATCCCAGCACTTCGGAGGCCAAGGTAGGTGGATCTCTATAAATTCGAGGCCAGCCTGCAATGAGTTTCAAACTAGTTACTTAGCAAGACCCAATCCCAAACAAATCCCAAACAAAACAAAGCAAAATAACAAAACTCCAGAAGCAAAAGAACAAAAACAAAGGCAGCTGGAGAGATGGTTCAGTGGTTAAGAGCATTTGCTCTTGCAAGGAACCTGGGTTCTGTTCCGAGGATCTCCATGGGGGCTTCCAACCACCTAACTCCAGAGGCCCTCTTCTAACCTCCATGAGGACTTTATGTATGCCATACATGCAGGTAAAGGACTCTCGTAGGCATAAATATAAAAATCTAGAAAACAAAACAAAAAATACAACCCTCCTAAGTGAAAGTTACTTCCTTCAGCTTCCCAAGTAACTGAGACTATGGAAATGTCTATGTCCGACTGGCTTGATACTTTTCTATATAGTTAATCATGATTTTTACTTTTGTGCATTATTTGATTACCCCCTCCTCTCTCTCTCTCTGTCTCTCTCTCTCTTCCACACACACACACACACACACACACACACACACACACACACAGAGAGAGAGAGAGAGAGAGAGAGAGAGAGAGAGAGAGGAAGGGAGAGGGGGAGGGGAAGGGAGGGGGGGGAGAAGGAGAGGGGGAGGGAGAGGGAGAGGGAGAGAGAGAGAGAGAAACAGAAGAGACAGAGAGAAACACAGAGAGACAGAGACAGAGAGACAGAGACAGAGAGACAGAGACAGAGAAAGGGTTTTTGGTTTTTGGTTTTTGATTTTTTGAGTCAGGGTTTCTTTGTGTAGCCCTGGCTGTACTGGAATTCCTAGACCAGGCTGGAACTCAGAGAGCGCCACCTGTCTCTGCCTCCCCAGTGCTGAGATTAAAAGTGTTCACCACCACACCTGGCTGAGAGAGCTAAGTATAAGTACTGTCTACCAAGTTCCAGATATTATTTTAAGTGTTGTTAGTTCATAATTCTCACAACTAAGTGAGGCAAATGTTGTTGCTTGAAGAAGCAGTTTAAGCAGTTTGCCCAAGCCCGTGCCAAAGGCTCTGAGCTCATAGAACAAACAATAGCAGTCCAAGTAGAACGCCATGTGCTGGGCCTGCAGACCCTTCTACTTGGAGTGTAACCGTGGAGGATCTCAGCACTTGGAGTCTAGGGGTAAGGAAGTTTCAAAATAGAAGGTGGTCACAAGTCACTGAGAATGTGTGTCCTCACCAGAGGAGGAACCTGAAGGGGCCTTCAGAACCCTGATGGCACAAACCCGTGTGTCTGCAATTACACATGGTGCTGGATCTAGCACATGGCCAGCTGTTTGACAAGGTTGATCAAGCGTGACAAGAAACAAGTCGGTTGAGTACATTAGCCACCAACCTTCTCTGTCATCATCATAAGTCCATTAAACCCATTCAACCTGCCATTCAGGTGACTGAAAGAGAACATGTGCCTAAGCCGGACTGTTGGCAGGGCAAGTCTTCACGAAAGGTCAGGGTAATGATGAAAGCTACAGTTCTTCTAGAAGGGGCCAAAGAGAGCTGGGAAAAGGGATACTATAGTCGAGGGACTTCGTGTGGGCCTCTGGTAGCCCTGCAAGCTCCACCAACCATTTGGTAGGTTCATGGGGCATATAGCCCTCCTGTTCATCTTTGGACCATGAAGTTGTTCACTTGCATCGGTGGTCAACTGCCCTGGTATGATTTCCGCTTCTGTTCAATGACCTTAATATAGATTCTCTTGCCTGTGTGGGACTGTTTAGGTGAAATTTGTGGCCAATGTAAAGTCTATGTGATGCCTCTGCTCTACAGTTCATGGTGAGAGCCTTCCCCAGCTGCTTCCTCAAGGCCATGTGTCTTTTTATTAACGAATTAATTTATGTTTTTAGCATTTTATTTTGTCTGTGTGTGCATGTTGTGGGGCAGTCAACTGTGCCAGGAAACTTAGTACGGTTGAGTGGGTTCAGAAACCCTGTGCCCTCAAACCTGAAGACAGTAGGCATTTCACCCACTTCTGACCAGGTCCCTGTCATGCGATCACGGCACCCCAAGGAGAGGACCATGACAATGTAGGGGCAGTGCCCCAAAGCCCCTACATATGCAGATGAGGCATCCCTAACATTTCAGACCAAGCCAATAGGAAACATATGAAAGACATATGGGGGGGGGCGCGAAGGGTATAGGGGACTTTCGGGATAGCATTTGAAATGTAAATGAAGAAAATATCTAATAAAAAATTGGAAAAAGAAAAAAAAAACAGAAACAAAAAAAAAAAAAGAAAGAAAGAAACATATGACAGAAGGAGAGAACCAACTCTCAAGTTCTCCATTGATCTCCACAAGTGTGCCTTGGCACATGTGCAACCCTATACACACATGCATACACACATGCATACACACATGCATACACACATGCATACACACATGCATACACACATGCATGCATACATATATACATGCATGCATACACACATGCATACATACATGCATACACACATGCATACACACATGCATACATACATATATACATACATACAAATGTAAAGGAAAACCACATAGCTGAAATATGAGAAGCTTAAAAAAGAGAGATCCTGCAAATTGTTTCCTGCTGGGACTGGAGAAAGGTCTTTGTAGGTAGGAGCACACATGCAAGCATGGGGACCTGACTTCGGATCCCATCACCTACGGCAACTTTATTTTTAAAACAAGGTGGGGCGTGTCTCCATAGGCCTATAAGCTCGATGGTGCTGGGGCATGGACAGAAGGCGTTTGGGAGCTTGCTGGGCTCCATTGTAAGTTAAGTGCAGGTTTAGAGCGAGGCCCTGTCTCAGAGGAAGCAACTATATATAGAGAGGAGGATCCCTAACTTCCCTCTCTGACATCTGTGCACACAGACATAGGCCTCTGTACATATGTGTGTGTATAGCATGCACACACTCACATAAAACCCAAAAGGGAAAATAGAAAATATTTATTGCACAAAAATTTTCCAAGTGAATTTTTTATGCTGTTATTGATTTGCCAGGCAGTGATGGCGCATGCCTTTGATCCCAGCACTTAAGAGGCAGAGGCAGGTGAATCGATGTGAGTTTGAGGCCAGCCTGGTCTACAGAGAGAGTTCCAGGACAGGCTACATAAAGGAACCCTGTCTCACTCCACCCCCAAATACTGTTACTGATAAGGCCAGAGTTTTACACAGGACAGGAGCAATCAGAGATTTAGAAAGGGTTCTACTACATTGCATTTATTTAGTTCTACTTGTCTTGTGTGCATGTGTGTGTGTTCACATATATGTGCACATGTGTGGAGACCAGAAGTCAATGTCAGCTGTCTTCCTCAATCTCTCTCCATATTACCTTCATGTACTTATTGTGTGTGTACCTGCAGTGTGTCTGTGATTGTGGGGAGTGTGCACATTGTGTTTTTGTGTGTTTGTGTGTGCACATTCACTGGGAAGTCAGAGTTCAGCCAATCAATCTCCATTCTGTCTTTTGGGGCAGGGTCTTTCGCTGAATCTGGAATTCTTCAATTCAGCCACATTTCTTGGCTCCAAACTCCAGGGATACGGGGGCTGGAGAGTTGGCTCAGTGGTTAAGGGCACTTGCTCTTGTGAAAGACCCAGGTTCAATTTCCAGCATCCACACGGAGGCTTATCACCTCCTCGGGCACCAAGCAAGCAGAATGGTGTACAGACACAGACACATACAATAATGGAAATACATTGAAAACAAAAAAAAGGCCTCAAAGGTTTCACTTTTTAGGATCACCACTAAGCCACCACATGAAGTTTGTTTTCTTTCATGTGTGTGGAGAAGAAAGCTTTATTTAATCCCAGGTGTGGGAAAATAGGTATAGACTGTTTCAAAGGGAAATAGTCCACATTTTCCAAGGGAAGAGTCTCAAGAGGTTTTATACAGTGGTGAGTGAGGATTCCTATCAATGCAATTGCTAGGGATTGAACTCAAATTCTTACGCTTGCAATAGCAAGCACTTTATAGGTTACATTATATTTTAATATTGCTCTTCTCTTTATGGTAATAATAATTATTAAGAATTTTAAGGGTTAGGCCGGGCGTGGTGGCACACACCTTTAATCCCAGCACTCAGGAGGCAGAGGCAGGCGGATTTCTGAGTTTGAGGACAGCCTGGTCTACAAAGTGAGTTCCAGGACAGCCAGGGCTATACAGAGAAACCCTGTCTCGAAAAACAAAAGAAAACAAAAACAAAAACAAAAGAATTTTAAGGGTTAAGCTCGCTAATTGTTTAAAATTTTGTACATTTAATTTTTTAAAAAAAATATTCTTTTTGTTTTGTTTTGTTTTGTTTTTGTTTTGACAGGGTTTCTTTTTGTGTAGCCCTGGTTGTCCTGGAACTCATTCTGTAGACCAGGCTGGCCTCAAAATTTGGAGAAAGCTTTCAGTTTCTGCCTCCTGAGTGCTGGGATTAAAGGAGTATGCCATCACCGCCCTGCTCATTTTTATCATTTTTAATAATTATATACATGAGTGCAGGTACCCACAGGAGCCATCAATCAGAGTTGGATCTCCTGAGCTGGAGCTATAGGTGGTTGTGAGTTGCTTATCATGGGTGCTGGGATTTGAACCTGGGTCCTCTAGAAGAACAGTCAGTGCTCTTAACTGCTGAGCCATCTCTCCAGCCTATTGTACATTTCGTTACATGGAGTTTCCATTTCTTTTTTCTGCCTTAAAAAAAAAATTAGTTGTTTCAAAAATGTATAAATACATTGATAAGATTTAAAAATCACACCCTGTCAGACACAGTGGCTTATCCCTGTACCCCTTTCATGAGGAAGATGAAGCAGGAAGCTCACTGTGAATTCCAGGCCAGCCTGGGCACATAGTGAACTCTAAGCCAGCCTGGGCTACAGAATAAGGCCCAGGTCTCAAACAAAATCAGAATGTATTAATAAGAGCAGTAGGGGATCTTTCCCCAGCTTTTGTTCTCTTGCTGCCTGGTCTCAACCCTCACAATCAGTGCATATAAACAGCCATTCCTGGAATTTTCTTTAGTTATTTAGGGCATTTTAAGACAAGGTGTCCTGCCTGCTAACAAATTCTCTGTGTTCACATCCTAGTTCTGAGCAAACACTTTCTGGGTGCTTATTGCCTCTTCAGCACCAGGGGAAGTGCCCCTTGGTATGAGTACAACAAAGGCCCGGTTTCTCAGCTGGCCCTGGAATGCTTTGTGGCCCCAGGTACTCAGGAGGCTGGGGCAGGAGTACCTGGGAGTTCAAAGACTAAACAAGATTTCTGGCTAGTGGAACTCAGTCTGGCACAGTGGTTCTCAACGGGGGCAACTGTAGCCCCCAGATCATCTTGAGTTACTAAACTTGGGGAGGGACTATATCCATCCCCGTTCCTGACACTTCCTAGATAGGAGTCAAGGATGCTGCTGGACGTTGGACTCCCACAAGGAAGTGTCTGGCCTACACTGTTGATAGTGCCAGAGTTGAGAAACATGGTTTAGTGAAAAAAGAGAAGTTCAAAAGTTGAGACTTAGAGGATTGATGGCCTCTGAAGAGTGAGATCCTGGATTATTGGGGGAATGTGTGTGTGTGTGCGCGTGTGCGTGTGTGTGTGTGTGTGTGTGTGTGTGTGTGTGTGTGGTCCTTAGTCTTAGTGGCAAGTGCCTTTACCTGCTGAGCCATCTTGACAGCCATAGTTTTTTGTTTGTGTTTCATTTTGTTTTTCAGACAAGGTCTTACATTATTATTCAGGATGACCAAGAATTCCCTGTGTAGTCTCGCCTAGTCTCAAATTCTGGAAAATCCTCCTGCTTTATCTTCCCAAACTCTGGGATTTACAAGTATAAGTCAACACGTCTGGCTGTACAAGAGAGTTTTAAAGTGTTAAAGCTACCTTATGTGACATTATGAGGTGTATTGTCACTGTACATTTTTCTGAACCTAAAAAATATACCTCAAAAGTGGGTCGTGGAGGCAGAGATCTGTAATCTCAGCTATCTAGGAATCCAAGACAGGAGGATCAAAAATTCAAAACCCAGGCTTGACAATTTAGTGGGACTCTGTATTTAAAAATACAAAGGGAAACTGGATGTGGTGGTGGGTGTTTTTATTTCCAGCACTCAAGAGGTAAAGACAGGCAAATCTCTGTAAATTCAAGGCAAGTCTGGTTTACATATCCAGTGCCAGGCCTGCTAGGGCTACATAGTAAGACCCTGTCACAAAACAAGCAAGGAAAGGGGGAAAAGAGGGTGTGGGATACAGCACAGTGATCTTATGCTTGCCTGGCATAGACCTTAAGTTCAATGCCCCGTACCAAAGGTGCACACAAAAGGAGTATACCCTGGGTTGCAGGCACAGCTCAAGAATAGAGGGAGTATAATATCATGGAGTCAATCTCCGGCATCAAAAAAAAAGAACAAAACTAAACTAAGCTGAGAGTGTAAATCCTGGGGCCTGGGTGAAACGATTTGTAAAGGTGTTGCTGCCAAGCCTGATAATCCGAGTTTGATCCCTGGGACCTGGAAGTTGTTCTCTGACCTCTACAAATCACCATGGCATGTATACTCTCATACACATACACCAAATAAATGACCATCATGGCAGGGAACATGACAACAGGCAGCTATGGCACTGGAGCCATAGCTGAGAGCTTATACTTGACCCACAAGCAAGAGGCAGAGACACCTAAATGGGAATGCCATGGGCTTTTGAAACCTCAGAGTTGGCCAGGCAGTGGTAGTGCACACCCTTAATCCCAGCACTTGGGAGGCAGAGGCAGGTAGATTTCTTAGTTTGAGGCCAGCCTGGTCTACAGAGTGAGTTTTAGGACAGCCAGGGCTACACAGAGGAAACCCTGTCTCCAATAAACAAAAAACAAAAAAACCAAAAACCAAAAAACAAAACAAAACAAAAAAAGAAAGAAACCTCAGAGCCTGAGCCCAGTGATATACTTTCTCACACCAACAAGGGAACAAGCATACAGCCATAGAAGCCCAGGAGGCCCATTCTCATTCAAACCACCACACTGAGGGACAGGTAGCTTGGCTGGCATGAATAAGGCTCTCTGGAGAATCACAGATACAACTAGTATTTGGTCACAATAGCTTAAACACAATTCCAGACCACATTAAAGACCCACCAAGGACCAACAAGTTGGCTTAGTGGATACAGATGCTTGCCTGAGTTCAAGCCCTAAAACGCACATTAGATCCAAAGGAGAAAAATGACTCCACAAAGTTTGGATATGGCTTCCAAGTGAACGTGGGCCCACCAATACAAGATGAAGGCTCTGAGAGAGCCACAGAGACAAAATTAGGCTTTGTGTGTCTGTGGTTTCTGCTTTCATTGGATCTCCTATCTAATTTTGTTAACAGTTCCCCCGACGTCATTCTTGAGTCATACTTAATAAACAAGGCGGGATCGCTACCAAGAAAGGCGGAAGAATGCAGCCAGTTCACCTGCCTAAGACTACGATGTTTTGCAACTGGACTCCCTCAGGGAGAAGTGGAGGATGACTAAATGATGACTTTATGCCCAACCGCCTCTCCAAAGCAGGATGACAGCAACTCTGAGAGCTGGGAGCTGCGAGTAGACCAGCGTGGTACGTTGCTGTAACTACGGAGGGCAGCCTGGGCTGGCAAAGGGTGAAAGGCTGTGGACAAACAACTTGTACCATTGACTCAGCTCCCTGTGGTGGGCACAAGCCCAAAGGGTAACCAGCCTTGACTTGTTCCTTGTCTTTGAAGGATAACCAAGCTTCTCTGGCCATACTGAAACACCCAGGCAGCTTCTGTAAAGAATGCCAATTCTGGGTACTACAGATGCACAGAGATGCCAGGCAATACACAGGGTTATCTAACCAGTGTATACGTCTTCTGCTCACATTTTAAATGAATGAACTTATTTATTTAGATTTTTTTTTCCAAGACAGGGTTTCTCTGTGTAGCCCTGGCTGTCCTGGAACTTGTTTTGTAGACAAGGCTGGCCTCCAGCTCAGAGATCTATCAGCCCTGCCTCCTAAGTGCTGGGATTAAGGTAAGGTGTGCTCCCCCACTGACAGATTTTGTTTGTTTTTAAAGACTGAATAAGTATAAGTATACTGTGTGTGTGTGTGTGTGTGTGTGTGTGAGAGAGAGAGAGAGAGAGAGAGAGAGAGAGAGAGAGAGAGAGACTAGAAGAACCGGAGTTACAGATGGTTGTGAGCCGCCATGAGGTTGCTAGGATTGAACTGTGAGCCTCTGGAAGAGCACAGCTCTTAACTGCTGAGCCCAGGTTGGTTTAGTTTCTTAGACAAGGCCTTACTATAGAGCTCTGACTATCATAAAACTCATGATATAGACCAGGCAGTCCTTGAACTCATAAACTGCTTCTGCTTCTAGAGTGTTGGGATTAAAGCCATCCAAGCCACCAGAGCTAGCCAAGGTAGATAAGCCTGAGTGTTTGAAAAAGTCAGATTTATAGCCTTTGGCAGGGCTGCACATAACTGACATAAATTCCAGGAGTTCAAGGTCATCGTACTGGGCTATATGAGACTTTGCCTCAAAAATAAATAAGCCGGGCAAGGTGGCACATAGCTTTAATCCCAGCCCTGGCAGGCAGCAGCAGTAGAATCTCCAGGTTTGAGGACAGCCTGGTCTACATAGTGAGTTTCAGGACAACTAGGCCTACACAGAAAAACTTTGGTCTCAAAAAACTAAAATTAATTAATTAATTGATAATTATTAAATATTAAATGACAATTAAAGCAGGTGCTAGAAAGTGGCTCGATGATGAAGGCCCTGGCAGAGGACCCAAGTTCACTTCCTGGCACTCACATCAGCCAGGCCACCCCCATTTACAGCTCCAGGTTGGGGATCTGACACCTTTGGTCTCCAAGGGCACCAGGCCTCATGGACACTTATTTCCAGGCAGATACACAGGAGTTAAAAACAAAGGCTTTGTTGGTTTGTCTGTTTGTTTTAAAGAAAGAAAGGGAAAGAATAGGAAGCTTTAGAAAAACAATGTTGAATGACTTGGGAGTGCTGTAGACTTCAGCTAGGCCCTAAACAGGGCAGGCAAGGGCCCGACGACTTAGCTATACGCTCTAGTCTCCATTTCAAATGTTATCAATATAAAACTTAGTTACCTATGAAAATCAGAGAAGCAGCCTTTTAAAAATTATTTTTAAATGTAAACTAGGCATCTTAGTCCTGTGAGTCTTATCAACATAAAACTTAGATAACTATAAAAATCAAAGTAGCCAGTTTTTTGTTTTGTTTTGTTTTTTTTAATGAGAGACATCTTTGTCCTTTGGAGTCTGAGGCAGGAAATTGCCTCCCTGAGTCGCCGGGGACCTCAGGATGTCAGAAGAGGGCTTAGGGTTCTCTGGAACTGGAGTTACAGATGATCAACCACGTGCAACATGGGAACCAAAATCTAGGTTCTCAGAGCATTAAATGCTCTTAGCTGCTGAGCCGGCTCTTCTGTTTCTGTTTCTGTAGCTACTGAGACAGGATTGTATTATGTTAACTGGCCTCAAACTCAAAATCCTCCTGCCTCAGCTTCTGAGTGCTACCTATGTCATGACTGTTTTTAAGATAGTAATGAACTCCCAAATTCCATTTCCTTATTCAAATAAATTAATAAAACGGGGCTCCGCTCTAGGCCCCTGTGCTGAGGGAATGAATAACTCAATGGGTCTGACATTATTAGTGGAGTGGATCTTCAGATGGCTTCTGTTCCCCAAGGATGCGGGAGGCGGCAGCCCTTGGTGAGGTCACAGAAGCATCCCGGGGTGTTGGGAGCTCCCTTAATTAGCACACCTGAGAGCTAGGTCACTCTGTGTTGACTAGCTGCAGCCAGGCCTCTAGGCTCCTCTCCATGCGCTGGCCCAAGTGTGGAAAAACACCAGGGCTTCCTTTTTCTCCTGAACACGGTGGGGAGCGGTGAGAATTTACTAGAACTCTCCTGAAGAACACTGATGGAAAACAAACACGGGAAACTCCACACGGCAAAGCCCAGCATGCGACCCAGCTTCCTCTGCGCCCTCCCAGGAAGTAGGCCTTCACAATAGACGCTGAGCCGGGCTAGGGGTGGCCTGTGCCCTGTGAGGGGGGTGAGGTAGGGGCCTTGCACGGATGCATCCAAGAACACCCAGAGTCTTGAAAAGACTTATGGCGCTTTTTGTTCACCTCCTCCGACACCTAAATATCCTCCAGTCTCCCCCTTATCCAGAGGAAAAGACATTTTTCTCCTCCTTCGTGTTTTACGTGAAAATTTCCGCGTTCGCCTTAGCTCTGTTCTAATTCCAGTTCTTGAATTCTGGAACTCCGCCATTATGCAACCACTCCCACTGGGTGGCTGTTCTCTAGGGACCAGAATGTAGGTTTTATCCTGTGGTTTTTGGACCCCATTAAAAACAAAACATCTGTTGAAATATATCTAGCCGTGAAAGAAAACGAAGGGTTTTTAGCAGGGTGGTGGTGGAGCGTGACTGTAATCCTGGGACTGGGAGGTAGAGGCAGTTGGATCTCTGAGCTTGTGGTTCAGTTTCCAGTACCACATCAGGTGACTCACAACCGCCTTTGACTCCAGCTCCAGGACATCTGATGCCCTCTGGCTCCACAGGCACGGAATTCATGCACACATAGTCACATATAGATACATACACATCATTTAAAATTATAATAAAAATAAATCTAAGGACCTCCCAGGGTCTAATCTTTCTGACTTCAACCCGTGAGAACTTCCTTTGGATTCTTCAGAACGGGGCAATTTTCTAAAACTATGAATTAGTTTAGCTGCTGATAATGTACTATTCATCTCACAAAGCTAGAAAAAAAGAGTTTGGACACATCTATCATCAAGGAATGATAAACGTCTGAGGATATAGATGTTTTAATTAAAACATTTGCACAATAAGTGTGAAGAGGAGAAAGAAGAGGAGGAGGAAGGATAGGAGGGGGGAGAGGCAGTGGGCAGGGGGCTGGTCTAGCAGGTAAAGGCACTCACAGGCAAGCAAGCTGGATTCCCAGGTCCAACGCAGTGCAAGGAAAACTCCCAACTCCTGCATGTCGTCCTCTGACCCCCACATCCATGCTGTGGTAAGTGTGAGTGTGCACACACACAGACACATACACAATAGTGGTAAAAAAAAAAAAAACAGAAATGCTACATAAAACATACATACAAACATGTATCATTGGGTACTCCATGAATCTGTATGATTTTATGACTTGGTTAAGTATAATTAAATTTATTTTAGTTATTGTTTTTGAAACAAACTCTTACTATATACCCATGTTGCCTTGGCTGGCCTGGTACTCACAGAGATCCACCAGCCTCTGCCTCCCAAGCCCTGAGATCAAAGGAGTGTGTCACAATGCCCAGTCTGTTTAGATCCAGTTTACAAAACACATGTTAAAAAAAAAATCAAAAAACATGTGAAGGGTGTGTGTGTGTGTGTGTGTGTGTGTGTGTGTGTGTGTGTGCACGCACTTTTGATATCCCAGCTCTGGTGAGGTAGAGCCAAGAGGAACCAGGGTTCAAGGATAGCCTAAGCTCCATTTGATTCTGTCTTAAAAGAATAAAACCATGAGGTTGAGGAGATAATTTAGCTGGTAGATAATTTAGCCAATGAGGGCAGGGGGCTCTGTGTGCATGTATCCAGCATCCACACATAAAGCCAGGTGTGGTGGCACAGCTCTGGATGCCCAGCATAAGGGGATGGAGACAGCAGGATCCCTGGGACTTGGGAGCCAGGCAGTCCAGCCGATGGTAAGTCCAAGTTCAATGAGAGCGCCTGTCTAGTGGGGATAAGGTGGAAAAGTGAGGGGGCTGGAGAGATGACAGAGCAGGGAAGAGCACTCGCTGCTCTTGGAGAGGACCTGGGTTTTATGTACACATGATGCTCTAAAGTAACAATAAAAAAAACTAGACCCCCCCCCATCACATAAATGACTGCTGTTGTGTTGTTTTCAATACTGAGGATAAAATCTATGAATACAGGTCTAAGCATGGCCTGTTACTGTTCTACATCTTCAGATCCCCCCCCCCAATCAGTTTACAGCATTCTCTTGCATAGAAATTAAATTCGGTGGCTCCCTGAGATGTTTCAAGGGCAAAGCTGTAGCTCTGAACTGGACAGCAAAGGCCCCCAATATGCCTATCTCTTCCACTGCAACCAACAGAAATATGCCTGATCCCGCATTCTAAACTCCCTGGCTATTTTATATATTGCACCTCTTTGCTTTTGCCCCATGTCCAGTAGGCACAGTGTCCTTCAAGATCTAGTGGGGTACTGGCTGGCTGGCTGGCTGGCAAGTTCAGTGTGGACAGCCTTCAGTATGCTCTTAGTACACCATGCCTATATGGAGACGCTAATCCCTGACTTAGTGCTTGCTTCTTTGCTAGGCTTTAATTGCAGCAGTACATGAGCTCTGTTTTACTGAACTCTATAACTCTAATTTAGAGCTAAATACTCTGAGAAGTATAGAAAAAAGCCTTAGGCCGGGCAGTAGTGACGCATACCTTTAATCCTACTTGGGAGACAGAGGCAAATGGATCTCTGAGTTTGAGGCCAATCTGTTTTATAGAATGAGTTCCAAGACATCTAAGGCCACACAGAGAAACCTTGTCCTGAAAAACAAATAAACAAAAAAGCTTGAATGCTTGGTTTTAGTTTTTGTTTGGCTTGGTTTCCCCATGGCTCAGCACTGCTTTTGGTGCTAGAACCACAATAATGAACAATTCCAGGGTGGGGTTTGGATGTCAGTGATAGAACACTGAAGTGTGTAAGGCCTGGTGCTCAGTCTATAGCACTGAGGAAAGAGAGCCAAACAATACCAGACCAAAGTCTGGCTCTGAGTACATGAACACCACACAAGTGATCCTGAGAAAGAGGTGCTTTTAGGGTGGCAGTGACCAGCATCCTCTCAGTTTAGCATCCTCTCAGCTTAGCAGACGGAAGAGGCAATAAGATCTTTTCCTCTTTCTTTTATTCTTTCTTTTTTTTTTTTTTTTTATTATTATATGTAAGTACATTGTAGCTGTCTTCAGACACACCAGAAGAGGGAGTCAGATCTTGTTACGGATGGTTGTGAGCCACCATGTGGTTGCTGGGATTTGAACTCTGGACCTTCGGAAGAGCAGTAAGAGCAGTCGGGTGCTCTTACCCACTGAGCCATCTCACCAGCCCAGCTTTTATTCTTTCTTTGAGGCAGGCTTGCATACAGCCTGGGCTAGTTTTAGACTTGCTTTGTAGGCAAGGCTGACCTTGAACTTCTGACTCCCCCAGTTTCTACCTGCCCAATGCTGCCACCTTCCCCACACTGAGATTACAGCAACTGTGCTCAGTTTTATGGGGTGTAGGAGATCCAACCAAGGTTTATCCTGCATGCTGGGCAAGCACTCTAGCAACTGGGCTGTAGCCCCAGACCCCTTATCTTGCTCTTCAATTAAAGATAGATGAGCTAAATTTATAACAAAGCAGATTACTCTTTGTTTAATTAGAATTGACCAAATTAGAAGCCTCTGGCTCCTGCAGTAGTGACTTTCCGTCATGGTAACCACAACGATCAGGTGATGGCCAGGCCCCCCCGGGTATGTCCTAGAGGGCATGCCTCTGAGGGCAGAGGCTGAGCTTTCAGGCATCCGTACCATGAAGTCAGAATTCGGGTCAAAATTTTACTCAGTTCAGAGCTCCCTTCCCTGGCCATGCTTGCACAATGGCCATCTTTACCCTTCCAACACTTCTGTTTCAGTGATGTAATGCCCAGTTCTGCTCCTTTCCACTTCATTTCCTTCTATCACCAGCCCCGCTTCTTATAAACATACCTAAGAGCTGCACTCAGCGGCAGCTTATCTTGGGTCCTGGCCCAGCACTAACATCCGGACAGAGTCTGGTTCCAGGGATGATGAGGAAAGAGAAGACAGGTGGCTATGTCATCTTGGGATTGGAGTAACAGAATTTCCAGCAGTTTTGAATCATCCTTTTCTCTCAAAACCATTGGTTGACTGGAAAAAAAAAATATCAACAGGGAGTAAATAAATCTCGTATTGATTCATAATCCACTGTATCTTGTCATTTTATAGTTTTTGTAGCCACTGAAAGGCAGCGTGACACAGGAAAGCGCCCAGATGTTTGTAGGCTGGGAGTCTCCTGTGCCAAAGCCCAGAGACCTGAACATGACAGCCAATGGACCGTGCAAGGTTTCTCTCTTGTCTTGGTTTTCCTCTGTTCGTTTGCTTGGTGGTTTGGTTTGGTTTGGTTTGGTTTGGTTTTATTGAGACAGGGTTTCTCTGTGTAGCCCTGGCTGTCCTGGAACTCCCTCTGAAGACCAGTCTGGCCCTGAAATCAGACACTTGCCTGGCTTTGCCTCCCCAGTGCTGGGATTAAAGGCATATGCTACCACTGCCTGGCTTCTTGCCTTGTTTCCAGAACAAAAACAAAACAAACAAACAAAAAGATGCTCATCTGCTGACATCAGTGATTTCTCTGACAGATTTCTTCCCCACAGCTACTCTTTCTAAGTTTTGTTTGTTTTCTTATTTATTTGTAGAGGTGTTTGTCTGCATGTGGTCGGTACACTACTTGCATACCTGGTGCCCACACAGGCCAGAAGAGAGCATTGGAGCTCCCTGGAACTGGAGTTACAGACAGTTGTGAAGCTGCTATCTGGGAGCTGGGCATTGAAGCCTGATTCCCTGGCAGACCGCTAAGCCGACTCTCCAGCCCAACATATATATTTAAAATCACATTTGAAGCACATATTCTACTACTTCTGCATGATTTAAAAAGTAAATATTTAGGAAAAATGAAATATTAGTTCTTTTTTATATGCTATAAAAAGAAACTAAAGGGGCCAGGGGTGGTAGCACACGCCTTTAATCCTAGTACTTGGGAGGCAGAGGCAGGCGGATTTCTGAGTTCGAGGCCAGTCTGGTCTACAAAGTGAGTTCCAGGATAGCGAGGGCTACACAGAGAAACCCTGTCTCCAAAAAAAGAAAGAAAGAAAGAAAGAAAGAGAGAAAGAAACTAAAGTATTTACCTAGCAAACCCTACCACTGAAAAGACAATGATCTCATTTGCTTTCCATTACAACTGAGTTCTCCTTTGCTTCATGTTTCATTGACCAGAACAAATTTGGGGAGGAAATGATTTATTTGGCTAAGAGATTACATTGAGGGAAGCCAACAAGGTTGGAACCTGGAGCAGGAACTGAAGCAGGGGCCATAGAGAAATGTTGCTGTCTACCGCCTTGCTCCCAGGCCTTG
The DNA here is from genome assembly GCF_000001635.26 of Mus musculus. Taxonomy (NCBI): domain Eukaryota; kingdom Metazoa; phylum Chordata; class Mammalia; order Rodentia; family Muridae; genus Mus; species Mus musculus. The sequence continues at coordinate 272,615 of NT_039382.4, forward strand.
CTAAGCTTGCTTTCTTTTCTTTTTTTTTTTTTTTTTTTTTTTTTTAGACTTTTATTTATTATTATAGTAAGTACACTGTAGCTATCTTCAGACACACCAGAAGAGGGAGTCAGATCTTGTTACGGATGGTTGTGAGCCACCATGTGGTTGCTGGGATTTGAACCCTGGACCTTCGGAAGAACAGTCGGGTGCTCTTACCCACTGAGCCATCTCACCAGCCCCGCTTTCTTTTCTTATTTATTGATTTATTTATTGATTGATTGATTGGTTTTTCGAGACAGGGTTTCTCTGTGTAGCCCTGGCTGTACTGGAACTCACTCTGTAGCCCAGGCTGGCCTCAAACTCAGAAATCTGCCTGCCTCTGCCTCCCAAGTGCTAGGATTAAAGGCGTGTGCCACCACTGTCTAGCTCTAAACTTGCTTTCTTAGAAGCCCAGGACTACTAGTCCATCCAGGTTTGGCATTACACATAGGTGGCTGGGTCCTCCTATATTAATCATCACGAAGCAAATGGCCCCAGGTGGGCATAATGTCCTTTAATCTCTGAGAGAGGCAAGAGGACCTCTGTCAATTCAAGGCCAGCCTGGTGTATGTAGCATTTCAAGGCCAGAGTTACATAGACAGACCTTGTCTTAAACAAACAAAAACACCACAGACCACCAGTCTGGTGGAAGAAATCCCTCAATTGAGGTTGCCTCTTTCCAGGTGACTATAATTTGTGTCAGGTTGACAAAAAGTAGTACAAATTATGGAGGTCAATAAGTTGGGAGTGAATAGTGGTGATCTCTCTCTCTCTCCCTCCCTCCCCCTCTCCTCTCTTCCTTTCTCTTTTGAGACCGGGACTCAGGCAGCTAAGGCTGGTCTTGAACTTAATATTTTGTGTGTGTGTGTGTGTGTGTGAGCCTAGCATTTAATGGCTGAGCCATCTCTCCAGCCCAGAACTAATTATACAGAAAAGGTGACTTTGAGTTTCTGTTCATCTGACCCTTCACCACCACCAGATTTTAGGAGATACGAGCACATTTGGTGGTAGTGGGAGGAGACAACTTCACAAATGTTATGCAAACACTCTGATGGATTGAACTAGAATCCAGGTCTTTTTAGCCCTTGCATTAACTTGTCTGTTTTTTTAATTCTATTTTTTACTCTATTGGATTACCTGTGGTTTTTTTGTTTGTTTGTTTGTTTGGTTAGTTTTTTAAAAAGAGTCTTATGTAACCAGTGCTGATCTTGAATTCCTGATCCTCCAGTCTCTAACTCCTAAGTGCTGTGAAGACAGGCATGTGCCAACATGCCTGGTTTAAGTTTTAGTTTGTATCTTTGATTTGTTTGTTTGTTTACTTTTGTTTTGACTGAGACAGGGTATCACTATGTAGACTTGCCTGGCCTGGAGCTTACTAAGTAAACAGAATATTCTACCTAAATGTATTTTTCAGTGTTGAATGAAATAAATCAGAAACAACTTGAGCCTGGCTAAGGAGTTTCAGGCCAAACGGCTATGAACCTGCTGGACACTTTCTCAATCAAAGTAATGTGACTTTTATACTGGCCTCGAACTCGTAAGTTCTGCCTGTCTCTGTTCCCAAATGCTGAGATTAAAGGCATACACCACCACAGTCATCTGTTTGTTTGTTTGGAGACAGGGTTTCTCTGTGTAGCCCTGGATGTCCTGAAACTAGCTCTGAAGAGCAGGCTGTTCTGAAACTCAGAGATTGGCTTCCCTCTGCCTCTCCAATGCTGGGATTAAAAGCATGTGCCACCACTGCCTGCTGGTTTTACTTATTTCTGTTTTGTGTGTGTATATGTTCACATCAGAGAATGAGCTTGCAGGTGTGTATAGAAACTGACATTGTGTCTGGCTTTAATGTGTGTGCTGGGCATCAAACGAAAGTCCCCATATTTGAGCGACAAGCACTTTCTGGGTCGAATCCTCTCTCCAGCCTAAATTCTGAAGCTCTGAATAGTCAAATGGATTTCCCACCAATTCAGACTCACTTCTGGGGGCTGGAGAGATGGCTCAGTAGTTAATATCTCTTCCTGCTCTACCAGGAGCTCTACTAGAGCAGTGTTTCTCAAACTGTGGGTCTCAACGTCTTTGTTGAAAGACCCTTTTACAGGGGTTCCCTAAAAACACAGATATTTTACATTACAGTTCATCACAGTAAAATTGTAGTTATGAAGGTGGCAACGAAAATTATTTTTCTGGTGGTTGGTCACCACAACATGAGAAACTATATATTAAAGGGCTGCAGCATAAGGTAGACTGAGGAGCACTGAACTAGAGAGATGTCTCAGCGGTTAGGAAGGCTTGCTGTCCCACAAAGGACCCAGTTTCAGTTCCCAGCACCCACTCTGTGTGGTTCATAACAGCATGGCTCCACAGACACTGGACACTTTTCACAAACAGGTACATAATGTATGTATGGATATATAGATAAAATGAACACTCCCTCACATACCAGTCTTCCAAACTCATCCCTGGAAAGAACAATTAGAGCTACTCCTCTTTCCTTTTGGTTCTTGTTTGCTTGCTTTGTTGCTTTTGTTTTTTTTTTAGATAGGCTCTCACTTTGTAACCCAGACTATCCTGGAATTTGAGATCCTCCTGCCCTAACCTAGATTACAGGCATGCTGCTACCTTTTCCAGTTTATGCTGTGATGGAGACTGAATTTAGGGCTGTGTTCATGTTAAGTAAGCACTCTACCAATTGAACTAGAGCCCCAACCCTGGACTAGATTATTTCTTACATCATTTATAACTTTAGGACCACAAATACCACAGAGACCAGTGTGTACTTGGAATTTATACTACACTACCAGTTCTACTATTTTATCAATTCAATTAGAAACCTCCCAAAGCCTGAGATAGAATTTTCTACTTGGGCCTGGCTAAGGCGTTTGAGGCCAAATGTATGCGTCCCCGGACACTTCTTCAACCAAAGTAATGTGACCTTTCGACCGAGTAGGGATGATCTGAGGCCAAAGGAATGACACAAGGAGCTAAAATAATTAAAAGGAAAGTTGGAGAAATTAAGAATCACAGCTCCTTTGAGAAGAGATTAAGGGGAGAACTCATTAAGATTCACCAGCTCCTGAACGGCACTGGGAATTGAGATGCTACAAAGCTGTTTGACCCGGTGTCAAGAACAAGAGGAGATGTCACAATAAGATAGGCCCGGGCTGGGAGAGCCCAGGAATTCAGAGAGGAATTCTGGAGCAGGGAGAAGCTTGAACAGGGACTACATAACCCAGGCGGTCGAGGCTGGCTTTCAGATGCAGCTTGTGGAAGAGAATGTAGCAGGCAACAAAATCTGACAGGGATTCTCTTTTATTCTTCTTCGGGGCTGAGTGTGGGGTACGGGGCTTCATGCTTGCAGGGAAGCCTTTCTGATGAGGATATCAGTCTTGGATCAAGGAGGGGCACATGGAAAAAAATGACGTCCGAAACACATTTTTGTATCCCATCCATCCAGTACGAAGTTCAGCAACCTCTAAAATAATCTCTCACTATGTGTGGTATTAAAGCCATGTGGGGCAGTGGAGGAGCCCTTGTCTAGCATCATTGAAGTCATTAACACTAGTCCTATTAGCATCTAAACAAAAGAAACTACTGTTGACTGTCAGATATGACCCAGTCTGGGCCAGGCATAGTGGTGCACACCTTTAATCCCAGCATTCTGGAGACAGAGGCAGGCAGATCTCTGAGTTTGAGTCCAGCCTGGTCTACAGAGTGTGTTCCAGGACAGCCAGCACTACACAGAGAAATCCTGTCTTGAAAAAACAAAAGCAAAAAAAGAGAGACCATGTTTGAAAGAAAAAGTCTTGGGGCTGAAGAGATAATTCAGTGGTTAAGAATACTGTTGCTCAGCGGGTAAGAGCACTGACTGCTCTTCCGCAGGTCCTGAGTTCAAATCCCAGCAACCACATGGTGGCTCACAACCACTCGTAATGAGATCTGGCACCTTCTTCTGGTGTATCTGAAGACAGCTACAGTGTACTTAGATATAATAATAAATAAATCTAGGCTGGACCTGGTGGCACACACCTTTAATCCCAGCACTCAGAAGGCAGAGGCAGGCGGATTTCTGAGTTCTACAGAGTAAGTTCCAGGACAGCCAGGGCTACACTGAGAAACCCTGTCTTGAAAAACCAAAAATAAATAAATAAATCTTAAAAAAAAAAAAAAAAAAAAAAAAGAGTACTGTTCTGGATGGACCCAAGTTCAGTTCCCATCACCTATACGACTGTCTGTAATTCCAGTTCCAGGGCTTCTGATACCTGACCCAGATATACGCATATATGTATACAGCATATACATATAAACACACACATACACATGATACAGCCCACTCTGGACCACACTGTTGTAACCTGAGCCCAGAATGCAGGAATAACTCCAGTGCACAGCAGCTGCCTGTGTATGGAAGACAGCAAGATCCAGGAATCTTCGTCTATCAGGTCAGGAGGACTTTTTATTCTGTTTTGTCTAAAGTTTTACCATTTAATGAACCTCCCTATGTGATTTCAGGCAGGGCACCTGGGCCTGTCAGCCCTCCTAACCTTCTCAGTGCTTCTGCTAAAGAATTTGGCTGTTTTGTGTTTTGGGACAGGGTTTCTCTGTGTAATCCTGGTTGTCCTGGAATTCAGTTCATAGACCAGGCTGGCCTCAAACTCAGAGATCTGCCTGCCTCTGCCTCCTAGGGTTAAAGGTGTGTGCCACCCCTGGGTGAGTTTAGCCTTCTTGATGACAGGCTGTGTATCCAGCTTTCCTTCCCTCAGAATGTTGTAGCAGTTTGATTGCACCGGATTGTAGCAGTTTGATTGCACCGGACCGAAGATGGGAGCCACGTGTTCTCGGCAGCATTCGTTTACCGTATCTGCTCACTGACCAGTGTCCACCGCTCATTAAAGTTGACAGTTGGGCAGAAGCCCTTCAAGTGGTTTTTTTTTTTTTTTTTTTAAAGATTTATTTATTTATTCTATGTAAGTACACTGTAGCTGTCTTCAGACACTCCAGAAGAGGGCGTCAGATCTCATTACGGGTGGTTGTGAGCCACCATGTGGTTGCTGGGATTTGAACTCTGGACCTTCGGAAGAGCAGTCGGGTGCTCTTACCCGCTGAGCCATCTCACCAGCCCGCCCTTCAAGTGGTAATCCCTCACACCAACATTCCCAAACTAAGCCAGCAGGCATTTGTGGGACTGGACCCTGTGGTGAGGCATTACGTCCCCCACTCCCCAGCCACCCCCACCCCTCGGTACACAGGGTGCTTGTTAACGAGGCCTTGGTAGCTCACATGGGCCTGATGTTTCCAGGTTTGCTTCAAGCATGGAAGACATGATGACAGCTGAAAGCCAAGAGCACAAACTTCTAGCCTTAAGACCAAAGCTCGCAGCAGCTCCTGGTCTCTTGTTCTCAAGCAGTGGGTGCAGCGTTAGCCAGAGCCCTGATCTAAGTGGGTGTGTGCATAGATGTGTGTATATTTACTTGTGTGTGTGTGTGCCACAGCATACACGTGTGGAAGTCAGATGACAACTTGCAAGAGTTTCCTTTTACCACATGGGCTCTGAGGCTGGAACCCGGGCTGTCAGGCCAGGTAGTCAAGGCTTTTCCTACTGAGTTCCGAGTATCTGGCTCTCTCCACCTTTACCTTCAATTCATTTGTTTTTGACACGTATATATTGTGTCTGTGAGGGTGTGAGTGACAGTCTGTCCGGATGGATGTTGGAGGGAAAGTTCTCTTCTTTCGCCAGCATCTTCTGGGAACCTGACTCAGGCTAACAGGTGGCAAGGACTTGAGCCATCTGGTCAGCCCTGCCCCCTTACTTTTTGGAGTAAGGATTTCTCTTTGAACTTGGGGCTTGATAGACCAAATAGACCAACTGGCCAGAAGCTCCCAAGACCTGCTTGTCTCTGCTTCCCCAGTGCTGGGTGACAGGTGTGTGCCCTTGTTGTACCCGACATTTACCTGGGTGCTAGGGATCTGAACTCAAGTATTTCAGCTCTTGCAGCAAGCACATGATCCCTTGGGCCATGCCCTCAGCATACAGTGCAATTTTTATAGTAACTTTGGCTACTTACCCAAGTGACCGTTTTGGTTTTGAGGAAGGCTCTCATTATATGGCCCTGGCTGGTTTAGAACTCACTATGTAGATCAGTCTGGCCTAGAACTCAAAAGCAATCCACCTGCCTCTGCTTCCCCAGTGCTGACCAGATGCACTTTTCTTTTGACTGTTAATGGGGCTGGAGACTGAAACCACGGCCTTGCATATTTTTTTTTCTCCTAAACTTCTTTTTTTTTTTTTTTTTTTTGTCATCTCTGTTCAAGTCAGCCTTAGCTGGTCATCAAGTTGGTGACCAGCGTGGTGTATAATACTCTGTATGAAGAACTGTCCCAGCATAACAACCACATCAAAGCCAGCCAACCAACCAAAATAAACCCCAAATAATACAAAGGTTCAAGACCATGATTAGCCATATAGAGTTTCTGTCTGCTAAGTAAGTAAATAAATAAAAAGTATATAAGGGAACATGTCACCTGAGACTCAGTGGATAAAGGTGGGGTTTGCCATGCTGGGTGACCTGAGTTCAGTCCCTTGTACTCACATGGTAGGAGAGAAACGACGCCTATAAGTTGTTCTCTGCCTCCGCATGTATGTGCCCCCCCCCCCAATAAGTAAATGTAAAAAACCAACCAACCAACCAAACAAACAAAAAACTAAAACGGATATATATACTTGGAGATGGTGTATAGATGAGGAATGGGATTTAGCTCATTGGAAGGTCCCTTGTCTTGCCCAGTTTTGACAAGGCTTTTGGGCTTCCTTTTCTCATTTATTTTGAGGACAGGATCTCAGGTCATCCAGACCTGGAATTTGCTGTATGGTGACTTTGAACTTCTGATCCTCTTACCTCTACTTCCCAAATGCTGGGATTACAGTAGTATACCACCACTCCCAGCTAAGGAAGGGAAGACATTTGTTTTCTGAGATGGGTTTTCACTATGTAGCCCTAGTTGGCCTGGAGGGCCTCACCAGGTCAACCAGGCTGGCCTGGGAAGCATAGAGATCCACCTGTTGTGTAACTGGTTCCTTAGAGACTAGAAACATTCCATCCTGCAAGGAAGCTCCCGTAAGCAGGAAGGTAAACAACTCAAAAGAGCTTCAGGAAGTCCCTGAAGTTAACCAGATTCACTAGGCCTCTCCCCTAAAGAGTAAGCATTAAAGGTTGAGAGCTCTTCTCAGCAGATCAAAGCCAAGCCGCAAGAAGACTCTAAGAGCAGTCTGGGAGAAACAGAAACTAGCTGAGCTGTCTGAAGAGGTTTAGACTAACTGAGGTACCTAGAAAGACACCCTCAAACCTATTGGGCTGTGGGCAGCCTGTCCTGTGTGCTCTAGGTTGTCAGCTTTGTGAGCTGTTACCTGTGCTAGGGTAGACTTTGCTGTCCTTGAGTCATTCTCTTGTAAGTAACCCCCCACCCATATTCCTGTTAGTACCCCTGAGATGCCAAAGCTTTTAAATTCAGACTCTACTTACTTTAGAGAACCTGACCTAAGTTTGAACTCAGGTAGACAAACAGGCTTGAACAGCATTAGTTTCCATGTCCTCCCCCCAAGAGAACCTGAGCCTAGCTCCAGTCTCTAAGCTAATCCCCAACAAGAGCAGAGTTTCCAGGTTACACCCCCAACAAGACCAGTGTCTACAGGTTATTCCCCCAACAAACCTGCACCCCAGGTTACAAGCCCACCCCCTGCCTAACGTCCACCAATGCAGAGGGGAGCGGAAGTTAAGTTTATGATATGACTCCCAGCACCAGCCAATTATGTTAAAGGCCATAGGAGCTTCCCAGTTAGATGCTTGCACACGTATTCCCTGCTTGCTGCTTACTATAAAGCCCTGCCCCATAGACATTCGGGGCTCCCCAGCCACCAAAACCGTCCTGCATGACCATGGTGTGTTGGTAAGCCCCGAGCTAGCTCGGATAGAATAAAGACCCTGTTGTGAGTTGCATCAGATTGTCTCCTGTGTGTGTGTTTGGGGGACCAATAACATTTCCCTGGCACAACACCCCCAATAAAAATCACAAGCTTTGGGCTTTGGAGGTGCCCACACTTCTGTCTGTTGTGGGCACCTTATCTGGGGTAAGTAGACATGTGTAGTGCAACTCCCCAGGAAAAGATTTGTCATACTCCACTACCCACCTCTGCCTCTTGGGTACTAGAATTAAAGGCATTCACACTAAAGGCATGCACTACTGGTACCCGGGAGGCCGAGGCAGGCAAATCTTTTTGAGTTTGAGGCCAGCCTGGTCTACAGAGTGTGTTCCAGGACAGCCAGGGCTACACAGACAAACCCTTGTCTCCAAAAAACAAAACAAAACAAAACAAAATCCAGAAACAAAGAAAGGCAAACAACAACAAAACACACATCACCAACATCAGCCAAAAAGAGGAAAAATTAATTATAAAATTATAATCATAAAAATTGCCAGGTGCCTTTAAAAACTTGCATACAGGAGGCAGAAGCAGGTGGATCTCTGTGAGTTCAAGGCCAGCCTGGTTTACAGAGCAAGTTCTAGGACAGCCAAGGTTGTTACTCATAGAAACCCTGTCTTGAAAAACCATATACACACACACAAAATAAATTTAAAAATAGAAGTAAAAAGTTGTTATGAGTAAGTAAGGCTTTCTTGTTTTTTCTGAATGTTGATGTTACCTAAGGCCTGGTAGGCAAGCCTTGTACTTTTGGCCCATATCTTTACATTCAGGGTTTGTTTGTTTTTGTTTTGAGACAGTATCTTATGATGTAGTTCTCTAGCTGGCCTACAGCTCACTATGTAGACCAGACTAGCCTCAAAGTTCTGCTTGCCTCTACCTCTCAAGTACTGGGATTAAAAGCATGTGCCACCATGTCCAATAACCTTAGGTTTTTAATTCCTGGTCCTTAATATTGAATATAAGCCTCCAGGTAGCATATGACAAAATGGTACCAGAGCTGGGGGAGATGTGGGAAGTTTGCTGAGAAAGGCCTGCCACCTATCTAGTTGGGAGTGTGTGGGTTCCATGGCTGAGAACAGAAAGGCAGTGGAAGGCAGCAGGAAGGCTGTACACTCAGCCTTGCTCCCTGTCATTATGTAGATTGTCATTACACAATCGGTGAGTATCAGGGGAGATTTCCTGGAAGAGTCTAGTCGGGAAGAAGACAGCTCTAACGGCAAGAGTCAGGTAACTGTACTCTTGGAAAGACACAGGGCTGGCGAAGTCAGGCATGCAGTGCGCCGGTCTCTTGTGTAAGCGTACCTGGGGACATCCCCAAATTAGGGTGTTTCAGCAGTGTTGCATCAAGGAAGTGAGCTCTGAAGCTTCATGCTCAGAAGTCAAGTTGTAAGGAGTCCTTCCCCGGCATGATCAAAGTGGGAGCAGGCCATCCATCTGTTTGGCAGCAGGAGAGAATTCCTGGTGGGATTGGGTGGAGGTGTTAGTGAAAAACTAACAAGGCGGTGAAAGCCAGCGTTTGGCAGGTCTTCAATAAGCATCTACCAGATTTGGATCTTCCAGTGATCAAAAGATTGTCATTGATTTTTTGCTTTTCTGCTCTGTGCATATGTGTGGTGTGTGTATAAAACGTATTACTATGAGTGCATGCTACAGCTCGTGGGTGGAGGTCAGAGGACAAGGTTTTCACGGTCAGTTTTCTCCATCTGTTTTTTTCTTTTTAACTTTTAATTTTATTATGTCTGTGTACCACTTTGAATGCCTGATGCCTAGAGGAACTGGATCTCCTGTTAGTGGAGTTACAGGCTGTGGTGAGCTGTGTGTGAGTGCTGGAAATCAAACCCGGGCCTTCTAGGTGAGCAGCCGTTGTTCTTAACCCAGGAACTTTCTCTCTCCTTTTTCTTTTTTAATTTTTGAGACAAGGTCACATGAAGACCAGGTTGGCCAGGCACTGCACAGAGAGCTTCCGGTCTCTGCTTCCTGAGTGCTGGGATTAAAGGTGTGGATTACCACAGCTGTCCTCCAACTCACTTTTTTTTTTTTTTTTGGTTTTGGTTTTGGGTTTTTTAGACAGGGTTTGGTTGTCCTGGAACTCACTTTGTAGACCAGGCTGGCCTCGAACTCAGAAATCCGCCTGCCTCTGCTGGGATTAAAGGCGTGAGCCACCACGCCCGGACCAACTCACTTCTTAAGGGAAGGTCTCTTACAGTTTCTGGCTAGTCCTGCAGGGTAGCTGGCCCAGGAGTGTCTGGGGACTTCTCAGTCTCCTCTCATCTCACCAGGAGGATGGATGATGGAATTAAAGATACAAACCATTTTTGACGCGGGGATCAAACTCAGGATGCCTGGTTTGCCCGGCAGGGGCATTTGACCATGGAGCCATCTCAATTTGTCTTATCCTTGTATGACCAGCAAGTGAATAACTGATATGTCGTAGTTAAATGTAATTTTAAAAATTTTGGCAGTGTTGGGGACTGAACTCAGAGCTAGGCAAGAACTTTGCTACAAAGCTACACCTTGGCCTGGCTGTGGTGGCACATGCCTTTAACCCCAGTACTTGGGAGACAGGTAGGCTGAATTCTATGAGTTCCAGCCAGCCTCATTTTTCTACAGAGAAAGTTCCAGGACAGTCAGTGCTACTCAGTGAAACATGTCTTACAAGTCCAAATTAAAAACAAAACAAAAACTACACCCTATAGCCTTTGAATTAAATTGTTTTTATTTATTCACTTTCATCCCAGTCACTGCCTATCCCCTTAAGTTTATACTATTATTATTTTTATTATTTTATTTTTGATTATTTGTTGGGATTTAGACCCAAGACAAGCAGCTGAGCTGCAGATTTTTATTTTTTAAAGACAGGGTTTCTCTGTGTAGCCCTGGCTGTCCTGGAACTCACTTTGTAGACCAGGCTGGCCTTGAACTCAGAGATCTGTCTGCCTCTGCCTCCCAAGTGCTGGGATTGAAGACCCACTGCCCAGCTGAATTGCAGATTTAACATACCAAAGTGGGCCTGGCCTCCAGGTTCTCCCAGCGTCCTTCAGTCCCTACCTGGCATATCTGGCCCTCTGCCCTGAACTTTCCAGCCTAGGGACTGGGCTTTCTCTTCCCCAAAAGCTCCTCCCTATATAATCCAGACATTTTGGTCTTTCCCCACCTTCTCTTTCCCTCTCTTTGCATTTTTCTTTCTTTTCCAACTTTCCTCGGTCTCCCCTAATGATAACTTCCCTGGCCTCATTCCTTGGGACCAGTGAACCCACCAGAGTGGCTTCCCAATAAATCTGCCCTTATGTACTCTAACCTGGCTTGAATTGGCTCATTTTACCAGTGGAGAATAACTTATTTTTCAGCCAGGGTCTCACTATGAGAACCTCATTTTGTAGATCAGCCTGGCCTGGAATTTACAGAGATCTGTTGCCTCTGCCTCCCAAATGCTTGTATTAGATGAGTGCATTACCATGCCTGCCCTGATTTAAACTCTGTGTGTGTGTATGTGCACCACATGCCACATGCATGTAGAAGTCCTGGGCCATCAGAAGAGGTATTGATCCCCCAGAACTGGAGTTTTAGGTAGTTGTGAGCCACTATGTGGGTGCTGGGAACCCTGAACCCAGGTCTTCTCCAATAGCAGTAAAGACTCTTTTAATCAATTTTTGACAGGGTTTTTCTGTATAGCCCTGGCTGTCCTCAAACTTGCTTTGTAGATCAGGCTGGCTCCAAATTCACAGAGATCCACCTGTCTCTGGCTCTCTAGTGTGCTGGGATTAAAGCTGCATGCCACTATGCCCAGCTAACTCTCTCTCTCTCTTTCTTTCTCTCTCTCTCCCTCCTTTCCTCCCCCCCCCCCAACCCCTTTGGTTACAGTAAGCACTCTTACCTGCTGAGCCATCTATCTATCCAGTGCCGTCTCATGTGTTTTAGTTTGTTCTAACATTGCCAATTCTGTGACTTTGCCTTCCAAGTAATGGAAATATAGGTGTATGCCACGATACTAAACATGAATTTAAAATATAAAGATGTTAGCCTGGCTTCATTTTAAAAATGAAAGCTGCTGGTTGTGGTGGCACACCCCAGTGGGTTTTTTTGAAGAAAGCAGAGGCAGGAGGAACACGAGTTCAAGGCTAGCTTGGGCTCTACATTTTTAGTAGGGTATGGTGGTACACACCTTAATCTCAGGACTCAGAGGCAGGCAGATCTGTGAGTTCGAGGCCAGCCTGGTCTACAGAGTGTGTTCCAGGATAGCTAGGGCTATACAGAGAAACCCTGTCTTGAAAAAGTGAAAAACAAAAGAAACAAACAAGCATAGTGAAATGTTTGGGTGTGGTCTTGTAAAACAATCACAGACAGAAGACCCGGGTTAAATTCCCAGCACCCATTGGTAACTCACAACCATCTGCAACTCAAGTTCCAGGTAATCCAAGGCTCGCTTCTGATCTTGCCTGGCTTCTGCTCTCATGTGGTGCACATACATACATACCTACACTCACACATTCTCCCACACCCATAAACATACATATGCTTAAGTCTTGATTCGTTTCTTTTATGGGTATGAGTGATTTGCCTGATGTATGTAAGTACACTATGTTCATGGTTGGTATCCATGGAGGTGAGAAGGGGTTGTCTCCCTGGGACCGGAGATGAAGACAATTGTGAGCCACTATACAGGTGTTGAGAACTGAACTCAGGTCTTCTCAAAGAGCAGTTCTTAAGCAATGAGCCCCTGATATAGGCAGTCTGACCAGGCAAGGCTGTCTGTGTACACCTTTAATCCCAGCACTCAGGACACTGAGGACATCTTTTGAGTTTGAGGCCAGCTTGATCTTAAATAGTGAGTTAAAGATTGCTGGGAAAACACAGTGAGCCTCTGTAGGTTAGGAAGGGGTGGTGTGTGTGATGGCGGTGCTTAAAGAGATGATGTATTGCTTAGGAGCGAGAGCTGCTTGCCCAGAGGACCCGGGTTTGAGTCCCAACACCTACACAGTGATTCACAACCATCTGTAACTCCAGTTCCAGGGATCCAACACCTTTTCCTGGCTCCCAGAAAAACTAAGCACACACATACAGAATACAGAAGATTACAGTAAACACCCATACACATAGAGTAACTTTTAAAAATTAGGCTGGGTATGGTGGCCCATGTCTTTAATTTTAGTACTTGACAGATAGAAGAATCTCACTGTTTAGAATAGGCTGGTCCTTAATCCATGTAGCTCAGGCTACCCTCAAACTTGTGGCCATCCTTCTGGTTCATTCTCCTGAGCACTGAGATTACATGCATCCATTCACCATACCATAGCATGCCTATGGAGGTCACAGACATCTTGCTGAAGTCAGTTCTCTCCTGCTAGACAGAACTTGGGTCATCAGACTTGGTGACAAGCACCTTTATCCTCTCAGCCATCTTGTGGCCCTATTTTGTTTTTGAAACAGAATCTGTGGGCTGGAGAGATGACAGAGCAGCTAAGAGCACTGACTGCTCTTGCCGAGGTCCTGAGTTCAAGTCCTAGCAACTACCTCTCTGGTGTGTCTGAAGAGAGCGACAGTGTACTTGCATAAAACAAATAAATCTTAAAAAAAAAAAAAAGAAAGAAAAGAAAAGGAAACAGATTCTCATGTAATCTAAACTAGTCTTTGGTTTTGTGTAGTGGAGGCTAGACTTAAACTTGTGATTCTTGGGCCTCTACCTCCCGAGTGCTTTTTTTTCTTTCTTTTTTTTTTTAAATTAAAAAAAATTTTTTTTTCTCTTTTGGTGTTTTGGAGACAGGGTTTCTCTGTATAGCTCTGGCTGCCCTAGAACTCACTCTGTACTCTGTAGACCAGGCTGGCCTTGAACTCAGAAATCTGCCACCTCTGCCTCCCAAGTGCTGGGATTAAAGGCGTGTGCCACCACTGCCCGGCATGCTTTTGTTTTCTATGTGTGTGGGTGTGCATGTGTGCCAAGATGGTGTTTGATTCTCTTTCTTCTACCAAGTGGGGTCAGGGGCTCAAACTCAAGTTGTCAGGACTAATTTCCCCTTTAATGGAAAATACCCAGGGAGAAGAGGTTATGAAATGGAAGCTGTAGAGAGAATAAAAGAATTATTTCCAGGTAGCCTCAGCATCACTGGAGGTTAAAGGCACTGCTCAAGAGTAGAAAAGAACAAGAGTGAGACATGGTATAGGGAAGACTTAGCTAACTCTGGTGATCTGAGAGAGAATGGGCTAGGTTGGAACAAATCAAGAGCAAAAGGAACAATCCAAACAGGTGACAATTGTTTTAAGAATTCCCATACTTGCATTCCCACAGGGGTCCTTATTCTAGATTCCAAGTTAGTCCAGGAGACAGGTCTGAAGCAGGTAGGCATAGGGAAAGGCAAAACTAGTGTTCGGAGCCGAGTCAAGGATCCAGGGCTGCCAAGTCCAGGAAGTGGCTGTTCAACAGTAGCCAGTCTAATCCAATGGTCGGACCTAAGAACCGTCGGACCAGAGCCAGACTGAAACAGAGTTGCATATTGGTAATAGTCAATGGCTGGTGTCACACTAACCCATATGGGACATTCAAGCAGACACAGGCCTCTGAGGCAAATCCATTCAGAGGAAGGAGGTCCCGATCATCTTGACCCCCTTTAAGGGGCAGAAGTACAGCACTTCCAGGCTCCCAACACCTTTCATTTCCAGGACTTTTGGCAGCATGAGAATAAGCAGAGGGAGAAGTTACAATGGGGGTGAGTAGTGGGTATAACGAGCACTCAATATCACAGTGATTAAGAAGGAGCCAAATCTCTCTTATCTTTCTGCTTTCTGGTATTGTTAATTATTATTAGGCTATAGTAATGACAACTGAGATGCCAGCTAAGAAGGTTAGATAATGATAAAAGATAAAGATGGAAGTGAGTGATAGGAGGATCAGGGAGACCAGGGAGGAAGGATCAAACAAACAGTCAGAACATAATGGCTTTGACACAAGTATGTTAAGAAACGCCACAGCACCCAGAGTGTCTGTAACCCCAGCACCCAGCAAGTGCAGGAAGGATTGGTTCAAGGTGCAGAGAGCTTGTTGCTCCCTAGTCTGGGCTTCATGCAACCCTTTTCAAAGGAAAATGGTGTGATACATGAAGAGCACAGCAGTTCAGGGCAAGTCAAACATGGAGGCTCCAGCCTGGGCTACAGACTCACAAAAAAGTTCCACGGAGCCCTCCTGTATCCCTCCACCCCCATTCATGAGGTATCTACAGAGTAGCTGCGTTTTGAAAACATTCAAAAACAAACTTTAAAAATAAAAATGGGATAGATAGCGTGTAGGGGTTGCTAACTCTCACCTACAGGGCAGTGTGAGGGAAGATGAAGTATCTTAAGGTTAGTTGGCTCACAAAAGGCACACTTGGATATATAACTTAAGGATTTTAGTGTTTTTAAGTGCTGCCTTACAAAGACACAAGAGGTTAGTTATTAAAGTAATTAGAATAGGTGAGGGAGGAGGAACGAGCCAGGCCTCCCACTTACACATCTATCTCACAAACTCGCTCCCTATTATTCTTTCCAGGGTTGTACCTATCTAAACAGCCGAATTTGAGTGCACCTAAGGGGCGGTGTTTCTGGCGAGGTGGACTAAAGAAGCAGCCAGGACTCTTAGAGTAGAACTGCTCAAGCGCAAATGACCAATACAAATAGGCGCTACTACAACGTAGTTTTTCCAAACTTCTGGGCTATTTCGGGGGTGATTTTTTCCCCTTCCGGTTTAGACAGAATTCCACCGTCCTAAATAGCAGTTAACTTTTCTAAAGTCCGAGCACCTTCCTCTCGGAGCGTATTCCCGCAGCCCGGGCAGGTCTCCACCCCCACCCGGACACACGTCCTTAGTCTCCAGGCTCTTCCCCATCCCCCAGCCTCCCAGCCACATTGTGAGCACTCGCGCCCGCAGCAGCCGCGCTCCGCTCCGGCGAGGGCAGTCAGAGGGCTCAAAGCCAGTCTCCTCCAGGGCGGCTGCACGTGTCCGTTCCCTGGGGTGGGGGAAATTGCTCTTCCCGCTAGGCTGCTGATTGGTGCCTCCCCCCTACTCCACCCTTCCCGCCACACTCTACCCCTCCATCCTACTCGGTTCCAGCCGAACCAGCCCCACCACCTTCTTCCCTTGGAGAAGCGAGGCACTTTAGCGCTCCCTTAAGTCCCGTTCTCAGATAGGCTAATAATAGTAATAATAATAAAAATAAAAAAGCGCTAAAGAACAGGTGGAAAGCGCGTCGTTTCCCCGGGCCTCCGGTTTCCAGCGTGGACGTCCCACTCGCTCTGTCCCGCGCCACCCTCCACAGCAGTAATAACTGAAATCCCACACGTGCGCACTCCCTGAGCGAGTCCCCAGCAAGAGCACCACCCCGCGGGCCCTTTAAAAGGACTCGACCACTGAGGCCACGTGGGGGTGGGAGAGACCCTTATTGTCTTCCGTCACCAAAGTCGCCGAACTCCCCGGCCCCAAACACCTGCACGGCAGAGCGCGGCTCCCACTCGCCCGGCCGCCCGCGGGCTGCGCGCGGGCCCCTCCGCGTCACGCGCGGCCCCTCCCCGGGCGCGGCTCGCCCGCTCCCCCTCCCCCGCCCTCGGTGCAGCTGTCCGCGCAGGGGTGGGGGGGGGGTTGTTGTTGTGGTGCGCGCCGGCCCCGCCCCCTCCTCGTGGGCGGCCCCTCCTCCCAGGTTTCTGCCGGGCCCCCTCCCCACCCCCAGCCCCATCTGTTTTCCTCAGCGCTGAGTGGATTATATTGTATGGGATTGGGGGCGGCCGCACGGCCGCGGCGGGACGGGGCGAGCGCGCGGCCCCCGCCGGCTGCCCGAGCAGCGGCCGCTTGAGCGAGTCGGACCGCCGCCCCCCGCCCGGCCGCGCCTCCGCTTGAGCTCACGCCGAGCGGCGGGAGCCGCCGCGCGCTGAGTGAGAGGCGCTGCCGGCGGCCGGAGTCCGAGCGAGCGAGCGAGAGCGAGTGAGCGAGCGCGGCGGGGAGATGTGCCCGGAGGAAGGCGGCGCGGCCGGGCTGGGCGAGCTCCGCTCCTGGTGGGAAGTCCCGGCCATCGCGCACTTCTGCTCGCTCTTTCGCACGGCGTTCCGCCTGCCCGACTTCGAGATCGAGGTGAGTAGCCGGCGCTGCGCCCTTTCTCCGCGCTTCTCTGCGGGGAGTCGCGGGCCGCCGACTTGGCGCGGAGTGCGGGCGGCGAGGGGGCTCGGCGGCGGGCACGAGGCTGGCGGCCGGCACGGGCTCCCCGTGGCCCCGCGCGCTCTCGCCGGCGGGGGTCGAGCCTGCTTTTGTCGGCGCGGGACCCCGGGGCTCTCCCGGGACTTCTCGGCCGGTCTGAGGGCGAGAGTGCGCGCGCGCTCCCCGCTGGAGCCTCGGAGGCGGCGAGCAGCTGCTCAGGCGGGGACCGGGACGCGATGCGGGCTCACGCGCCGGGGGCCACAGCGGCGGGGCGGGAGCGGCCTCGGGCAGGGGCGGCGTTGCTCGGGAGACGCTCGCCCGGGTCGCACTTGGCGGACTTGCGGAGGCCCGTAACTCTCGGGCGCTTCGAGTCAACTTCGGGCGGGCGCAGATGGGGCCTGGGCTTGGGGCGTTCTCCTTGTGGGACCGCCCGTCGCTCACCGTCGCTCGGGACGCCGAGACTGTGGAGGGAAAGTTTGGGCCCCCCTCCCTTTTAAAACAGCTCCTCTACGGAGGAAGGCGCAGCCGTCCGTATTCCGGGAGCTCTCTCTCTGAGTTGATTTCGCCACCATTATTCCCCCGGGCGAGCGAGGAGGAAAGGAATGGCTTTCTGGCCAGGCCGAAGGTGCTTTCAAGACCCGAGGCTTTGTGATAACTGGACTAAAATCCGAGGGTCCTAATGACAAGGACGGTGGCGGGAGTGTGGGAAACGGAATGTATAAGATGGTCCTAAGCAGCATCCTGGCATTTATTTTTGGAAGGAATTGTGAAATACTGATTGGTTGGCAGGTTGAGTTGCTTTTTTTCCTGTCTGTAGGGACTTAATCACCCTTTTTTTTTTTTTTTTTTCTTCCTTGGGACAAAGGTACAAGAAACTGTTGTTGGTCAGTTACTGTTTTCAGTTTTGTGACTGCCTTTACAATGGAAGTAATCAAAATTAAAGTAATTTATTTGGGAAGTCTGACCGTTGTGGTTGCCTCTTCACCCCCCCCCCCGAATCTTGATTTTAATTTGTTGACTCTTGAGGTCTTCGCACACCTTTATTTTTTAAAGTCCGTTGTGTTTGCAGAAATATCACTTGCTTCTATGAATGAAGCGTGGGAATTTCCTCGTGTTGCAAAGTTAACGAAATTGGAAATCTAAACCGATTACAAGGGGTGTAGGTTAGGAAGGTGAAGAGGAATGTGGACTGAAGTTGGGGCCATTCGATGGCTTTTGGAGGGACTTTAAAACAAAGTGAAAAGGTTGGTAGGATTTTCCAGGTCGTGGGCTTCTCCAGGCTTTAGGAAAATGAAACTTGGCAATTAAACGCAACTCAAAGCGTTTATTTACAAAGTTTGAACAGGAGTGTAAGGACCATTTTTGTGATGAAATTTTGTAATGAAATCGGACTACAAAGATTAACGATTTGAGGAATCTTAAAGGGGAAGAGATGATGATTAATGATTCTGATGTCCTGTGTTTCCTTTTAGTTAGTTTGAAATCTTGAGTAGTCTAATTAAATCCTGCTGTTCAAAATGGCTGCAGTGTGTGTGTGTGTGTGTGTATGTGTGTGTGTGTTGGTGCTTGTGACAATTGCTGTCTTGGGTGCTGATAAACCTGTCCCAACCCATTTTCTTTCAAGAGGAAATAAATTGATGTGCGGATTACAAATTGAGTACATTTGAAAACGCCACTGTTGGAGAAATGGCACTTTCCCAAGTCCTTGTATTCCCATTTTGTTGATAAAAAGGTAGAGGAAACTCATTTTGTCTTAATTATACTCAACATATTTAAAGTTAACCTCTAATTTCTATCTTTAAATAGTAAACTTGAGGTTCTCAGTGTTTGTTGGCCTAATTCCTCTCGGAAATGTAAGCTGTTACTGTCCTTTACATGGTGAATAATCAGGTCTACTTGACATGGTGTCTCTTAATTCTAGTGGTTAAGAAAAAATTATGCTGTGTGGGTGTACATGTGTCAGGGAGTGCTTGTGGAGGTCAGAGGACAGTTTGAGGGAATTCATTTGGTGGTGAGAGCCCCAGGAGTCAAGCTTGGGTGGTCAGGCTTGGTACTAGTTTCCTTCACAGGGAGCCATCTCTCCTATGTGTTTCTTGGAAGATGCACTTTGTTCCTTAAAGTGTGTGTTACTTGAAACAACATTCAGCACATTACTATCCTGATTCCAACATGTACATACCTTAAATACTACCAGCCATTTCTCCCTTTCCCTATGGAGATGATCAATAAATGTGGAACATGATAGTGGTTTTCCCCTTCTGTATTTCCTGTATTTTATTTAGGGTTTTGATTAGTTACTGAAAGATGAAATATATCTAAAATTCTCATTCTCTTAAGAAATTTGACTTTGATCCATCAACAATGCAGAGTTCCCCAAAGATGCTAACAGTAAATTTGTTTTTGTTTTTTCTTTGGTGATTTGAAAAACATCAACTAGTTTATGGGTTAGGTCTTACAGAACAGTGTTAGTTTAGACCTTGTCTTTTTGTTTGTTTGTTTGTTTGTTTTTCGAGACAGGGTTTCTCTGTGTAGCCTTGGCTGTCCTGGAACTCACTCTGTAGACCAGGCTGGCCTCGAACTCAGAAATCTGCCTGCCTCTGCCTCCCAAGTGCTGGGATTAAAGGCGTTCGCCACCACTGCCCGGCTGACCTTGTCTTAAAGTAAAAATATACCAGTAAGGAGCTGAATGTACCTGCTAGACACATGGAAAGTCCTAATTACACTGGAAAAGCTAGAAATGAAGAATACTGATTACCAAATAGTTAAAACCAGACATCATTCCTTTAGGACACCAGTTTTCAGTTGTGGGAAAGATCTCATTTTACTCCTCTTTCCCAGGCTGAATCTTTGGATTTATAGAACATTGACAAAGCAGGAATCCTTAAGGATTTGTTTTTATCCCAAGCAAAATCTCTCAGGTGAAAGGCTCTAAGATTCTTGATGCTGTTCTGTAAGAGGTCAAGACCTCCCACTTAAGGTCCCTAAAGTGGTGATGTTTTTATTTTTGTATGTAAAAATATTTTTGCGCTCTGTTAATTAACCTTAAACTGATCATTTCTTCAGAAGAGTCAACATACTTGACTCTGTGGTGTATGTGGCGCTGGGGATTGAATTCTGTGTTCACACTTGCCAGGCAGGCACTGCATCACTGAACAGTCTTTTCCAGCCCTGAGACTACTTCTACCAGACAGAGTCTCATTATGTATCTCTGGCTGGCCTGGAACTAACAATGTAGACCAGGCTGGCCTCCAACTCCTGGAGATCCTTCTGTCTCCTGAGTGCTGAGATCAGAGGTGTGTGCCACCATGCCCTACTTTTTTGCTTTTCATTTTAAGATAAGCTTGAACACTCATGAATTGCTGCCCTTAAATAAAGGTTCTAAAATAATCAGAACAAAAACCTGAGGGTACAATAATAATGTTTTCAGTGGCTCCAGATTCTTAGTTTATGATAGGGTTGTAGCTCAGTTGCCATAATTTCCTTCCCTGGTTTTCAAAACAAGACATGAATAGTATATAAAGCTTAATTTTTAGCAAAATACAGCTAAAATAATTAAAATAACTCAGTCATTGGGAAGCTGGTAACTCTAAAATTGTATCCTGACACTTGAGTAAAAATCTTCTGTTAACATATTTAGAAATTCCTATATTCCTGATATGTTTGCCATACATAGATGTTGCTTTTAATTTTCTGAAGAGGCTATGTGTAGTTGGACAGTAATAGATTGAAGACACTGCCTTTAGTAGTTGGTTATCACTGAACACTTACTACACTGTTTGGGGTTTTTGTTTTTGTTTTTTTAATGTATTAGGACAACCCAGGGTTAGGCTAGGCATTGAGGTACAACCCCAGCCCCCCCCCCCCCATCCCCTCCTCTCTCTCTTAGTCCTACTTTGCATTTAGGGTTTGTGAATAAGTAACTAAGCAAGCTTTCTATTCTACCTAAGCTTCCCTAGTTGTTTGATTTATAGGGATGAACCATCTAATCACCAAAGCATCTCATATTTGGACCTCTTTGGCCACATTTGCTGATAATAGAATCCATTTATATATGATTTAGCTAAAGCCAAATGTTTTGTACTTAATATTGTAGTGGATTAAGTTAGTTAAGTTTTACCCTGATTTGAAACAAAGATAATTGACCTCTTTAAGTACTTGCTTCAGGTTGAAGTAAGGCAGTGAAAGACAACAATTTTTCATAACTTTAGAGCAGCAGTTCTCAATCTTGGAGGGGGGGGCTGTTGAACAAACCTTTCATAGAGGTTGCCTAATATTAGAAAACACAAATATTTACATTATGATTCATAACAACAAAATTTAAGTTGGGTGCTGGGATTAAAGGCTTGTGCTACTACTTACTGCCCAGAGATTCTTGCTCTTTTAGCTTTAATCTTCCCTGCCTTGTGTCTTCTTTCTGTTTGTGGTTGTGTGTTGCTGAAGTACCTCACTCAGCAGGATGATGTAGGGCCAGTATATAGAGAGCTTTGTATTCTCCCCTTTGTAGTCCTGTTTCTAGTCCTTTAATCAAGAGAATGAGCCATGAATTATAATTAATATAAGTAATAAAACTTGCTGAAATTTAAACATAGATTAGTTGTATCAGCTGTGTTTAGGGGATAGATTCTGTTTGTGTATAGGAACAAGTGCTGTCAGGGTGGGTATTAGACTTCAATAAAATTCTCTCTTATTGGTTTTTTCGAGGCAGGGTGTCTCTAAGAACTCTGGCTGTCTTGGAACTTGCTTTGTATACCAGGCTGGTCTTGAAGTCACAGAGATCACAGGTCATAGTAATTTAGTAAGTGAGACATATAGGATTGTATTTTCTTAAAAATACTGTCTCGTGGGCTGGAGAGATGGCTCAGCAGTTAAGAGCACTACAGACTACTCTTCCAGAGTTCAATTCCCAGCAACCACATGGTGACTCACAACCATCTGTAATGGGGATCCGATGCCCACTAAAGACATCGGCAGTGTACACACATATACATGAAATAAATAAATAAATCTAAAAAATACTGTCTCATTATACTTCGCTGCCCATAACTACTATGTAGATGTTAACCTCATTTTACAGATGTGTGGGGATTGGAAGTTTGGGGAGGTTGGTTGTGTGCACAGGATTTCTACCTAGGTTCAGGGCTTTTACTCCAAAATCTGTGTTGCTGTTGTCTTTTCACAGTTTTGTGGACGTTTTAATTATTTGTATTGAAGGCATGTCTAAGGGTTCTTGGCTCAAAAGATCTTTATTTTTTCATTAGGTATGTGTTTCATATATGGAGATCAGGACAAGCTGGAGTGTAGCTTCTTTTTTGTTTTTTTGAGACAGGGTTTCTCTGTGTAGCCCTGGCTGTCCTGGAACTCATTTTGTAGACCAGGCTGGCCTCGAACTCAAATCCACCTGCCTCTGCCTCCTGAGTGCTGGGATTAAAGACGTGCACCACCACGCCCGGCGGAGTGTAGCTTCTTACATGTTTGAAATATCTGGTGGCTTTATGTGTGTTCTGGGAATCTCAATCTAGCCTTTTAGGTTTCATGGCTAAAACTAACCCACTGAGCCATCCCGTCACCCTATATTTTATTTTGAGTCTTTTGAGACAGAGTTTCTCTGTATAGTCCTGGCTGTCCTGGATCTTGTCCCAGACTGGCCTTGAACTCCTATAGATCCACTTGCCTCTGCTTCCTGAGTACAATGGGACTAAAGGCGTGTGACTGTACTGCCTAGCTTTTTTGTTTTTGAGACAGGGTTGTTTTTACTCTGTAACTCAGGCTGTCTTAGAACTTGTTATAATTCTCTTGACTTAGCGTCTGGAATGCTGGGTTTTAAGTATGAGTCCCCTTGTCTGATATTTTTAAAATTTCTGAAGTAAGTGCAGAGAGTCAAGTTAATGTAATAATTCCTATTGACAAATGTTTATAAAGCATCTATGTGCTTGGCAGGGTACTAGCTCATGGAGATACAGCTATGTGTGTAACACAAAAATACTTGCTCTCTTGGTGGGTGAGATTCTTCAATGGATAAAGGAGTTTGCTGCCAACTGTGAGGACTTGAATTTTATCCCTTGAACCAAACATGATTAGGATGAGAGAACCAACCCCTTCAAGTTTTCCTCTGACCCCCACATGTGTTCCATGGCATACATATATTACACACACACATAGACACACACAAAGTTGTTACTATTTTCTGAGACAGGCTTTCTCTTTTTAGCCCTGGTTTTCTTGGAACTCACTCTGTAGAACAGGCTGGACTCTGCCTCCCAAGTAGTTGTTCTTAAGGGTTCCACCATGTCCAGCTAATACAAAATAAATTAATAAAAATTAAGTTTCAAAAGCACCTGCCCTCTTCTTAGTGGACAAATGATACAGTATGTCACAGGGTGTAAGAAATGAAGTCCAGGGAGGCTTGCACAGGGTCATGCTAAGGAATGGCTTCTTCAATTTAAGAGAGGGATAGAGATTGTATGTTGAGATAGCATTTGAATGGACCTGAGATAAATGACTTAGATTAGTTATTTAGAGATGGGTGGGGTAGTGAACACCTTTAATTTCAGCACTCTGGAGTAGAGGCAGGTGGATTTCTTTTGAATTCAAGGACAACCTGGGCTACACATACGTAGTAAGATCTAAGCCAGCCAGGACTATGAAAGACCCTGTCTCAAAAATAGAAACAAAACAATTTTTTAAAAATTACTATTTTTATGTGTATCTTTGTTTTGTCTGCATACAAATCTGTACCTCGTGCCCTTAGAGGCCAGAAGAGAAAGGATCCTCTGAGGTTGGAGTTACAGAAAGCTTCAAGCCACCATGTGCGTGCTAGGAATTGAACCTGGGTCCTGTGGAAGAGCAGCCAGTGCTGTTACCTACTAAGCTTCTCTCCAGCCTCAACCGAAAACACGAACTGTGTCCCTGGGGCTGACCACAACCTGTAGCTGTCATCCACACAGTTGTATATTGTTGGTCCACAGAAGATCCTTTTTAAAACTTCCTGCTTTCTACCTTTTGAAGAGTCAGAATCCTCTTTCTCTATAGAGGGATGAGGAGGACAGTTGCACAAGAGGAAATCCATGATGCATCTTGGGATCCTGAAGTGGAGGATGTCCTTTTGTAAAGGAGCTTTGGGAAAGCTCATCTTTCTGTTTTTTTCCAGCCTTTTAAAAAGAAAGGCTTTCTAGTTTCCTGGCCCCACCCCCATTTTTTTTTTTTTCCTCCTTTTGTACCACTGGGAGCTTCAGAGAGTTGAGAATCTCCCACAGTTACAGAAGGGTTGGTCTCTCATCCATGAAGGACACTCCATTTTGGTTTGGTATTTGGCTTGCTTTGTAACTTCAGCTTTGCTTCATTTTCTGGAACACAGGAAAACGTAAAATCCAACTTGGGTAGTATAGGCCTTGATAACAGAGTCTAAAGGTGGACTTCCATGGGTGTTAAGGTTCCAGAATGAGAGTTGTGGCAGCAGAGGGTTGAAAGCCATCTTCTGTCCATGGAAGAGTCAAAACGTAGTGGTGTAGACAGCTGGACCTGCTGCCTCCTACTGGCCATGCCAGCTCTACTACCGCATTTCAAATCTGGAACACGTTTTCAAAAGGCATGAATCATGGCTCTCACTTGCCCTTGACACGAAGTGTCATCTTAGTAAGATTACTTTGGTAGCATGGGAATTTCAGACTAGATGATTGATTCCTGGCTTCTAGGAGGGACTTTCTAAGTGTGGCTAATACCATGGGTTAACTCAAAGCAACTCTCCATACTTTACAAGTTAGTTTTGTACCAGATAGAAGCTGCAGGTCCATACTTGCTTGGTATGTGTGTGAATTATGTGGATTTCTTTCTCTTTTCACTGCAAACTTGCTTCTAAATAAGCTTCTTTGACTGGAACTTTTTTTTTTTGGTTTTTTCGAGACAGGGTTTCTCTGTATAGCCCTGGCTGTCCTGGAACTCACTCTGTAGACCAGGCTGGCCTTGAACTCAGAAAACCGCTTGCCTCTGCCTCCGAAGTGCTGGGATTAAAGGCGTGTGCCACCATGCCCGGCTGGCTGAAGCTTTTGAAGGTTGACATCTTCACTAATTCTGTTGTTCTCAAACTGAACTGATGTTATATGCGTGAGATTTGGAGGGATTCTGGAGAATGAGTGTCTTGAGTTATGTTATCTCCCACCCCCCATTTTTTAAAGACGGGGTTTGTCTGCAAAGAGCTGGCTGTCCTGGAACTAGCTCTGTGTATATCAGGCTGGTCTCAAACTCAGGTTTGTCTGCCTCTGCCTCCTAAATGCTAGGATTAAAGGTGTGCGCTACCACCTCCTGGCCACTTCAGGCAGGGCAAAAAGACAGAATCTCATTGTAGTTGATGCCAAACTATAACTTTGTGTAGTCTAGGTTGGCCTTTAGCTCCTGACAATCTTGGTGTTTCAAGTCCGGTAGACCAAGCTAGCCTCGATTCTGCCTGTCTTTCTACTTCCCCAGTCCTGGGATTAAAATCATGCACCCAGCTTCTGAAGGAAGTTGAAGTTGCTCCCTGTTACTGTACATGCCAAACAGAAATCTGGTAAACAGATACTTGGTTATCAATCCCTACTTCTTTCTTTTGTTGTTGTTGGTTTTTGTTTTTTCAAGACAGGGTTTCTCTGTGTAGCCCTGGCTGTCCTGGAACTCACTCTGTAGACCAGGCTGTCCTGGCCTCGAACTCAGAAATCTGCCTGCCTCTGCTCCCAAGTGCTGGAATTAAAGTCGTGTGCCACAACTGCCTGGCTTCTTCTTCCTTTTTATCTTTTCTATCTTTTTTTTTTTTCCCCTAGGATGGGCCTTTAAATTTCCTTCAAAACCATAGAGCCTCTGCCTCCTGAGTGCTGGGATTGAAGGCATGTGCCACTATACCTGGTGATGTGTTATTTTGGTTTGGAGGAAAGATGGTATTGTGATGGTGATTAAACTGGTCTTAGAGTTCTGTGGAGTGCTCTGAGTTTCTTGGAAGAAAGCTATAAAACAGGAAGTGCTATGATGGTGTATTCCTTTAATCCCAGGATTTAGGAGGCAGAAGCAGATGGATCTGTGTGAGTTTGAGGCCAGCCTAGTGTACAGAGTGAATTCCAGGACAGCCAGGAAAGCCTGTTTTGAAAAACAATAAAAGTAAGAAAGATATGAAACATTTTAAGATATGTTCACCTATGTATGGCTTTTGACACTGTTTGTAGCCCCTTCCCTTCTCCTTTCCCCTCCCCTCCCCTCCCCCTCCCTTTGCCCCCACACATTGGGCTGGAACCTGAAGATGGACATGCTAAGCCAGGCTCTCTCTGCCATGAGCCACACATCCAGCCTGCTGCACCTTCTTAACATTCTCTTTTAACTGAGTCTCAGTGGTTGACACCCTCCCTTGTTTTTTTCTTTCATTCCTTTGTTGTGCTCAACTCCTGATGTCTCTGGGCTTGTTCTGGGCACTGTGGAGGAGGGGTAGAATTTTGGGCCTGTATCGTGGTGCTAAACCCCAGACTTCATATAAGTAAACTGTGAAGTTCTGCAGCTTTTTTTTTTCCTCTCTCGCTGTTCTTTGAATTAATGTTGTTGTGTCCTGTGTCTTGTACTTCATTAGCTACACACAGGTTTCAAATGTAATTTCATAACAATACACAAGAGCTAGTATTCATTTTCTTGTTTAAAGTCTCTGACCTCATCTGACCTTTATGAAGGGTACTTGGCTGGTATAAGTGATAGCATGTTCTTTGGTGCTTCCCTCTTCAGTGGTAGATTTCTCTATAGCACTAGCTCCTGGCTAAGTCAGGCCTACTTTTTCTCTTTGGTAGGTTTGCTAAAGTAACTTTGTTACTTGAAAGTAGTAGGTCATAGCACGTGGTCATCTCAAGTATACATCTATACTGTGCATGATGCCTTGTTTATCCCAACAACAAAAAGTCAGTGTGAAAATAGAGCAGTGATTGGGCCACAGTGATACCAACCATTTCACTTATTAATGTTTAATATTAATTCACATCTGAAGTGTACTTTCCAGGAGTGGTGTAAGTTCTTAGAACTGAGAAGGCTGTTAAGTAGTCTTGTTGATTAGAATAGTTATTTTTGTTTTCCTTCTGGCCAGTTCTTTTAATGAACACCCCTTCCCTGAATGATCATTGTTTTCTGCAACAATGGCACTTGGGATAGGTTATTTGCCTAACAGAAAGTGTGTTAAATTAACAGATCTCCTTTGGGGAATCCTTTCTTGTTTCTATTTCTTTTGTGTCTCTTCTCTCTTCCTGAAGGGTTATCCTCGGGTTCTTTAGGTGTGATCAGTTTTTATTTCCTATAGGTCCTTGTTCAGGGAACTGTCTTTTGTTTGTTTGTTTGTTTTCTTTTGAGACAGGGTTTCTCTGTATAGCCCTGGCTGTCCTGGAACTCACTCTGTAGACCAGGCTGTCCTGGCCTCGAACTCAGAAATCCGCCTGCCTCTGCCTCCTGAGTGCTGGGATTAAAGACGTGCGCCACCACCACCCGGCTGGAACTGTCTTGTAGAACCAAAATAATTTGACTTATTGGTATAATTTTTGTATAATTACTGGGATTTTTGGCCCATTTGAGTGGTATTGGTTTGGGATAGTATTCCATAACACATGTGCTAATTATTCTCTGTCACTCTGTCTCTCTCTCAGAGAGAGAGAGAGAGAGAGAGAGAGAGAGAGAGAGAGAGAGAGAGAGTGTGTGTGTGTGTGTGTGTGTGTGTGTGTGTGTTCGCGCGCACAATAGGGCAAATACAGGCAGCATGCACCCCTGTGTATGTGCCTGTAGAGGCCAGAAGTCAGCTTCCTCAGTTGCTTTTCCTCTTTAAAAAATGTTTTTATTATTTATAACTTTTAATTTTAGATG
Organism: Mus musculus; assembly: GCF_000001635.26. Lineage (NCBI taxonomy): Eukaryota > Metazoa > Chordata > Mammalia > Rodentia > Muridae > Mus > Mus musculus. Next base: position 300,613 of record NT_039382.4, read on the forward strand.
ATTTATTTTTTATTGTATGTGTGTCGGTGTTTTGCCCGCATGCGTATCTTTATGATGGTGTCAGATCTCTTGGAACTGGAGTTACAGACAATTGTGAACTATTATGTGGTAATTGAACCCAGGTCCTCTGGAAGAATTATCAGTGCTCTTAACTATTGAGCCATCTTTAGCCCCATATTTTTGAAACAAGTTTACTATGTAGTAGTCCTGGCTAGTTTGAACTGCTGTGTAGACCAAAGTGGCCTAAATTTACAGCGATCTTCCTACCTTTGTTTCTCAAGTGCTGGGATAATCCGTGTTTGCAAACAAATTGTTACTTTTGTTTTGTTTTTGAGACTATGTTTCCTTGGATGTCTAGGAGCTCAACTGGCTTGGAACTTAGAGATGAACCTGACTGCCTCTGAGATGCTAGCATTCAGTGTATTATTACTCCATTTTATTATTACTTTTTAAAATTTATTTTGGTTGCCCTACCTACCATATGCCATATCTTATGTGTAGAGGGCAGAGTTCACTTTTCTAGAGTCAGTTCTCCGTCCACAATGTGTCTCCTTGGGACAGAATTCAGGTCATCAGGCTTGGTTGTCAGTGTTGTAACCTATTGAGCCATCTCCCTAGCCCCCAAAATTTTTATTGTTTTTAAGATGCTTTTCAGTTGAGTGCCATCCTGGCACACACTTTTAATCCCAGCACCTGGGAAGCAGAATCTCTGCGTTGGAGGCTGTCCTGGTCTACATAGTGAGTTCCAGGATAGCCAGGGCTACAAAGAGAGACCCTATCTTAACAAGGAAAAAAAAAAGCTGCTTTCTTTTCTTCATTTTTTTTATTAGATATTTTCTTTATTTACATTTCAAATTTTATCCCCTTTCCTCATTTCCTCTCTGCACGCCCCCTCCCATCCCATCTCCCCTCCCGCTGCTCACTAACCCACCCACTCCCCCTTCCCTGTCCTGGCATTCTCCTACACTGGGGCATCGAGCCTTCACAAGGCCAAGGGCCTTTCCTCTCATTGATGTCCTACAAGGCCATCCTCTGCTACATATGTGGTTGAAGTCTTGAGTCCCCCTTGTGTACTCTTTGGTTGTTGGTTTAGTCCCTGGGAGCTCTGAGGGTACTGGTTGGGTCATATTGTTGTTCTTCTTATGGGGCTGCAAACCCCTTCAGCTCCTTGGGTCCTTTCTCTAGCTACTCCATTGGGGACCCTGTGCTCAGTCCAATGGCTGGCTTATTTTCTTTTAAATTATGTGTATATTTATGTATTGATAGAAACATGTGAGTGCAGGCACCCACGGAGGCTAGAAAATGGCATTGGATTTCCCTGGCTGGCACTTGGTGGTACAGGCAGTTGTAATCTGTGCACTTTGGATGCTGATAACTGAATTCAAGTCCTCTGCAACAACAGTAGGTTTTCTTAAGTCATCAAGCCATTTCTCTAGGTCACCTATCCTTAAAATAAAAATTGTTTAAAAGTACTTTATATACTTATTTGGGGATAGACACATCTCACAGTGCATGTGTAGAGAGATCAGAGGGTAATTTGTGGGAGGGTGTTCCAGATATTGGAGTCAACTTGTTGGGCTTGGTGGTAAACACCTGTACTTACCAGCCATTTTGCCAGCCCCATCTTTTAATTACCATTAGGTTTATAGACAGGGTTGAATGTAGCTCAAGTTTGTCTCATATTTGATAGATAGATAGATAGATAGATAGGTAGATAGATATGAATGTAGCTCAAGTTTGTCTCACATTTGATTGACAGATAGGTAGATAGATAGATAGGTAGATAGGTGGGTAGCCTGGGGTGATTTTTACTGTTTCTTTTTTATTTGTTTGAGACTGGATTTATCTGTGTAGTCCTATCTGTCCTGGAACTTGCTCTGTGGACTAGGTTGGCCTTAAACTCAAGACCCTGTGTGCTTCTGCCTTTTGAGTGCTGAGCTGAAGGTGTGCCACCACTCCCCTCTCTGCAAGTGGAACTTTGAACAAAGTTTACTTCTTTTCTGTTTGCTGCTGCCTTTGTTAAAGTTGCTGAGATTTGTGATCAAATTGCTGTTTTATTGTTTCTCTGGGGAGGGCAGTGATAATACAGTGTAAAACCTTTATTATGTGCAAAATGATTTATACAAGATGATCACAGTAGGAAGTTTAGAGGCAGGTAGCTCTGCTGAGGGAAATGTTCCAGGACTTGGGGTTCATTCCTTGAAGAGGCAAAGATGACTTGATACAGGTTATTTGAATGAATGTGAAGGAAGGTTTGAGGAGGAGAGGGAAGAGATGCAGGAGATACAGGGATTAAAATGACATTTTCCTGAGAGGTGGTAGGAGAAAGAATTCCAGGAGTAAGTTTTAGGAGAATGGAGAGTTTGAATCCCCATAACCGTCATAATGACTAGTATGTGCATGTGTTCGTGACTGCATAGGTGTGGGGGCATATACGTGTGTGTGCGCTCGCGTGTGTGTGCGTGTGGTAGGGGTCAGAGGTGGACATCAGTCAGGTATCTTCCTTTCCTGTCTTGCTTTCCACCATATTTTGGAACATTGTGCTTGAGATCTGGATTTGGTTCTCAGCCTTTAGAGAGCATCTATAACAAGAAAAAATGGAATTCCAGTTCCCAAGTTGTTAAAGAAGGTTAGTTGTGATACCCCATTTCCTTAAGAACAACCAACCAGCATTTGGAATGTTGCTCCCTGTTTCCTGTCAGTATTTTTCTGTTCCCTCCGATGGTGGGGAATAGTTACCCCATTCTAGAACTGTTGGTTTCCCAGTATTTAGGTCCTTGTGTAAATGTGACAATATGTGTATAGAAATTTACTTATCTAGAATTTTATCTTATTTTTATCTTTTTTTTTAGCATGTATGAGAAAGTGTGTGCAGTGTGTGTGTGTGTGCGTGCATGCGCGCGCATGTGCACATGATGTGGCACTCATGTGATAGTCCAAGGAAAGCTTTTAGGATTCTGTTCTGTACTTAATAATCCAACTTGGGTTGTCAGTTTACTAGGACAGGCTTTTACTGTTGAGCTATCTCACTGGTCCCACTGTTTGCAGTTTTAGATTTGGTTTGTAGTTATTGAAGCTTAGAATAGTACCTTTTAAAGTTTAAAATCTGTGAGACTACTGCTTTTTTTTTTTTTTTTTTTTTTAATTTAAAACAGAGCCTCGAGCCAGGCGTGGTGGCACATGCCTTTAATCCTAGCACTCGGGAGGCAGAGGCAGGGATTTCTGAGTTTGAGGCTAGCCTGGTCTACAAAGTGAGTTCCAGGACAGCCAGGGCTATACAGAGAAACCCTGTCTCGAAAAAAAACAAAAAACAAAAAACAAAACAAAACAGAGCCTCACTGTGTAGACTTGATTGGCCTTGAACCCAGCCATCTTCTACCAGTTATTAAAGTTAAAGAATAATGAGAATGATCTATAGACAGTAGTATATCAAGTGCTGCCTGTGGATCTAAATGGTATTGATATGTGCAATTTATATAACATTTCGTGGGCATTATTATTTTAAATTTAAGAGTGTTCAGACAAACTTCAAACTTGCCACGTAGCCTTAAACTTTGACTTTTGTGCCTCTACTCTTCAGTGCTGGAATTTCCAGGCTATGTGCTTTTATTTTTGTGTGTGTGTGTGTGTGTGTGTGTGTATGTACACACACACACACGTACCCATGTGCACAACCTTGGCACGGGTTTTCATTTAATAATCTTATGGGTACTTTACCCTTTATAGCATGGGTACCTTTGTTCAAACTTAATTTTGAGAGAAAGAGGACTCAAGTCATCAGACTTTGTGACAAGTGACTTTACTCACTGAGTCCTCTTGATGGCTTCAAACTTGTAAAAAAATTATTAATATTTAAGAGATTTTGAGTCAGGTGTGGTGGTGCAACCCTTTAATTCCAGCACTGGGAAGTCAAACACATCACTGTTCAAGATTGTCAGTCTGGCCTACAAAGCAAGTTCCAGGACAGTCAGGACCACACAGAGAAATCCTATCCCCCCCGCCCCCCAAAAAGGGGAGGTTTTGTGTATGTATATGTGTTAAACATTTTCATTGGCTGGAGAGATGGCTCAGTTAAGCGCACTGGCTGGTCTTCTAGAGTCTTCTAGAGTCTTCTAGATTCTTGAGCTCCTGAGTTCAATTCCAAAAAAACCACATAATGGGATCAGATGCCCTTTTCTAGCACACAGGTGTACATGCAGATAGAACACTCATATACATTAAAAAAAAAAGGACCCAGGTTACCAGGGTTTGTGTAGTATCTTAGTCACTTTCCTTAAATGAAACACCACAACCAAGGCAACTTATAAAAGAAATTAATTTGGGGCTCAAAGTTAGAGTGGGTGAATCCATGTTTATCATGGCAGGAATATGGTACTAGGCAGGAATGGTGCTGGAGAGGCAGCTAAGAGCTTACTTGAGTCTTGATATATTAGTATGAAGTGGGAGTGTGGGGGAGAGGGAGAGAGAACTGGAAATGGCCTGGGCTTTTAAAACCCCAAGATCTGCCCTAGTGACAACACCTCCTCCAACAGTGTCATACCTTCTAATCCATCCCAAACAGTTCCACTAACTGTTATTTATGAGCTTCTGGGGTCATTCTCATCAAACCCCCACAGGGTGCAAATTCCTAGTACCTAGCTTTGTCACTGGTTCTTTGTTTTTTATGGCTGAGAAAATTCTGATGCTTACATAACATGTCTTCTAGTTCATTCCTCTGTTGGATATCTGGGTTGATTCCATAATTTGGCAAATGTGAGTAGTGCTTCGTGTATTGGGGTTTAGGTGAATAGTTTTTAAGTGTATTGAAGTAGTTGATTATCCTTGTAATAGGTAAAAATGGGTAAAATGATTTAAACTTCAAGTTGTAGAGTCCATTAAGTGAAACAGTAATAAAAAGTACCACTTCTTGGAGTAATACTGATCTACAGAATGTTCAACGTCTAGACAAATTGCTTAATTTTGAGTCTCACTTCTTCATTGGCAGACTTGTTCATTACTTATTCTGTAGACTTACAGTGAGATTTGAAACAAGTTTCTCAACAAACTGGTAATTAGTATTTTTTTCTTAAATATTTTATATATTTAGAATAAGATTTATTTTTCATGTCTTGACTGTTTTGCTTGCATGGATGTATATGCAATGTGTGGGATCCTGGTGCCCTTGGAGGTCAGAAAGCCTCAGATCTGGATTTAGGGATGGTTGTGAGCAGCAGGTATATGCTGAGAATTGAATCTGGGTCCTCTGCAAGAACAAGTACTCGCCCCCCCCCCCCCAAATATTTATTTATTATATGTGAGTACACTGTAGCTGTCTTCAGACACACCAGAAGATGGCATCAGATCCCATTACAGATAGCTGTGGGTCACCATGCAGTTGCTGGAAATTGAACTTGGGACTTCTGGAAGAATAGTCAGTGCTTTTTTTTTTTTTTTTTTTTAAAGATTTATTGTATGTAAGTACACTTTGTAAGTACTGTCTTCTGACACTCCAGAAGAGGGCATCAGATCTCATTACAGATGGTTGTGAGCCGCCATGTGGTTGCTGGGATTTGAACTCATGACCTCTTAACTGCTGAGCCATCTCTCCAACCCCCCCCTTCTAAAAAGATTTATTTATTTTATTTATATGAGTACACTGTAGCTGTCAGACACACCAGAAGAGGGCATCAGATCCCATCCCAGACGGTTGTGAGCTACCATGTGGTTGCTAGGGATAGAACTAAGGACCTTTGGAAGAGCAGTCAGTGGTGTTAATCACTGAGCCATCTCTCCAGCCCCAGTCAGTGCTCTTAACCATCGGACCATCTCTCTAGCCCCAAGAACAAGTACTCTTAACCACTGAGCTTATCCCTCTAGTCACACTATTATTTTTATTTATTTGTATGAGTTACAGGTGGTTGTGGTGAGTCAAGCACTGTAGGTCCTCAGGAAAACAGGAAGTGTTCTTAACTACTGAGCTATTTCCCCAATCCTGCCCCCCACCCCCTCTTTCTGTAGCTTAGGACTAAACCAAGGGACTTATGCCCGTTTTCAATCCTCACTGTACTTAAAACACTTTAGCTAGGCAAGTGCTCTGTCCTTGGTATTGTACCACACTAGCTAGCCCTCATCCTGGCTTGGATACTGATATTATTGCAGTTCTTTTCGATTAGTTGACTCTTGGATAGCTTCTGGGTCTAGTGTGGGAAGACAAACCACACAAAATCTAAAACACAAAGATGTATAGAAATCATAGTGGTAGCTGGGTGTGCTGGTGGAAAGTCTTTTAATCCCAGCACCCAAGAGGCAGAGATAGGTGAATCTCTTGTTCTAGGCCAGCCTAGTCTACAGAGTGGGTTCCAGGACAAGCAGGGCTACAGAGAGAAGCCCTGCTTGAAAAAAAAACAAACAATGCAGTCAGATTTTTGTGTCAGTGTAGGTATATATAAAGTACAGAGAAAGAAATAGTTAGGCTTGCTAGGGGTTTAGGGGAGGAGCCTACTGAAATTGAGTCCTGGAAAGATGGGAATATATTTATAGGTAGCCCATATGAATTGGAAATGCAAGGCATTCTAGATACATCTTTAGAAGATTGATGGGAGTTGCAAAATATGAATCTAGTAAGCTGTTAGGTCTGAAGATTATGCTTAATTTAGATTTCATCCTGGAGATGGTACATCATTCATTATAAGGAAATACAAAGAAAGTAGAAACTCAGTCTATATGCTGGATGTGGTAGTAGACACCTGCAGTGGCAGCATTCTGAATGTTGATGCAGATAGATTGCAAATTCAAGGCTAGCCTAAGCTATATAGTGAAACCTTGTCAGGATGAAACAAACAGCTTGGTTAAATATACTTCTGTCGGTGGAATCCATGCCTATTGCACAGGAAGCCCAGGTTCAATCCCCAGTACTACAAAAACCAGGTAAACACCGATAATCTCAGCATTTAAGAGACTTGCCTATCTCTGCCTCTTGGGTGTTGGGATTAAAAGCATTTAAGAGTTGAAAGTCACCATTGGTTGTATCATGAATTTGAATGCAGCCTGGAATGATACACCAGACCTTGTCTCAAAAATAACAGGTTGGGTATGGTGGTGCACACCTTTAATCCCCACACTAAGGAGGCAGAGGTAATTCCAACCTCAGTGAGATCCTGTTGCAAACCAAAACAAGACAAACAAAACCAAAACTCTAACCAAACCCCAAATCCCTAAATACATAAAGTGGATAAGGTTAAAACATTGTTTGAAAATTGCCATACATGGTAGCAGTTGGCGTTTAAGCAAGGGGCAGCAATTGGATGTTTGGAACAGGTCTAGGATGTGGTCTGTATACAGTGTAAATATTTGTTTATTAAATAGAAACTAATCTTTGCAGAGTAGAAAGTTCACTTTGCTATAGACAGGGCAAAGGACAAAACTAGGTGACATGATGCCTGAGAAGTACAGGCCGTGTTAAGATTCTTAGGGGGCAGTTTAATTATAGTTTTGTAGTAGGTAGCTGCGAACTCAGACTTGGCATTGAGAAGAGTTGTTACCTGGAAGAATTGCAGTTAAAAACTAGATTTCAAAACCAGTTAGATGGTTTAGTGGGTAAAAAAGCATTTGCTATATAGCCCTGGCCTGAATTTTTTGGTTTCTACAGTGGAGCTAGAGTGTGGCTTCACTTGCACATACCATACACATACACAGTAGTCAGCTAAAATTTTTAAAAATTAGAAGAGAGAATGGGTTCTGGAAAGTTGTCTTTTGACCTCTACACACATTCCCCAATCACAAACACATACACTTGCACTGCACACACAATATTAGTTATTAGTCACCAGACATTCAGTGTGTACCAGGGTTGTGAATATATGAATTATCTCATTTGGTGTTTTCAAGACTATTAATGACATTAAAGCTTAATATCGGTTTAATACAGGTTAAGAAATCATAAATAATGAGCCAGAAATGGATAGGATGGATGGAACCAGATGTTATCATTCCATCTGTACTCCTCAAAAAATCTTGAGTGTGTGAGACTTTTGAGACAGGGTTTCTCTGTGCAGTGTTGTCTGTCCTGGAACTCGATCTGTAGACCAGCCTGGCCTCGAACTCAGAAATCCACCTGCCTCTGCCTCCTGAGTGCTGGGACTAAAGGCGTGCGCCACCACGCCAGACTTGAGACATATTTTCATCTAGACTTCATCCTAGAGCTACTGAATTTGGTTTAGCGTTTAAACACGGCGTCCAGGTGATAGAGTTTGAGTGCACATTAAAGGAGGACCACAGAGGCTGAGCTGTGAGCTGATTGGGTCACTATGTGTGGGACATGGACAGACAGAACATCTTAATGGTACAGCAATGGCTTAGAAAATCAGACCCCATTTCTCTACTTCCAAGCTTGCACCTTTGCATGTTGGTAGGTCTCTTTCTGTATTTCTCATATTTAGGTGAGGTATTCTCTCTGCTTTAACATTTTATAGTTGGGAAGAAATTTCCGCAGGGTTTGGTTAGTGGAGGAGATAGATGGTTGTCCTCTTGTCTTTTTTTTTTTTTTTTTTAAGTGTGTGTTTGGGAATGTGTGCTTTTTGAAACCAAGAGGAACCCTTAGGAACACTGTCCACCTCTCCTTAGCCTGGAGTTATGTTTTAGTCTAGGACAGTGGTTCTCAGCCTTCCTAATGCTGTAACTCTTTAATAAAGTTCCCCATATTGTGGTGACTCCCAACCACTAAAATTATTTTGTTGCTACTTCATAACTAATTTTGTTACTGTTGTGAATCGTGATATAAATATCTGATATACAGACTATCTAATATGGCACCCCTGTGGAAGGGTTGTTTGACCCTCAAAGGATCATAACCTACAGGCTGGTTTATCCTCCTGTTTCTGCCTCCCACACTACATGGCTTGCAGACAGGTAGATCCAAATTGAAGTCCTAAAGTTTGCTTAGAAAATCAGTTAACCAACTGAGTCATCAGCTCAGCCCCCACCTTTTTGTTTTGTTTGATTTGTCTCTGGATGTCCTAGAACTAACTCTGTAGACCAGGCTGGCTCTGAAATCAGAGATTCACCTACCTTTGCATCCCAAGTGCTGGAATTACAGGCATGTACCACCACCCTGGGCCCCTTATTCTATTTTAAAAATTTTTTGTTGTCTTGTTGTAGTGAATTTGTAATATATTCTGGAAAGTCCACATGTATCCATTCATACAAAGGATGTAGAGATAATTTAAGTCTAGCTCAGTTGTACAGATGAGGTACATTGCTCAGAGTGTTGTGCTGAATTGTGATTGAAACATGAGAATCAAGCCTCAAAGTCAGTAGATAGCCTGAGTTAGCATTTGCTTTTCATACACACGGTTTTCTGTGTTTCTGGTTAACCGTTTTTATTTTAAAGCCAGTTTGTAAATCAGGTGTGTGTGTGTGTGTGTGTGTGTGTGTGTGTGTGTGTGTGTGTGTATGTGTGTATCTGCATTGATAAAGCATGACATGGCACTTTAGTGGAAGTCAGGAGACAGTGGGGGAAGGGTCTGTTCTTAGGTTATCAGGTTTGCCCTGTAAGCATTTTTTTCTCACTGAACCATCTAGCTGGCCTCTCCCTTTATTGGAGACCCAAGTCTCTGTAGTCAGTGACCATACACTTAACTTTTAGTGTCTCGTTTGGCACTTAACATTAAATATAGCAATATTTTCAGATGGTGAGAATAATATAAAGGCATTACTTTATTTGGAGATAGTACTTCATTTTTCCTGTCTCAATGGGAAGGAGACATTGACTACTTGTTCAGTGGGTCTATGTAAAGAATTGGGACTGGGGCAGATGAGCTGGAGAGAATTGACAGAAGGTTGCAGCACTTTGGAATGAATCCATAGGTTCCTGCTACCCATTGCAGTGTGAAAGGTCCATCTGGGCCTCCCCTAAGTTAAATAAAATGAAATATACATAGAATATGAAAGCTTGTTTCACTAATCTGCTTAAATCAAAAAGACTTGGAAATGTCAGGCACAGACTAGATGGAAGAACCGAAGGCTTGCTGATGACTTGCAACATCTCAGTATGTAATTTCTCCTGTTTTCCACTAAACTCTACACCCTGCCTGGTACTTGATTCTCTATTTCATCTCATCTCAAAGAGAGCAGTGAAGAGAGTCACTAGGATCTAGGAGTTCAAGACTATCATGAGTAACTAATGAGACTCCTATTTCAAATATTTGCAGAAAAATAAAGACAACATAAGTCCATTTATATAAAGTTTAAAAATAAGGGACTGCAAGATTTGAGCTGCCTTTGAAAGTCTTTATAGAGGAGGCTGCCCTGTCTTTTGCCTCCTAAGTGGTGGGCTTAAAGGTATGCACCATCATGTCTGGCTGGCCCAAATTGAGGGATAATTATTAAGGGATAATTTTCATATAATTAAGTATACAAAGTTTAAAATATATAACTGAGTATCAGCAACTGTATACACAGGTATAACTGCCATCACAAACAGTGATGGACCATTAAGATTTCCCCAAAACTCAAAACCTATACAGTCACATAATCCAGGCAGTAGCTGATCTGAATTTTCTCTTCTCTTCTCTTCTCTTCTCTTCCTCTTCTCTTCCTCTTCTCTTCCTCTTCTCTTCCTCTTCTCTTCCTCTTCTCTTCCTCTTCTCTTCCTCTTCTCTTCCTCTTCTCTTCCTCTTCTCTTCCTCTTCTCTTCCTCTTCTCTTCCTCTTCTCTTCCTCTTCTCTTCCTCTTCTCTTCCTCTTCTCTTCCTCTTCTCTTCCTCTTCTCTTCCTCTTCTCTTCCTCTTCTCTTCCTCTTCTCTTCCTCTTCTCTTCCTCTTCTCTTCCTCTTCTCTTCCTCTTCTCTTCCTCTTCTCTTCCTCTTCTCTTCCTCTTCTCTTCCTCTTCTCTTCCTCTTCTCTTCCTCTTCTCTTCCTCTTCTCTTCCTCTTCTCTTCCTCTTCTCTTCCTCTTCTCTTCCTCTTCTCTTCCTCTTCTCTTCCTCTACTCTTCCTCTTCTCTTCCTCTTCTCTTCCTCTTCTCTTCCTCTTCTCTTCCTCTTCTCTTCCTCTTCTCTTCTCTTTTCTGTTTTTCGAGACAGGGTTTCTCTGTGTGGGCCCTGGCTGTCCTGGAACTCACTTTGTAGACCAGTCTGGCCTTGAACTCAGAGATCTGTCTGCCTCTGCCTCCTGAGTGCTGGAATTAAAGGCGTGAGCCACCACTACCTGGCCTACTGATCTGAATTCTATCTCATCATAGATGAGGGTTTTCCTGTTCCTGATCAGGGCAGCCTTACTCTATGTATCCTCTCATTTTTTTCCAGGCCATCTATTATGTACCTTTTTGTTGTTGTTTTGTGACAGTTTCTCCCATGTAGTCCTGACTGCCCTGAAACTTGCTTTATATACTAGGCTGGCCTCAAACTCAGAGATCCACCTGCCTCTGCCTCCTGAGTTATGGTACTCAAGGCATAATTTTTTATCTAGTCCAATATATTTTGTGTGTCTTTATGCCTCTGCTTGAATATACTGAATTAGAGGATAGCGATTGACTTTAGTTATGTCCACAAATTCCAGATCTTTATGCTTGGTAGCATCTCCTTCACTGACAGCAATTGGTTGGATTTTTGTATCTTGTTTTTGTTTTGCTAGTTTTGTTTTTTGATTTGTAGGCTTTATGTAATAATGAATGGCTCGTTAGCATTTATACTGTTTGTTTTCTGAGCCTCCTAGAATGATAGTTTGGAATATCACAAGTTCTTGGTCATTAAATTTTCAATGTGTTTATGTTTTAATATTTATCTCCACACACACATACACATACACACACACACACACACACACACACACACACACACACACACACACAGAGTTTTTCTGTGTAGCGCTGACTGTCCTGGAACACGGTCTGTAGATAAGGTCTGACCGGATTGTTTACTTATCAGTCTGTTCCCAAACTAATGAGTTTGTCAGAGACATTCTTTAGCTTTGTTACTTTGTTTTAGCTTTTCCTTAGAATTCTTAGGGTTCTTATTTCCCAATATTTCTGCTGTATCTGTGTCTGATTCCAAGGCTGGTAGGACTGATAGACTGCTTTAGAAATTTCCATTTTCCGATCACCTTCAGAATCTTTTTTAGCAGCTCAGGACATCATGGAACTTCAGATCCTCCTGGCTTCGCTTCTTTAGTGTTGAGATTATAGGTGTGTACCACCATGCCATGCTTAATTTCTTTAGGTAGCTGAACATAGGTATATTGATTGAGTAAAAGGAACTCACTCTCTGAACCTCACTCTGAGGAATCTGTAGAGTTGTTGTTTTTTAGTTTTCAGCTTTTAACTTGTTTGGTCAGATTCATAACTTCCAAGTTCCTTATATGCTGAACTGGCAAACTGTTTACTCCTTAAAACTTCACTATGCATTTCTTTTCCATTTTCTTGTTCTATTTCTTACCCTTTGTTTCCAGTGGCTCACTGGTTTTGAGATTCTGTGCCAGTAAACTCACCTTAAAGGTGCTTGAGTACTATAATATTCTACCTGGATATTCTTTTTTTTTTTTTAAAGATTTATTTATTATATGTAAGTATACTGTAGTTGTTTTCAGACACCCCAGAAGAAAGAGGGCATCAGATCTCATTACAGATGGTTGGGAGCCACCATGTGGTTTCTGGGATTTGAACTCAGGACCTTCGGAAGAGCAGTCAGTGCTCTTAACCACTGAGCCATCTCTCCAGCCCTCTACCTGGATATTCTTTAGGGATATAGATGAATTGTAAGTGACAAATGTGACTTTGCAGTAATAGAGTGGTGTTCTGTATGAATTCAGATCTTGGAAGTGACTAGTTGTCCTTTGCCAGTTTTGTTTTTATGACAGACCAGAACAAGTATTTAGCTTTGATTAGCTGTAGATAATAATCTTAAGGATTAGCTGGGCCTTTGTGGTCGTGCCTTTAATTCTAAAAGATGAAGGATGATCTCTGAATTTGAGGCCAGCCTTGTCTAAGAGTGAGTTTTAGGACAGCCAAAAAACTACACAAGAGAAACAATGGCCTCAAAAACAAAAAAACCAAAACAAAACAAAAATGAATAAACAAATAGGAATATATATTGATGGGTTACTAAACTAGGCATTTTGCCTAGTGAGGAGTTAAAGTTAACATGCTCTTTACATTCCAAAATGACATAATCTATTGGCCAAAATTCTGGTTCCTCTTATGGCAGTCTGTCAGTGGCTTACTGCTGGATTATAGGCATATGAGGTAGGATGCCTAGCTTCCACTGCTTTGTTATTTTGGACTGGGATTCACGCACCCAGGCTGGCCTTAAGTCATTAGCAGGAGCTGGAGAGAGCGCTCAGTGGTTAAGAGTACTTATTAAATCCACTGTAACTGACTTCCAAGGGACCTAGTGCTTTCTTTTGACTTCTGTAGGCACTGCGCACATGCAGTACATAGTCACATATGCAGAACACGCAAGCATATAGTTTATGGTTTTTTTAATGTCATTAAGCCGAAGATGACCTTTAACTTTTGGTCTTTCTGTCTCTACTTCCAAAATGTTAGGATTTGTTGAATGGACCACTGGGCCTAATCTATGCATGCTAGGCAAGCACTCCACCAATTCTGCTACATCCCCAGTCCCGATCTTGTGTTATTGAAATTCTTCGTTACAAAATGTTTTCTTTTTGATAAAATTCCAACAGAATGTATTCTTTTTTTTTTTTTTTTTGCATTAGGTTTCATAGAGTGGAAATGTAGGATCTTTCAGTCTTTAAAGACTAGAATTGTGGATATTTTCTTTTGAAAAGGAACTTAATCTCTACTCATGAGCATGGTTGGAACACTATGTTGGTGTCCTGGAGCTCTACCTAGTACCCTCTACACTGTGCTAGTCTGGCTCCATTCCTTCTTGGGCTCTATAAACTTTTAACATTTAGAGATTCTTGACTTCATGTGCTGATGGAAAGGAGTTGAACATAGCATTGTGGGCTCAGACAGTGCAGGCCTGTGTAGCATACTGACACTTAGAGCAGGGTGTGAGAGGTCAGAAGCATCAGGTTGTAGCCCAGGCCTTTGTTTGTTTGTTTGTTTGTTTGTTTTGTTTTTTTAAAACAAAATGTTAATCTTCATCCACATGCATTCTGCCTTATAAATCTTCTTTTTTCTTTTTGTTCTTTTGAGACAGAGGCAAGTCTTAAGCTCACAGAGATCAGGTTGTCCCTGCCTCGTAGTATGTTGGAATTTCAAGACTATCACTCTACTGGGCTGGCTACATAGTCCTTAAAGTTAGCTGAATAGCTATCACACATTGGGATATATTATTGACCAATAAACAAAAATGAATGTATGCCAGACACAGTATATACACAACACACACACACACACACACACACACACACACACACAGCTAAAAATAAAATAAATCCTGGAAATAATAAAACACCACCAGATGTGGTGGTGCACGCCTTTAATCCTAGCACTTAGAAGGCAGAGGCAGGCGGGTTTCTGGGTTTGAGGCCAGCCTGGTCTACAGAGTGAGTTCCAAGACAGCCAGGGCTACACAGAGAAACCCTGTATTGAAAAACCCCCAAAAACCAAAAAACCAAAAAACCCCATCACATACCAAAATTAACCAGACCCCAAGAGACAGTATACGTCAGCTGCTCTGGAGTTAGAATAGCTGTTCCGAAGCTTCTCGTTGGGATTTATGCTTTCACATTTAATAATATGTTTTTTGTGCATTTATCTACCACCAAAGTTAAATTAAAAAGTTAACAGATTTCAACTAGACAACCAATTACCTTTCTATTCTCTTTATAACTCATGTCTATTTCATGGATTCAGTCCTTCCTCGGTGCCAACCTTTCCACCTTTCCTCCCCACACTGGTTTTCATGGTGTAGCCCTGGCTCTCTTAGAACCAGGTTAGCCTTGAGAACTCATAGATGCTGGCATTAAAGGCATGTACCACACACCCAGCCAGAGGGTTTTGTTTGTTTATTTTAATAATACAGTTGATTTTTAAAAAGCCACAAAATTAAGCGTAAGTATACTAATCTAAGTATAGCTATCCTGTGACAATAACGCAGGTACGGTTTTTTTGTTTTTGTTTGTTTGTTTGTTTTTAAATATCAAGCTTGTTTTCTGGAGAAGGGCTTGAGGTGTAGGTATTCACTAGGTTGGTATATGTGTGCAGATGTTATGGCACACAACACCAATACTCTGAGGCTCCAGAGACCTGCCTGAGCTACCTAGTGAGTTCCAAGTCAGCTTTGAGACCTTTCTAGAAAGGGATAGAGAGGTGTCACATTTGGAGTCATTACGAGGAGGAAAAAGAAGGGCTTTGGGGGTGTTGGAGCTGGGGGAGACAACCATCATTTATAGGGGTAACAGTATGCGTGTGTGAGTCTGTTGTCTTTCATGGTCTTTTTTAGTACCCTGCTATCTGTATCTGAAAATACAAATGCAGTAATTGTTCATTAGGTCAGGGTTGGACTGAATGTGTGTAAGGTAGTAAAGGGATGTCCAGTGTAATAGAGAGAATGACTGATGGATTGATGTTTGGATAAATAAAGAGAAATGAAAGTAATTGGCACAAATATGCACAGGAAATGCATGGTACAATTCATAGATGAGGGAAATGTTGGATTGGGAGGAAAAAATGTTAGAAAAATGAAATACTAGTGTAGGCGGGGATAGGTAGTTTGGGCACATACGACATGAGTGCAGATAAAGCACAGAAGTGAGAATTTGAACATAGGACATGGTAAAATCATGTAGGGGAGAATATCTGGGCTAAGGGAGCAGCACAGGACACTGTTATAGTAGTGGGGTTTCTGCAGTTTGAAGATTTGATGATGATAAAAAACTATACAAGTTCGGAACATGGGGGTGTAATCTTAGTACTCTGGAGGTTGACATGGGATCTCTGCAAGTTCCAGGCCTATTCTGACTACATTTTAAAGACTCAATTTTTGAAATAAAAAGGAAAATGTTTATATGGTGCTGGATGAGACATAGCAAAGAATCTCAAATAATTTTGGTTGATGGTGAGAGGAGGGAGACCCCAGCTATAGGACGACAGTTGGCAGTTTGGTGACGAATGGAGGAGGTAGAGTGGAGCGAGATCACTGTGTATTCATGAGTGCTTATGGAGAGGCAATAAGAAGCAGTATTTGGCCCAGCTGGAAAAAATCAGCCAGTACTTCTGTGGTCTTTGGAAAGTGATTCTCCCTCTCCGCCTCCCCCTCCCCCTCCCCCTCCCCCTTCATTTTTAACGTTTTATTTACTTTATGCATATGAGTTACACCATCGCTGCCCTCAGACAGAGCTGAAAAGAACATCAGATCCTATTACAAATGGTTGTGAGCCACCATGGGGTTGCTGGGAATTGAACTCAAGACCTTCAAAAGAACAATCAGTGTTCTTAACTTCTGAGCCATCTCTCCAGGCCATGACTTTTTTTCTTAAGGAGATTGTTTTGCTATGTCAAGAGATGTAAAATTGCTGTGCATAGCAGCCGCATTAATATTCTCACCAGGAGTGATGGGAATTTACATTTCATGTATGAGATATTCAATAGTATGTATGTATGTATGTACACACACATACATACACAATTTGCACTAAAGCATTGATGGTAATTTTTGTTTTTATTAGGTTTATAATTGTCATATTGAAACTTGGCCCACATAATTTTGTGCCCAAAATACTGTAGAATAGAATACTATTGTTCTTGCCAATATCTTTATCTTACATGTAGTTTCCATAGGTTGGATCTGTTAAACTGACTAGTTTTCTTCAGTGTAGTCCTATAGGAGAAGATGTACATTCACCATATGCTCACATTGCTTTTCTCGTTTTTGTGTTATTTTGGATTAAACCTAGGGCTTTCTGTATTTGAGGGAAGTGCTGTACTATTGACCTACATTCTTGCTGTATGCATCCTGACATTCTTTAGCAAAAGAAAAAAGAAAAAGAAAAACTGGGATTGAAGATTCCTGAGAAACAGCACATAATCATTTAAAAAAGTGGCCCTACCTTTCTGCACCTAATACCCCCAATTCAGCTCCCCCCATTATGCTCCCACATGTCCTTTGGAGTTCTTCCATCTGGCATGCTTTGTTTTCTTCCTAATTCTTCACGCTGGTCTATCAGTCAATTTATCTTCCATCAGCCCCTGTAGTTCATCACACTCAATTATCTCTGATCCTCTCCCATCTCCACCCACTGCACATACATATCCAGTGCTCCATTGCTCAGGCTGTGATCGATTGCCTTTCCTCTCCTGCCATCTTTCTCCTTGAACTAGGCTTTCCATTCAGATACTAATGGTGGAGAAGTGTTCCAGTCCAAGCCTGAATTACACTTCGTGCATCCTGACTTGTTTCTCAACTGTGAATTATCCGTGAAAGCAGCAGGTGGGGAGGAAAAGAGAAATTTAAAAACACCTTACTAGGCTCTCAAGTGACTTTGGAATAACTACTGCTATGTTAAATAGATATAG